>NW_017731453.1:3707-151269 GCF_001890085.2 Hipposideros armiger | reverse complement strand
TAAATAAATAAATAAATAAATAAATAAAAAACAAGAAGACAATGTTATGAAATAGGTATTATCCGAAATGTTCTTGAAAATTTAAACTATGATCGCAGAAATTGAAAATCTAATTAAAACATAATAATGGAAATCTCCTTCAAAGCAGAATGAAACTCAAAGAAGAAGGAAAGTGTGAAGGAAAATATAAAATACAGAAATTCAATACAGGCTGTCTAACATCTAACAAACAGGTGTTCTGGAAAGAGAACTGCAGGGTCCTCTGTATATTACAGGCCCAGAATTTGATAGAAGGAACAAAAGCAAAGTTCCTGGAGCTGAAAGACTTGAGTGTTCCAAATGTAGGAGCCCACTAAGTGCCCAGCACAGAATAAAGGATAAAAGGCTCACATCCTGATACATCATTGTGACATTTCAGAACAGCCAAGAAAATGCCACAACCCTTAAGAGAAAATGTTAGGTTACCTACAACACAATGGTAAGCAGACATGCGTCAGATTTCTCATCATCAAAAGTAGATGCTGGATAACAATGGAGCAATGCTTTCAAAACATAGAGTCAGGGGCCGGCCAAGTGGCTCAGTTGGTTAAGAGTGCGAGCTCTCAGCAACAGGGTCGCTGGTTCGATTCCCACATGGGCCAGTGAGCTGTGCCCAAGCTGAGCTGCCACTGAGCTGGTGAGAATGCGTGCTCTTAGCAACAAGGTTGCCAGTTCCACACCCACATGGGATGGTGGGCTGTGCCCCCACGCAACTAGATCGAAAAGCAGTGACTGGACTTAGAGCTGAGCTTGCGCCCTCCACAACTAAGATTGAAGGAAAACAACCTGACTTGGAGCTGATGGGTCCTAGAAAAACACAATGCTCCCCTTCCCCAGTTCCCCAACTCTGTTCCCTTCCCCAATTCCCCAATTTAAAAACAAAAAACCAAAAACATAGGGTCAACTTTTAAGCTTGAACCATATATATATAGCTGAAGTATTTCTTAATGTTAAAAAAAGGATAAAATTAATTTTCAAACATACCAAAAACTCAAGTTCATCTCAGAAAGCTAACAGAAAATACTGGGGGTGCCAAGAAAATGTATATAGGTAGACACTTTGGTCAACTTTACTCAAGCAGTAGTTCACCACAATTGGAAGTGTCTGGACGCTGATGAGAACCACTTTGAGCACCTCTTGTCATTGCAGAAGTCAAATGTGACTTGTAGTCATCTTTTGTTATTGGTATATATTGAGTATTACAGTTTTAATACAGTTTCCTTTCTTAAAATGTGTATGCATTTTTTTGGCACCCTCTATAAATAAAGGAGTAGCAGAGAGAGGAAAACATGGAGTCAGGAGACATTGTAATTAACCCAAGTAAGCAGTGAATAGATGTTCCAGGATCACAGCTGTGCACTGAAGCCCACCAAGCATCATCTTACCAAATGAGTAGCTCAGAAATACTGTCTGACGTTGTTTAAATGTGCAATAAAATTGTTATTATATTCCTTTGACTTACAAAGTTAATCAAGAGAGGAGAAAGAAAGAGTGAAAAAAAAACACATACTGGGGAGCAACTGGGGAGCAGTAAATAAAGATAGATGATGTACAATACCAAACAATGAAGAAACAGTGATGTATACAAATGATTTAGAAATTTATCAGGAACCAGAAGCAACAGCTAAAATGTGTGTCTCTCGGATGAAAAGGACTGATGGTTGAGAGATGAGGGGCAAAGGAATGTTGCTTTTCATTTTAAGCAGATAATTTGGAGATGGATGAACTGGATCAGAGTTGAGGAGAGCAGTCAAGGGCTATTGTAATTGTTCAGCGAACAGACGTGGAGGTCCTGAAGTAGAGCATTGGCAATGGGCACGGAAGAGAGGACTTTGAGAGAACCTACTAGTGAGAGAGTAGTGTGTAACTTGAAGATGACTCCATTGTTTCCAGATCAAGTGATTTTAATTAAGCAAGATTTCTGTGCAGTAACCAGTTTTTTTCTGTTTGTGTGCAGCCCTCTTATGCAAATACAAAAGTAGCTATGCCAAGTGGAGACCTCATTGATCCATTTTAATTGATTATTGATATTTTCCAACAATTTTGTTTACATTCAGTGGCATCAGATTGTGTAACTCAAAAGTTCCATGGGTGCGCGTGGCTTAAATTATTCCAAGTAGAATGGGGAAATAGAAAGAAATTGGCTTTATAGAAAGTCATAGAAAGAGTCTTTTTTGATGGTGGGCAGAATGGGGATAAAATCAGCTTGGCTTTTTCTATGTATCCAAAAATAATCGCTATTATACGGGAAAGGAGTGCTTTTTTAAAAAAATGGGAGATTTCAGCTCAACTTGCCTTTAAAAATCTCTCTATTGACTTCAGTGACCATTGATGTTCCACACCTCTGTGATCAACAGATCAATAACGAAGCGATGGTAAGAAAATTGATGGTGTTATGACATTTGTGTGCTCAAATTAAATACCATAGCTTATCTCTGTAATTACGGTATTTAGAAAGGGCCTCACCAGAAAGCATGGGGAAGAAATCACCACAGAAAGCTACACAATCAATATTTGGCACGAGTGAGGAAGAAGTTGCACAGAGCAGCCACTGAGCCCCAAGACAGCCTGACGGAGAGGCCATTAGCTCAGGTGATATTATATCATCAGATAGGTTAGCTGATAATTTGTGCAAAGTGCTTAGAAAGTTCCTTAAACCACGATAGTTAACAAGGTTGACTCCTTTCTGTCTGGTAGTTAAGGCATGAAGTGCCACCCCACTAATAGATGATTTTAAAAAGAGATAAAGAGAAATCTGGGCTTCAAGTTTCAAAAGATGGATTGAGCATACATCTACTTCTCTTCCCTTCCAGGGTCCTCTTGAAATTATCGAAAAATATTTTTGGGGGATGGGGGAAGCAATCGCAGTGTCAGAGAAATCAGAAACAGCAGGCTGGAGACTAGAGATTTTGAAAAAATTCTGGATGGTAGAAAGATAGTAGAACACAGATGAGATGGGATTGATTGAGGACACAAGATTGAAAATCCTAGCCCAAATAACAGAGGGCAAAGAGGAAGTAGCCAAAATGATAATTATGGAATGGAGTGCATTTGGAATAGCTAAGCCAGTCTGCCACTTTCCTCAGCACTCTGCCTGGTGTGCTGGTGTGCAGGACACAGGCTCTCAGAGTCCTGAGAACTCATCTCCAAATGAGGTAAGCAGTTTGCCTGGAGAGGGGCCTTAGTGTAGATGTTACGGCCTGAGAGAGAAGAATTCGAGGTAAGTCTGCATCTTCATATGAAGCACTGAGGGACAAAAATAAATGAAAATACAAAACAAAAGAAACAATAAAAAGCTCCACTCAGGAGTGCAATAATCTAAGACCCTCCCCTCCCCCTGGAGAGGAAGACTGTCCTTCTTTTGACACTTGTGGGGACATTTTGAATATTTGTCAGTAGAGTCTTTGAAAGCCACGCAAAGGAGATGGATGGGCAGTTTAAAAAGAGCTGTTAGAATTGGGGTGCTACAGAAAATTTACCCTGGGCAGGAGAGACCCTGGGCTACTTAATTAGCTAAGAAAAGGCTGAGAAAAGGCGGGGATAGGGTTTAACTTGGACAGTCTATCACCACAGTACGTGGTCTGACAACTAAATTCAACAGCTTGTTGCAACAATGTTGCTACCTGTTTTGATATCAGAGGGATTATTCATTATGAATTTATACCAAGTGGATGAACAGTGAACCAAGTTTACTATTTGGAAGTGCTGAAAAGGTTGCGTGAAAAAGTTAGATGACCTAAACTTTTTGCCAACAATTCATGGCTCTTGCATCACGACAATGCACCAGCTCCCATGGCCCTGTCTGGGAGGGAGTTTTTAGCCAGTAAACAAATAACTGCATTAGAATACCCTCCCTACTCACCTGATCTGGCCCCCAATGACTTCTTTTTTTACCTGAAGATCAAGGAAATATTGAAAGGAAAAATATTTTGATGACATTCAGGACATCAAGTATAATACAATGACAGCTCTGATGTCCATTCCAGAAAAAGAGTTCCAAAATTGCTTTGAAGGGTGGACTAGGCGCTGGTATCAGTGCATAGCTTCCCAAGGGGAGTACTTCGAAGGTGACCGTAGTGATATTCAGCAATGAGGACGTAGCACTTTTTCTAGGATGACTTTGTGAATGTAATTGTCTGCCCTTGTACACATCCACACCCATAACATATAGGACATATGGGTTAGGATCAAGTCGTTGGCAACATGAGTATTCCTTATCTTTAGATTAGGGGGTCCCCTTCACCTCCTCCCTCTTTACCATCAAGAAGCTCAAGAGTGTGTTTTAAATATTTGATATCATAAAGGAGAAATTACTATCCTTGCTCAAAATTTTGTTTGAATAGCATCATGCTTAAGAGTTCCTCTTACAATTTTCTTTTCCTGATAATGAATGTGGTCCAATGACCTTTTTTTTTTCTCCCTGAAGCACACTTTATTTCTGGAAATGCAGATAAAGCGCAATGCAGGGAAACTCAATCTTTTTTTTTTTTTGTCTCTAAGATACGGAGTTCAGTAATCAGGAGTAACCTGTCATGGCACATGCGAACATTGGCAGCTCAGGGTTAAAGAGTCAAAGGAGCGAATGTGAAGGATTTCTTCTCTACGCTCTCTGGCACCCCTCTAGGGAGCTCACACTTCTCCTGGGAACACAGGGGAGGCTGGGTGTCGAGATTTGATAGATAAGGAGAGCTTGTGGTTATTTATAAAATCCACTTGTATAAAATAGCTTCTGGAGGGCTCGAGTGTATGTATTTCCTGTGAGTTCTGCTTGTGCAGCTGCAGCTTAGCATAAAGGTAGGGAGCTGAATGTTTAGGTCAGCTGGCAAGGATGAGCCCTGTTTCTTCATGAAACCTTGTCTACACATAATCAAGTGCCTTATGAGTAATCCACAGGGCCAAGGATAGAAAGATCACTTCCAGGAATGATTAGGGACTGTTTCATGTGATGGGGGCTGGATGTATAAATCTCAGTCCCTAGCTCTCTCTTAAACATAGTATCAGTTGAACATGCTTACAGCATTCTTTATTCAAAAGCATATTGACTACTCATTGGCTGATTTTCAGCCTTTGAAGGTAAATTTCCAGAAAAATCCAGATGTCATTAGAAGCTAAATCAGGTTTAAAAACATTGAATGACCAACCTGGGTATTAGTCTTTGAGTCAAAAGAAATGTCTGGTTAGAAAATAATGAAAGTAGTTTCATGTGTTCCTGGAAAAATAGTTGGGCAGGTGATTGCAAAGTAGAGTGGCTCAACGTGGCTTGAAGAAGTGTATGGTATCCACAAGGAATAAAATGGAAAGGCATGTGCAATTTGGGGCAAAGCAGTCCTTGTCAGTTCACAGTATGGAGCTTTATTGGTCACCTATGAGCAAGGGAGATAGATGGATTCGTCAAGGAAGAGGGATCTGGGGATACCAACAGGCAAGGGAGGTGACATGCAGATGGTTAGGCCCCAGGGCAAGACTCACTTATCAGAGATAAAGTCCAAAAAGATTTATGGAATTTAACACAATCACAAGCTGAGAATGATGCTAGGTGAGAAATCAGGAAACAATTGTATAGTGAATGATTTCAATTACAATCAATATTACGTATGAAAAAAATCTGTCTATGTGTACCTGTCTGTTTATCTATCTGTCTGAAATAAAGACATGCCTACAAGAATGTCAAATTTCACAGGTACTCCCATAGTTGTACAAGCTCACGGTGGTCCCGGATGCCCGGAAAGATTGGGACAAAATTGCTGCAATGTTAACTGGGTGAGACTATGCACAGGAGGAAATAAAGAAGCTTGTACCCCAAATCTGGGCAAAAGAAAGGTTATACAGATGTTGCTGCCCATAAACACCTGTGGGTATCAAGCTCTTTTGCCCTCTGATGTAGAAGAGTTAAAGGACTTTCCAAATGCTTCCAGAGGTTATTGAAATGTTTCCTCTTGTTCTTGATGGATCCTGGTGATGGGGAGAGTAAAACAGATCAAGTCGTGAACATCTGTGATGGACTAAGACAGAGCACAAAATGACAGTTCTAGTTTCTTGAATTAAAAAGTCTCATTACAGGGCTGTCATATGAAAAGAAGAAATGCTTAAGTGAACTTGCCTGGAGTTACACTCCAAACAATTAAGAAGAAATTAATTAGAGATGTCCAGAAAATTTGCAGCTATTTCAGTTGATGTTCATTGTTTTAAATGGTACAAACACTAATGGAATTTTATTTTCACTTCGATATTTAGTGTTGGAAGAATGTCTCCAAATCAGAGTCCCTTGCTATCTATTCCTTTCTCCCGTGGACTTCCTACCCAATAGCCTTACCTCTCTCTTCTTCCTTGGTAGCATAACTCAGGTTTTTTTCAACCTCCTCTGAATTGCAATATCCTTCCCCATACTGAAGTGATGAGTTTTGATTGGACTTTCTAAGCCAAGCATTTCTCTTGCTCAAATGTAATTCTGCTTGGGCAAGTGATGTAATTCTGGCCAATGAGAATTTTGGAAATCTGACAGAGGCTTCTGGGAAGATTTTCTTTGTCTTAGAAAAGGATTTAAGAGAGATATAGACTCTTGTTTTGAGAAGTCAACGAGTTAATGATATAAATCGCTTATAACAGTGATTGCGACATAGTCATTGACTGGCATGTAACAACTCAATAATTGTTAAGTATCATTGTTGCATTGGTGCTGGTGTTATTGTAAATATGTAGCAACCTAGAGTGGCCATGATACCCTAGATATGGTATAAGATATGTACACTATGTTTTTATCATTGTAGCTAAGATGAGCACGGGCCTACAATGAAGGCACATAGCCACAGGAAGCGTTCTGACAAAAACTGGGAAAACCAAGATCTCCATGAATTTTTCAACTTAAACCCACAGAAGCTATTTCAGAGCTCATGGGCTAGAGGTATGGAGTAACATTATTCATCTCACCATAGTCATGGGGAGAGCTCTGATGCACTTCCTCACTAGGAGAAAGGAATAATCTCACAGAACTTGTGTTTCTTTTTCTTTTTCTCCATTTGCTACCCTACTCCAACTTCTCAAACCAAATCTTTCCACATGTATAACTTATGTATTATGTATTGGTCCCATGGTAATAACAAGATGATAAGAGCTGAAGTCATAAAACAATATATTCTAGAAAATAAAAACCTCAAATTTAATACAGAAACATTTCAATTTCCAGATGATTTTTATTTTTATTCACTTAATCTCTAATGTGAATACTAATGGAAAGGTTTAGAAATACGGGCATATGCGGGACACAAATGCTATTTCCTCTCTGAACTCTTAGGCAAAACATTAAAGTATAACCGGTGTGAATATAAAGTATTCTAGATTTATATCTCATGTATGTTTTCCCAAAATGCTACTTAATGTGAAAACCCATTAATGAGCAAAAAACTTTAAGCACCATGAAATAATGTCACACTAGTCCATGATTTGAAAGATGAAACTATTGTTAAAATATTAAGGTATTATACATACATTTATCTTGGCATTTGTAAATTTGTTCCTTTCTTCATTCTTTAATTTAAAAAAAATCAAGGTGTATTAGAGGATGTCAGGGGTACTGTTGATAAGTTTCCATTTTCTACTAGGTAGAAGATTGGTCTACATGATGCTAGGAAGGGGTCTGAACCAACCCCAATTGCTATCTATATACTAAGCATTAGACTACTGGCCTGGTGCTTTCTGTAGTCTTGTGCAAGTCTCCCCTCACAAGTTTATTCAGTTTCTACTTCCGTGAAATAAGATGCTGAACCTGAAGGTTTCTTCCAGATCTAAGACCTGAAAACTCTCTTCACAAACTGTGGCAGAGACAAATTATGTGTTCAGCACATCGTTTCATTTTCTCCAGGGCACACAGGAAGATTAGATTTCCCAGTCCTCCCTTACATGTAACTAGGACCACGTGGCCCAGTTCTGGCCAATGGAGTGTGGTGGAAGTGATATACACCACTTCTAGGCCTGACCCCTAAACTGCCCCATGTAATCTTCCACAATCTCCCTCTCTCTTCCATTTGCATGGGTGGAAGTGAAGCCCAATCCCCAACTTCATGGACAAAGCCCAATCCCCAAGTTCATGGCTGGCAGTAGGGTTGCCCAAGAGAGCTTCCTAACCAGGAAAATCCACATCAGATTTTAAGCAAATGAGAAATAAACCCATATTGAGTTCAGGTATCACAAATTCCAGGTAGTATGCGACTGCGAAAATGAGCATTAGCTTGACTAATACAAACACACATGCATTCATAATACACAAAGGCAGATCTACTATCACAAATGCTGACAGCAAACGCCTGAACATTGGTCCGAGGTACCTCCCTTGTCTGATATTGTGGATATTGTTAAGTCCAACAAGCCTCTGGGAATAGATAAAGGTAAGGTAATAACACAAATGAAAACCAGTGTCTGTATGCTTCGTAACAGAGCCATCAAGAAATTTAAAAACTGTGTTCTACATTGTAAATCTTATAAATTCTAAGAAAAGCATGTACAGCTAGCGCATCTTCTACTTTAAAACTATGTGTCCTTGGGTTCAATCAGGTAGATTGTCAATTTTTCAATATATACATGTATCAAATCATCACTCGGTACATCTCAAACTTGCACAATGTTATATGTCTGTTATATCTCAACAAAGCTGGAAAAATATCATTTAGATTGTCTTAAAATATAAAGTAAATTGAAACATGGGACATGTATAATATATGTGTACATTTCTAATAGGTCATGGACTTAAAAACTGTAAGGTCTGAACAATTTTCTACAAATTTGCTTTCAGAGGTATTCTTTTGTACATACAGATGTCAGAATATTAGGGGTTTTTTGCGTGTCCTTCCTAACTTCTCATGATTTTTAAATATAATAAAAATATTTAAGGGTGTTTTTTAAGGGCCTTAAGGGTGTTTTATATCATTTATAACCACTATGAATATGAAATATTTCTACAACATAACTTTTAAACACTTTATAATCTTAATGTTTATATAACAAGAAATGGAATTAATTTAAAAATAAAGTTCACTAGTATTCATTGTATGACCATTTCAAACAGTCACAGAATAACTCTGGAAAATGAACTAAATCCAAAGCTGGGGGGTGAGAAAATAGGGATTTCTCTCTCTCTCTCTCTCTCTCTCTCTCTCTCTCTCTCTCTCTCTCTCTTTTGTGAATATTTGAACATTTTTTGGAAAGTTGTTAAAGGGTGTGGGAAAGAATACAGGCCCCACAAAGATGTCCATATCCTAATCCCCATAGCCCGTGAATGTGTTAGGTAATATGGCAAAAGGGAATTAAGGTTGTAGATGGATTTAAGGTTGTTGATGAACTGGTCTTGAGATAGGGATATTGTTCTGGATTATCTGGGTGTGTCCAGTGTCATCACAAAAGTCTTTATAAGAACATCAGGGAAGTAGGACAGTGAGAGCCAGGGAAGCAGATGTAGAAGCACAGTGATAATGTTTCCGTGTGACAACCATTTGACCACATCCCGCTGGCTTTGCAGATGTAGGAAGGGGCCACAAGCCAAGGAATGCGAGTGGCCTCTAGAAGCTGGTAAAGGCAAGAAAATAGATTGCGCTCTAGCACCTCCCAAAGGAATGCGGCCCTGCCAAACACCTTGTTTTTAGCCCAAGAAAACCCATTTCCGACTTCTGACCTACAGAACTGTAAGATAATACATTTGTTGTGTTTAAGCCACAAAGTTGGCTGTAAATGTGCTACATCAGCAATGGGAAGCTAATACAAGGAGAGACATGTGGTCTCCCCCATCTTTCTCACTCACTTGTAGAGGGGCAGTAGGCAGAATAATGGCCTTCCCAAGATGGCCACGTTCTAATCCTCAGAAACTGTGAATATGTTATGTTACATGGCAAGGGGGGAGGGGGTTGAAGTTGTTTAATCAACTGACCTTGGGGTGGGGAGATCATCCTGGGTTATCAGGATGGGAGCAACTTAGAGTTTTTAAGGCCATGACCTATTAGAAATGTATACAGTAGTCATTTTTATTCAGCATGTATCTTATCTCCATTCCCTTTTGCAAATTCAGACCTTTACTCTCTCCCCTTTTATTTTTTTGCTGTCACACATTATCCCTATTTATGCTGTGAGTTCATTTCTGAGTAGCAGTGAGAACCATATGACTTCACTCATATGTGGGATATAAAAGCAAAAGCAACAAAGGAACAAGACAAACAAACAAAGAAACAAAAACTCATAGACACAGAAACAGTTTAGTGGTTACCAGAGGGTGAGGGGAGAGGGGAGTGGTAGATGAGGGTAAAAGGGGTCAAATATATGGTGATGGAAGGAGAGCTGACTCTGGGTGGTGAGCACACAATGTGATATATAGATGATGTATTACAGAATTGTACACCTGAAATCTATATAATTCTACTAACCAATGTCACCCCAATAAATTTAATTAAAATTAATTTTAAAATACAGATGATGTATTATAGACTCGTCCACTTGAAACCTATATCATTTTGTGAACCAATGTCACGCCAATAAATTTAATAAAATTAAAACATTTTTTTAAATCAGTAAGTGGAAGGGAAAGGCCAAAGAGCAGTAAGAGTCAGCAAGACTTGACAATGCTACGCTGCTGGCTTTGAAAATGGAGGAAGGATCCATGAGCCAAGGACTATGGGTGGCCTCTGGAAGCAGAGAAAGGCAAGGAAATGGATTTCCCCCTAGCGCCTCCAGAAGGAACACAGCCCTGCTGACATCTTGATTTTAGCCCAGTGAGACCCGTTTTAGATTTCCGATTGGCTGTGAGATAATAAATTTGTGTTATTTTAAGCGACCCAATTTATAGTCATTTGTGACAGCAACGTTAGAAAATACAAAAAATATTCTTGTTGAATATCTCTCTGTGCTTAGCACTGTGCTAGTCATTTAGGGAGATGCCAAAAATGGCTTGGTCCCTGCCTTTGAGTGGCTTACCATCTGCTTGACAAGGCAAAGCTTAGACAAGGAATGCCTAGGGGGTAATAACAGATGACAGAGAGTTTAGAGCTAAAGTGAAAGCTACAGAGGATAAGTGCTTCTGGAATTCTGAGCACATAAACAGACATAAATCACCAGGCCTAGCGTGCTCCTGATGAAGAGTTCTATAGGTACAGGATGATGGCGTTGCAGAAATGCTGACACAGTGGGTTATCTGTCATCGTACTGTGCTGCAGGCCTGGCATGTTACAAATGAGATCCCTGGGCATCCGGAGGGAGCCTGAGGTGATGGGTGGCTCTCATATCCACACTGATGTGCTGTCATACAGAAAAGAATCACTGAACACCGCAACAAAAATAACCCATGAGCCCACACTCTCCCAGATTCCTTAAGAAGCCCTTCCAGCCCCCAAACATGCCAGCTGAAGGTATTGTCACACCGCCTGTACAATGCATCTGTATCATCACCCATTCCCTCATTCCAGCCCATCCCCTCCTTGTTTTCAAGCTAACTGATACTGCCATTCACCTTGTCCACGCTCTTGCCATTTGTCTCTGCACCTGGGAACTTAGCCATGGGAGCCTCAGGTTCGTAACCTGTAAGATGTGAATAATCACAGGACCTATCCCACGGGGTAGCTATCTGTGAGGATGAAATGAAACTCGGTAAGTAAAGTGCTTGGTACACTGCCTGCTAGGTCCTCAATCAAAGTGCAGTATGACTATTATCATTCACTGGGACCAGGTACTGCTTGATCGTAAGTTGAGTGAGCATACGTCCAGTTTGCACGGACAGCCTAGGTTTATCCATCCTGTCCCATATTCATTATTAATAGCAACCGTTTTCATTCACAAAATGTCCCCAAATGGCATCTTAATGATAAGGAACAAGGCACGAGGCCAATTGTTAGAATTCAGTTAGCAGATCAGCAGCAACAGGAAAACTGATTTATAGTTAAACATCTGACTTCTTTCATCTTCCCCACCTAAGGAGCAGGGTGGGTGCTAGAACCAGAGCTGGGGCTTAGTCCCTGGAACAGGCCAAAGGTACAGACAAGGCTATGGACAGCAGACTTCAGAGAGATGTTATATTTCTCTTCTCCTTGAACAATTTCTTCTCCATGCTTCCTAATCCAGTCAGAAAGCAGGGATTAGAAAGAGCCAATTCTGCTGCCATTTGGTTTCTTCAAGCAGGCATTTTTGTCTGTCTCCCTAGAAAGAACAAAGTCAAATCCTTTTGATATCGAATTGCCTCGATGCTTTAAAGCCCCAGAGCTGTGATTATGGTCTGAAAATAGCTCTTGACATAAAACAAAGATTAAAGATGCAGGTGAGTTTAAAGATGGGTTCTCCTTAGTTCTAAGGAGGCTAAAACCAGGGTTAGACCAAGCATCAATTTATTACAGGCAGAAGATAAGGAATTGTATCTGAGCATTTCTTCTTTATAATAGTTTTTCTTTTAGAATGACCTCTTTTTATCTTTACAGTCACAATTTTATATGTATATGGATATACTGATATATATTGTATATATGTAGCTATATAGAGGGGGGAGGAGAGAGCGAGGTCTGTAGGTATTGAAATGGAAGACCATCTAGATACATGCCACAATGCGGAAAATAAGTGTATAAATAAAAATAAAAATATGGAATATATGTGCCTGTTATGCTTAATGAAGAATCTGAAAGACTATCTCAGGGGAATAAGAAAGGAGGGTGAGTGAGACGTAGGTACATTTTACGTTTTGCTGTATAATCAATGTGCTTCTGTCTCATTTTACTCTCTTAACTTATTTAAGCATGTGTTACTTTTGTAATTAAGAAATTCATGCCCAAAATTATCATTTTGATTTTTAAGCATAATTAGGTTTCCAAAGCATGCAAATATCCCTTTTAAGACTATGTATTACTAGATGAGATGGTGGCACCAGAAAACTACGGTTTTAATTTGAAGTTATGTGTTAATTGGAGGCCAAATAACTAACAGGAAATAAACAGCCTCTGGAAAGCATAACAGCCTCACCTCGTAACTTCCACACTCAGGAAACGCCTTCACTTCTTAAAATCTACAGAATCGTGGGAGGCAGAATTCTAAAATACCCCCTTGGTGTATAAACCCTGTATAATCCCCTCCCTTGGAGTGTGGTCGGGACCTGTAAATAAGATCGGATTTCACTCACATGAGTAAATGAGCGTGCTATGCACATGGTAAAGGTGAAAGCATTTTGCAGATGTTTATTAAGGTCCCTCCTAAGTTGCCTTTTAAGTTAATAAAATGGGAGATTTTCCTGGGTGGGCCTGACCTAGTCAGGTGAGCCCCTTTAAACTGCAACTAGAGTTCAGAGACAGGAATAGCCCAGCAAATAGTCTCCTGGTGACTTTGAAGAAGCAAACTGCCATGTTCCATAGAGGTTCATGTGACAGGAAATGGCAGGTAGGCTCTAAATGGCAGGTAGACTGAGGCTGAGGGACTCAATTCTACAGCGTCAAGAAAATGCATTCTGCCAACAAGCAACAGGCTTGGAAGAGGATCCTAAGCCTCAGGGGAGAGTGCAGCTCTGGTGAGGCCCTGAGCAGAGGACCCGGCTAAGCCATGCCTGGAGTCCTGACCCATGTAAACTGTGAGATGATAAATATGCGTTGCTTGAAGTTGCTAATTTTGGGGGAGTTTGCCACACAGCAATAGAAAACAAAAACAGGGATTAAGCCCAGTTTCCTGCCTTGCAGTCTAGACCCGTCTCCACTTCTTGCTTTGGCAAAATTGTCTTCTACTGCTCTTTGTTCTAGCCCAAGGCAACTCTCTATGCAAGACCTCTCAAAAATGTAGTTAAGTTCCACAAGAAGAGACAGCAGAGTGAAATGGTTACATTCACAGACAGCAAACAAGCACTGTCTACCAGAAAGTTCTGTGATGATGGACTTGTTCTCCATATCTGTGCTGTCCTCTACAGAAGCCACCAGCTACGGGTGGCTATTGAACACTTGAAATGTGGTTAGCACAACTGAAGAAGTGAATTTTTATTGTATTTCATTTTAAGGCACATAAATTTAAACAGCCACCAGTGGCTCCCAGATTGGCCATCCGGGTCCAACTCCCAGCTCCACTACTTAGCCGTATGACCTTGCACAAGTTCCTTCACCTCTCCACACCTCCATTTTCTAATAATTTGATCTACCTCATAAAATCGTTGTGAGCATTAAATGAGTTACCGCTCATGAAGTACTCAAAATAGGGTTTTGTATATAGTAAACATTACATATGTTTGTCAAGTGAATAAGTAGATCCCGCTATCTTGTTTTCCCCATCTCAATCCTACCCATTTACTTTTTAAACCCTAGCGATGTCCCCTCTTATGTGAAACCTTTGGGACAATTCCCAAGCCGCCCCAATACTTATTGGTTGTCAAATTAATGTGGCACCTAATTGCATACTGCCTTGAATTATTATGGAAATATTTGTGGGTGTATTTTCTCGCTCTCTCCAAGGGTGAATGGTCCTCAGTGAAAATTGCTCTACCACATGTGTCTTTTCTTTTTATCCCTTATAGTGCCGAATACACATCAGTTTATCTAAAAGACCTTCAATCAATATTGGTTGACATTTGTATAAGGCCTTGAAATGGAGATGAAAAAGGCAGAGACAATGACCAGAGATACTGCTAATACATTTCTTATGTAGCTAAGGAGCCACCAGGCTCAAGCAGCAAAGACTCTTTAAAAACAAGCTGCCAAGACCTGAGAGAGAGGACGAAGTTAGAACCCCAAGCAGAGAAGTTTCTAAAGAAGAGGATGCCAATGATTCTGAGAAGGAATTTGTACCCAGGTGGTTCACCAACCCTGCCTCAAACCAAGCACAGCCCATAATACGCCCAGAGATTGGGGTATCATCGTATGCTGTGGGCCCTGGGGGCTTCTCAGAGGACAGCGGTCCAGCCTCCTTCCTTAAAGATTAGGGACAGTCGGGCCGGCCGAGTGGCGCGATGGTTAAGAACTCGCTTGGGATGCCAGAGGGCCCCGGTTCGGATCCCACATATGAGGGCCAGTGACACTGCCCTCTACAGCTAAGATGCTGAACAACAGCTCAACCTGGAGCTGGGCTGCCATGAGTCGCCGGCGACGGCGTAGGCTGCACTCCCTGTGGCAGTGGGTTGCCATGGGCTACCGTATGTAGCCAGCAGCCAGCGTGAGCGGCCATCAGCCGCAGTGAGCGGCCGTCCAGAAGCCGGCGACTGATGTGCCTCGCCCGGGAAGAGCACAATGATGGTGCCAACTTGGGCCAGTGAAGCAACATCCTCCACAACTAGATTGAAGAACAAAACAACAGCAACTTGTCTGTTCCCCTTCCCCCAACCCCCCAGCACTGTTCCCATCCCCCCAATTCCCCAATAAAAAAAAATCTTAAAAAAAAAAAAAGATTAGGGACAGTCAGTCCAAATAGGTTTTGAACCTTCACATCCTAGGATGCTGACTTTGCTGTAAGCTCCCAGGGCAGCCTCAGGAGTCGTTAGGAGCTAGTTCTGTTGGGAGCTAGACCCTAATCCCAAAGTGCGACTCCTGGCCTGCTGCATTCCTGCCTTATGCTCAGCACGACAGTCTCCTGTCCACTGATCTTGCCCAGATTTTTCTTTGGGATAGTGCCTCCATCTGTCAAATCATTAGAAATCACTTCACCTCCTGCCTAAGAACAAGACTTCAATTTATGTCAGGGCCCGTGCCCCCAGCAACTCTCTATGACTGCACTTCTAGCTTAAGCTCTGTCCATGCTACGACTCGTTTTGGCTCCAAGCAGCCTGATACCCCTTTCTCCTGCTTGAATTTTCTTTGACGTGTCAGGCTTCCTAAGAAATGATTCAATGAGGAGGTAGGAGGTACTAGAGGCAGAAGAGTGATAACAAGACTGTATCACACCTTTCTCAAATCATACCAGGTCACCAGCTCAATTCTGTGCCACTGTGCACATGACAAAATGACAGAGAGCTCGCTTAAGTTCACACTCTACTCTCTTTTGTAATCACTCACTCTGTTTTTGGAATGGCAGTAACTATGTCTCCTAATTTTAGGAAAGGCCAATCGACTTTTACTGCCGGGCATATCCACGTACACTTGAGAACGTTTCTGTCTATAATCTTTAACCATCTAGTTGGTTAAGGAAGCAAAAAGAAACAAGTGTTAAACCCTCCATAGTAAAACAGTAGTAAAGCAGCAAAACATAAATGTAAGAAAAGCAGCAAACTAGCAACTGTTATATTGTTCACAGTTAAGAACTTCTCTGCCGTTATTATCCATTATTAATGGAGTCTTTTATTTTTGCTGCATTTTCGTCAGTAAGTCTGCATACAGTATACTGTAATAGCAACAAGCCCTCACTCTACTCCTTCTAGAATATGACAATAAAATTTGAATCATGAAGCTCATTAGTAAATACTAATAACTTTTAGTCTTTTAATCTTAGAATATTAAACACAATATTCTCATTGTTATTTTGCATCATGATTCAAAACAAAATGTATCATTATAAAAATAAAGTTTAGTTTAACTATAAGCTGTAAAGACTCTTCCATTACATATTTTAAAAATAATAATTATTTTTTACAATTCTGGAATTGCAGAAATAGTTCCATGTTCTTCTTGGACATGAATCCTATTGATCAGTAACTCATGAAATTTGTATTGTAATCTGACTACCAAAATGTCACCAGTCCATATTAACTGCAAGGAAGACCAGTATGAACTAGCAGGGGGGGGGGAAGGTAAAGAGAATACTTTCATTCCAAGAACACAGAATATGACAAATTTCCAGTCAAAATATTTCTAAGCATTTGCCTCTTCTGTCAACCCTTTTGCCACAACGTATGAATATATCCAATATTTTTATACATAAAAATAATGTCATTTATATACAAAGCAGCTCAAATTGTTATTATTAAATGCATAAAATAGACAAGATATCAACTTTTTGTTTTTTGTGGATTTCTGACACATTTTGAAAAAGAAACTTGAAATCAATGCAGAGGAAGAGTTAATGAAGATAATGCTGTCTTTTGCTTGTTATGAGCAATAGATGAGATCATGTTTATCAAATGCTTTACATAGGGACTAGAATAGAGTGGACATTCAATAAAAAGAGCAGTTGTACTCATATTATTATGGAACCTTAGTGGTCCAAGTTTTCTAGCCTTCTAGGAATCTCCTTTCTTGAATATCTAAGTAAAGGAATTTGAGACCTCACCCTAGATGACCATGAGTAATACAGCATTCTCCTGTGTATTTCAAATGATGTCTGAGGAATACAAATCTATCTCTCTTACTTGTTCCTAGTGACATTTGGCTCCAAAATGCAACCTCCATTTTCTCTGGATCACTGCTGATTTTCAGGCATCTAGTTACCATTAAGCCAAGCCACTCCAGTTCTCAAAAACAGAAGCAGAGCTTCTTTCTCCCCTCTTCCAGGTAGTGCTAACACAAATTTAAAACCAGGTTGTGGCGGTTAACACATTGTGCTGGAAACTTGAGAATTTCATGAGAATATTACAATGCAGGAAAAATATTAGCTCAGTATTAGATACTATTGCTCCCAATTTCCATAGGACACAACCCAATATGGAGGGTCTCTTGCAGGTCAGCTGCCAGAGTTTTTCTCCCATCATCTCTTTCTCTCCAGTTCTAAGGCTCTTAAGCTTTCATCCCAGGGCATGCCAGAGGAAATGAAAAACCCCTAGATATCCATGAGGGCTTGGGTTCCCATCTCTCTGTTCCCCATTAAAAGTAAACTTATTAGCTAAAAACAAAATAGACAAACAAAAGTAAACTTATTAGAATTTGTTAACATTCCACTTAGAATTATTTACACTTAGATTACTTCCAATATCAGAGGACAAAGAATAAGCACTTAGCTTACTTCTGCATGTCAATAAAGCTCACAATTAATCTCTTCCAGAACAAAGAGAAAGACTACCTACTCCCAGGGCACATTCCCACTTTCACTCTTGCAGCCCCAGGAAGCCAATTTTCTGCAATTTTTGAAAAGCAGTTTTACCCTTGCTGACAGTCATCAAGGAATCAGAAATATTGAGGTTTGGTCTTGGAGCACCTCACTACAATATGAGTAACAATAATAAAGTCTTGCCAGACTATTTTAGTAAATGGATTTTTAAAAAAAACCACACTTAAAATGAGTGCATTAACTATTCTATGCAAATAAAAAGCTTCCAACTTTCAATTAGAAAGCAGTTGGTTTCTAAAGTAAGCCCAACAATTACCCTGCAGATTTGTTGAGGGATTTTTTTTTAGATAGAACAAAGATAAACTTCAACTTAGCCTCCATTCAAATGATCCAAAAAAATCCAATTAATGAGCTCTTGACACACTGTAAAGACAGACTTCATTTCTTACTAATGCAGTTTCAACCATCCAGAGTGACTGCATTTAGATATGGTTGCAGAATTCCCCAGCAGACGAAGACCTTATATGGTCTTAAGCTTATCCTGTTGTTTTGTAGAAGAAAAAAGTTAGGCCCTGAGAGTGAGTTGCTCCGGTTTACACAGTTATTATGGGTGTATAGATATTTATTCTTAAATGGCAAGATCCTTAGGATGGTATTGCTTTAGCTAAATATATTTGTTTGGATTACTGTCACCTTAAAATAGAAGTTTAATTCCCACATAAAAAAAAACAGGTAAACAATTACAGGCTGATATGATGGTTCTATGTGGTCTTTAGGGACCTAAGCATCTGCTAGAAACCTGTTCCACCACTCTAGAGGGTAACCTTGGTCTTTATGGTCCAAGATGACTGTAGGAACAGAATCAAAGCGGAGCAGAATACAGGAATTCGCCTCCCCTTTTAAGGAGACTTCCTAGAACTCCCAAATGACATTTGCACTCTCATTGGCCAGAACTTAGTTACGTGGCCATGCTGAGCTGCAAAGAACTTTGCTAGCTATCATCTTTACTCTGGGAGACAATGTGCTAGCATAAAAATTGGGCATCTTCGACACAGCAAGCAATGAACAGACACTGCAGTAGCTTTTGCTTGTCTTAAGGTCTGTCTTAAGATTTCTGAGGACAAGTTTATATTCACAAAGAATGACAGTCACTTCTATTACCAGTGACTCTAGGATTCAGGGACATGGCATGTCCATATGGGGTCCAGTTTCTTCGTAGATTATACCACATGTAGCAGAAATCTGAGCTCACAAGTAAGCCACATTTATCACGGGGAGTCAACCAGGTCTGGGAATTTTGAGCTAATCCATGGAACAGGCTTGCCAGGGGCCTATTTGTGGGAAGGACTGAGGAAATTCCTGGCAGAGAATTCACCTTAAGGAAAGAGTCATTCATTTGTTGTTACCATCTCATTCATTTATTCAACAAATATTTATCAAGTATATGTTATATGCCAGTCACTGAACATATACAAAGAGCAACAACAAACCTAGCTTCTGCATATAGACCTTCCAATCTAGGGCTGGAGGGGAGGTGGTCATTAAAAAAAAAGTAAATAATTAATGAAAGAACTAAATACACTGTTATAAATAGTGTTAGATGCCATGAAAAGAATGAAACAGGAATTTGCAATATAGAAAAAAAGGAGCACCTTCTCAGAACACTGAAGACAGGTAACAATTACAGGTATTGACTATAAGGGTATGGCTTGTTTGTATTGGGAAAACATTGGAGGCAACTTAGATGGCTGTCAATCGGGGAATTGGTAAAAATAATTTGATATCTTTATATGACATCTGCTATATAGCAGTTAAGCTGAATGAATTAGATTTCTATGCACCAATATGGAAAGATCTAAAAGAAATGTTAAATTAAAATAAAGAATGACACATACAGCGTTTTCTCACAAAACAAGTTTATGTATTGTCTATACACACACACATATATATGTATGTGTGTATATATATTATATATGTTATAAGTATATAACATTTATTATAAATATTATGTATATACATGCACACACATACATACAAATGTGTATATATATATAAATATATATATATACACATATATATGTAAATATATACAAAAGAGACTGGAACTATATACACCAATGTTTGTCTTTGGGGAGAAGTGAAAAGAATGAAACTGGGGATGGGATACAAAGCGGACTTCACTTGAATCTTCACATTTTTATTTTATTTTATTATTATTTTTAAAGATTTTATTGGGGATTTGGGGAAGAGGAAGAGTGTTGGGGAACTGGGGAAGGGGAACAGCCAAGTTGTTGCCCTTCAGTCTTAGTTGTGGAGGGCGCCGCTAGCTCAGTTCCAAGTCCAGTAGCCATCCGGCCACCTGTCGGCAGCTCACAGACGCTCAGCTCAAGGTGCCATGTTCAATCTTAGTTGCGGGTGGGTGTAGCCCACCATCCCATGCGGGAGACGAACCGGCAACCTTGTTGTTAGGAGCACGTGCTCTCTCCAGCTGAGCCATCCTGCCACCTGTTGGCAGCTCAGCAACAGCTCAGCTTGGGCGCAGCGTCACTGGCCCATATGGGAATCGAACTGGCGACCCTGCTGCTCAGAGTTTGTGCTCTTAACCAACTGAGCCACTCGGCCGGCCCCATGTTTACTTTTATATTAATAATATTGTTAGTATTTGCTTTAGGTCTTTCCTTTACATCATGAGTTTTGGAACAAAGGTATTTACTATGTTTCTCTCTCTCTCCCTGCCTCTCTCCTTTTTCAATGTTTCATTCTGTAAATTCTCAAACAAAAAGGTGATAACAAATTGTTGGCCTACTCATGAGCAAAGATTCTACTGCTAATATTTCCCTTTGGATCAATATATTTTTATTCTGCCACTTACTACATTCATGTCACAAAATATCGATGACAATTAAGTTCACACACACACACACACACAAATTCTCACAAACCAGGTGAAGCCACAGTAAGAACATTGGTCTTGCTATGATAAAGATTATTACTTCATAATGCTTCTAAATCCAGTTACTTTTGGTATATCAGACACTTTCTGAGTTTAAAAAGCATGCATACAATGTATGACTAAGCAGAATTGACCTTGAGGAAGCACCAAGCATAGCATTTCTTCTTACTTTAAACTTGTAAAAAAGAATTTCAATTTTAACAAACTATGAACCAAGTAATGCTACTCCCTTAGATAAAAGATATTAATGGTTAATTTTTCTCAATTAATTAATAAAGAATCAGGGTATATGGTAATGTCCCATAAGGACATTTTGTATTTTAGTAGATCAAATTACTATAGAAAGAATGAGGGTGCAGTCAAAAGGCCCTATGATAACAGTAGCTATCATTTACTGATGGTCTAGGGTTGGGGATATTCACTCCGTGAAATTCACTGTGGGTTCACAATGAATTAAGAAGTAAGTGAAAGTATCATGCAGATAGAAATAAAATATCAATTATTATCAACCTTAAATTCAATAAGTTGATTAGATCTATGGCTATAGTTGCACTTCCCAGTGAAGAATTGAATTTAGCCACCCAGTCCAGGCAGTACTAAGCATATTCTGAGGGTAGTTGGCCTTGAATGAGAGAGAATACAAAAGACACTGAGCTAAGCTTGTTCAGATTCTTCACTTAAAGTCACTAGCGAGGTCACTTCTCTTTTGGGGTTGGGGGAGAGATAGAGAGAGAGATAGAGAGAGACAGACAGAGAGAGAGAGAGAGAGAGAGAGAGAGAGAGAGAGAGAGAGAACACTCTTTTCCTAGTACAGTAAAACCTTGGATGGCGAGTAACCTAGTTTGTGAGTGTTCTGCAAGATGAGCAAACATTTATAGTACATTTTAACATGGTAAACGAGCGATGTCTTGCAACACGAGTACAGTAGTTTGTTTCTGGAACGAATTATGCTCACAAACCAAGGTATTACTGTATTTCTGAAAAGGATGGTATTCCTTACTCTGTGGACCAAGCTAAGGACACTGGATAGAGAACATGGTTCCCTCTTAACCTACTATATGTCAAGCACAGTAAGGAATATTTTATATGCGTTTGCTATGTTTCTCACAACCCTTACAAAGTCAGCATAATTACCCAGACTTTACAAAAGAGGAAAGTGAGAGAGGGAATTTAAGTGACTGGCTCATACTCACACTCTTGGTTAGATGGTTGCGCTGGGATTCAACCTTACCTCTGTATGATGCCAAAGCCCACACACTTTCTACAATGCACACCTCATACCCATGAAACCACCCGATTTCCCTTGAAAATAAGTATCGTAATGTAGATGGGGCATGAAAATGGCACTAGTCCTTCAACTTTCTTAGATAATTGGTGCTTGTCAATCACATGCATTTGATGCTGTACTAGATCATGCTAAGTGAAATGTCTCTTCACAAACATTTATTGTTAAATTTTCAGTTAATTCACCTTTGTAACTAAGAGATTAAGTCTCATTCTGCGTTGGGTGTGTACACAGTACCTATTCGAAATTAAAATGAGTTACAAATGTGTCAGGAAGAGATCCTGCTGCTGAAATCCAGGTCAGGTTACTTGAAATGGATATGTATCTTCCTCTTCTAAATGTTAATTAGATGTTCTATTTTATCTTCAAAAGTTTCTAGCAGAAATTTTCTTGAAGTTGACACTTATAGGTCAAGAGAGCTTCAAGATAGCATCCTCAGTAACTTTACTCAAAATTTTGAAATAAAGAGGAAAGCAAAATGGAAAAAAAAACCCCACCAACCTATTATTGACCCTGGTCTTCCTGTAATATCCTCAAAATTATTCAGTAAACCTAGTAAATGATAACATGAAAAGTAAGCTACTTCAGATTCCAATAAATTTGACATTTTAGCATCTATGTGCCAAAAATAAAGCAAATCTTTTCAAAAAAGCACTCAATACCAAGGTCTGTGCTCATTATTTTTTTTAATTCAATAAGTACTTTCAAGCATTTTGTTCCATTTTATGTTGTTTATTACTCAAAGCAGAAATAAATAGCAATAAACTTTTAGTCAAAACAGTTTGAAAATACAGTGTTATCACTTCATGTGGCTGACCAACAAGACACTTTATGGGCATATCGTAACATAGTTCATAAGCTGGGTGTATCGTGCTGCATTAAATTTTGCTGATTGTCAGTGAAAAAAATACAATTCTAAAACCAACCTATCAGAACATCAAACAACCAAGCAGAGGCATTTAAATGAGAGTTGGGAGATCTGAGTTTTACTCTTGGCTCTGCCTCTGTGACTTTGAATAAGTCACTTCACATCTCTGAGCCTTAGTTCCCCATCTATAAAATGAAGATTTGGGCTAGAATTGGTCCTGCAATTTGCATCACATTCCTTTGAGGGTCTAATAAAGATAACCATGCCCAGAGTCTACCTCTAGAAAATGTCATTCAGTGAGTTTGGAGTGGGGCTCAGAAATCTGCTTGTTTACCAAGGGCCCAGGAGATATGGATGCCAGAGGTTTCACAAACCACATACTAAGGTACAGCAAATTGAAATTCACTTTTAGCTCTACCATTCTTCTAGCCCAAGGAAAATTCAGTAAAAATAGCAATCATGATGGCATCTGTCTTGTAGAAACTTCTGTGTGGTGTTGGCCATTTCAAGTAATCATTTTCTCAGGATATAGACTGCTGCCTGGGGTGTTTATAGTTTTCTTTGACAAAACATCTAATGGTGGATGAAGGAATTCCCAAATCAACTTTAAAAAAGAAAAAGAGGGAGGGAGGGAGCGAGGGAAGGAGGGAGAAAAGTAGGCAGGCCTCTACAAAAAACACAATTTTTAGGCTTTCCAAGTGCTTTTTGTCAACATCTATACTCAAAATAATCACTGACATTTTGCAAGTAACAAGTTCTGAAAGATGACTAATTATTTTGGTATCTCCATGGAAGATAACAATTGAACATGCATGAAAACAGCTTTGTAAATCTGCAGTTTAGTTGTAGCTCACTTGCCCAGCTCCCCTGTATTCTGAGGCTTTTCTATATAGAATTATTTGTTATATTAATATATCATAGTAGTTTTCAAAATTACTTAAGGTGCTGTTGCATTTTATTACTGTAAATGGATCAAGAATTTGGATAATTTAACTTTATGTAGGCATTAGAGTTCATTAGCCTTCTAGGACTTTTTTAGACAAAGTACTTAGTTAAAAATCAGTGGAGAAGTATAATTTGATGAAGGTGGGTAGCCTGTGATCAATATCACTACACTCAAGACTGAATTTGGCCAATGGCAGTAGAATGGGTAATAAATGAGCAATATCACTGTTGCCTATAAACCCAATGTTGTTAATATAAACCACAGTGGATC
Source organism: Hipposideros armiger (assembly GCF_001890085.2). Taxonomy (NCBI): domain Eukaryota; kingdom Metazoa; phylum Chordata; class Mammalia; order Chiroptera; family Hipposideridae; genus Hipposideros; species Hipposideros armiger. The sequence continues at coordinate 127,013 of NW_017731453.1, read as the reverse complement.
GTTCAGACCTTTGAGTAAGTCATGCATTTGAATTCCATGCAACTGGCACTTTACATCGGGGACTCAGGCTTTTCTAAAATTGTTATGTGCTATTTATTTGTATTCAAGAGATAGGAGTTATCTTAGGTTGAGTGGTTATATTTTATAAAAATTGTAGACATAAGGGCCGGCTGAGTGGCTCAGCTGGTTAAGAGTGCGAGCTCTGAGCAACAGGGTCTCCGGTTCAATTCCCACATGGGACAGTGAGCTGCCCCCCAAACTGCCCCCTGAGCTGAGCTGCAGCTGAGCTGCCAACGGGCGGCTGGATGGCCCAGTGATTAGAGCTTATGCTCTTAGCAACAAGGTTTCCGGTTCGACTCTCGCATGGGATGGTGGGCTATGCCCACCCACAACTAAAATTGAACATGGCACCTTGAGCTGAGCTGCCAATGGGCGGCCGGATGGCGACTGGACTTGAAGCTAAGCTAGCTGCGCCCTCACAACTAAGATTGAAGGACAACAACTTGGCTGTTTGTTCCCTTTCCCCAATTCTCCAACATTGTTCCCCTTCCCCAATTCCCGAATAATTTTTTTTTAAATTGTAGACAGAAGATTAATTCATTAATTTAACAATTGTCCTTCCTTGCTGCAAAAAATAACCAGCATTCATCATTTAGCAATGTTGTACATATCTTCTTAAGAATTTGTATTTCTATTGAAATATGCATTCAAATAAAAACAATTCAACATATTTAAATGATGGCAAACAAGGTGTCCCATTCAAATAGTGCCATTTCCTGACCTGTCCCATCTACACCTCTACAGGAAAAGCTAAGGGATCAGCATACCGAACTCATTATTCTGAAGCAATGATGAGTAGCAAAAAAAGAAGCTTGCTTTGGCCTTCTTTCCAAATATTAATAAAGTGACACTGACCCTACTACTGTACTTGAGTTGCTGTGATGCCCAGGATGGAGGGCAAATCTGGTGGTGATTGTGCCTCCAGTTTTGTCATGGTTTCCTGGGGTTGCCCCAAAGTGATGCTTTTGGGAAACTCTATATGTTTCCTCCACCCCAGATGGACTTGAGGCTATTTTTCTGATAGAACTTTGGGGATATTTGGATTATCAAACATGTCATGAAATTTGAAGCTTTTGTTTTCTTAATTTGCCTAGGAACCATAGTACTACCACAGACAGATGCAAAAGTTGTTTGACATATATCCTAGGGCCATTACATTTGGCTTAGATGTGACCTCAACTGCAATAATCAGGTGAATAGGGGTGTGTGCCAGGTGTCATTGTAATGTCACTTAGGAAACATCCTGGGAGATGAAAAATGGAAGTAAAAAAAAGAAGAGCTGATATCACACCTGAGTAATAAATCACCAAGATTCAAGGCAGAAAAAAAATCCATTCTCTTCTCATTGACTTGCAATGATGATTGAATTCTGCATCCAGCTACTCCTTATAAATGTTTTTTTTTGCTTTTTGTTTTTTGTTTTTGCTTTCTAGATCTTACCTCCCCTTTGAACCCACAATTTCTAAACCGTGTTTCACTTTGTGCAAATCCCAAGTTCAGGGTAGCTCTGGAATGTGTCATCCTTGATATTTTTTCATATTAATAGCTTAGTCCTCTTCACAAATGATGACTTTGAAAAATCAGAAATACTTAATGCAAATCCTTAGTAGCTGTTCTTCTGGATATAACTCTTTAGAACTGGGTGTCCTGCGAGGAGACATTTTTGAATGTCCCAGCAGAGTCAGCATTAACCTCTCTACCACAGCACATACTTTACCATGTATTTATACTAGCCAAACATAAATAGATAAATAAAATCAACAGAACTTAGTCCAGAGGCTCAAGCGCATTATACCATTCCAATGAAGTACAATGTCAAACCCAATAAATTTGGTTTCCTCCTGAATGCATTAGCTTGTAACTCCAGACCAACTTCCGGCTGCAGTGAGATTAATAGGATGGAATGTGTCAAGATAAATGAAATACTCACTAATGCCGTCCTAAGCCTTATCTGTAAAATCTACGGCTTTTGCCACGTATTTTCACTCCCAAGCACCGTCAGCTTAAATATGGTTCTTACAATGAATCACATGACTCAATCAACAAGGAGGAAGACCTAGAACCCTTAGGGGGCAGGTGCCATTGCAACGCGACACTTGAGACAATTGGTGGAGAGCCATAAGTTTTTCTATAACTTTGCATCACATGCATTTCTTTCTTCTTTATTTTGATTCTTCTCCTTTTTCTTTACTGCTCCCTTTCTTCGTTCTGTCCCATTTTTCCTTTCCCCCCTACTCAAGCCAGCATGTCAGTGTTTCTCAAACTGTAAGCTACAACCTGTTAATCACTCATAAAATCAATTTAGTAGGCCACGGCCAGCCATTTTTAAAATCAACTACAATAGAACATTTCAGGGTGCATGGCTATGTCAAGGGTAATACTGTTTCAGAAACTCTTGTTTCAGCCCATGACTGCACCCTGGGTCATGATGGAAAATATATTCCTTCACGAAGAGCAGTACCAGGGTATATTGCCTGCCTCCATTCATGGTACTTGGGGCATAAGAGGTGGCAGCCTGCGGGATGTAGTAGATCACCAAGCAAGGCATCATGGAGCCTGGAATACTGCTCTCGCTCTGTCACTGTCACAGTGTACAGTATGCGTATGTTCCTTCAGTTTGTTTAAGTGTTAGATAAACATAAGGTGTTTATACACACATACACATACATATACCATATATGTACACACATAAAGCATATATACACATAATATAAACAGAATAGATATAGATAGATATAGATACAGATATAGATATAGATCTATTGGGTTGTCGGAAAAGTCATGATGCATTTTTGCAATGAAAAACATAGAAAAAATACGTCATAACTTTTCCGACAATCCAATAGATATAGATATACAGATAGTGCATGCTGGTTTTACTCGGGAGCGGTAGAGTCCAAGGATGCTGCCAAACCTCCCATGTTGCACGTAACAATCCCTCACAACAAATAATTATCTGGTCTAAAATGTCAATAGTGCTGAGGTTGAGAAACCCTGATATATCCATACATATATCCAACTACTATTTAGAAAAATCTAGGGAAAAGATAGGATGTTTTTAAGTTTCCATTTGAAAATTTGAACCCATACAGCTCCAACCAGAATCACAAATAACTGTCTAATCTTGATTTTATTACCCAATTGAAATTAAAACATGGTTTTCTCACTAAAACCATTGTTGTGTATAATTTACTTCTTTGAAGAAGTGAGATCAGAATTCTTCATTTCCAGATTTCCCCTCATATGTTTACCACTTCACAAGTTTCCAAGGCTTTGATATGAATCCGGTTTGACACAAGAGAGAGGTGCAGTGCGCCTGCTCCGACGCCCTGATGAACAGCAAGCAGAGGTGGGATCTGAACCCAGGTCATTGGTCTCCCAGCATTTGGATGCATGTTTGATTAAAAGACAAACTGCCCTGGGTCCTGGCCCAGCACAATCCAACCAAGCTAACAGGCCTGCCAAAATAATCAAACTAATTGAGTTGAATTTAAAAATATCCACACTTTCAATAATAGCCTCACAGAACCAAAGTGTACAATATCCGTTAACCTATAATTACTGGTCTTAACGGCATGTCCTCTTGTGTTGTGTTTCTTTATTTAGGAATTTGTCTGTCTCTGTCTGAATTCTTCTTTGAAACCTTTGGTTCTAAACGGACAGTAGTCTCTGAAAACACCTTGCATCTGTCTTAGATTTTCTGACTCTGCGTGAGGGTTCTACTTTGTATTATGTTTGTTTGTTTGTTTGTTTCTTTAAAGCTTTTCAGCTCTGATTTTCTCCTAATCTGAGAATGAAATGATAAAAACACAAGTAAAATTTAATTTGATTTCTCCATATGCCCATCAGCATTGCAATCAGGAATCTCTAAGCCCCTTAGTAATAGGAACTAATCAATAGAGAAAAGCACACAAGTATAGAGATGCATTTACAACGCTACTACAGCAAAGGATCAATCATGCCATTTTTATTAATGAACAAAAGCACATTAATATGCAAGTCTTTGATACTTATTTTTATCAGGAAATTTCCACCAACACAGAAACTTTTAGAAAAGTCAGTATAAAGCAGTTTTCACATTTTAAACTCTCACATGCTTCCAGCTCTCTCCTACAATTATCTGTGCAGCAACGCTCCCATCAAGTTTTGCATTGCTCATAGTTTTTTGTGCGTGTGCATTCAGGACACCCTTCCAAATAGCTACTCACGTACTTGAAAATGTGACACTGACAGAAAGAAAAGTCTGTGCCTTTTCATTTTATCTTACTATCAGTGTGGTCCCTGGGGGAAAGGCAGGCAGTTTACATGCTTTTCTGAGGGCTGGTAAACACGTGAGACTTGCTTACAAGGCTAATTAAAATGGATGCATGTCATCTTTACATGTTTCTACTGGATCAAAATAAAATACCGGTTTTTATCATTGATGCCGTGCTCCTCATCTAATCTGTACACAAGTTATTGCTTCTTTGTGTGTTCCCTTTGGCTAGGCACACAGCACCCTTCTCAGTAAACTGTCTCCTTTTTTCAGCATGACTGTCTCATTATTTCTGCCTGTGAATGGACTCTTAGCTCTGTGTATTGTGGTTGTTTATAGCGCCCATTAAATAACTACAGGAAAAGATGACACAGTCAGAAATGAGGTAAAGACAGAGGAGACAGCATTAACTGTCCTCAGTTAGTAATAATATTATGTGCCCAGGCTGCGGCTGGAGTGCGCAGCAAACAGTGTGGTGGGATTTACAGAAATAAGGATATAGTAAAGCAAGGCAATGTTTCCGAATATGTAACTGTAAGTAGGCTGCCTGCGTGCATATGTGAGAACTGTGTTATTCTGAAATTGCTTATCTGACTGGCAGGGAAATCTCAAAAAGTCTTTCTCAGGGATGAAGTAAAAGGAACAGTAATGATTCTTAACATCTCAGAGATATGATTATAAGAGATTGTTCTTTGGAGTATTACTAAACTCTGCATATGTTCACAATATAAGATTATCAGTAATTTTCCTTTGAAAAGGCCCCGCATGGTCTCCTTAGAGAACCATTATGAAAAGAAAGCCAAGAAGAGAAGGAAGAAGCACAAAAGATTCCTCAGGGTAAGGACAAGAACGAGATGGAAATCAGGGCTGTGAGAATCTGGTTTCAATGTATAGGAAATAACCTTGAAAGCAGACAAACCCCCACACCAATTCATTAGCATGAAAGCGAATTGTGCACCCCTCTCTTCGATTCCCCTTCCATTCTCCACGGTCAAGCCTGAGGATATTCTGAAGACTTGGGGGTTTGACAGACTGGAGGAGATGTGAGAAGGACAGGGGATGGTGAGGGCTTTAAGGCCACTCTCCTCTAGGATTGAGGGGGAAATGTCTTGGTGTCATCAAATACACTCCTTACTCCTGCCTTAGGTTAATAAGCTGCAACTTTATCCGCAACACGCTGGGAGGGCGAAGGAAGGGCGTAGGGAAAGAAGGTCTTGAGGAGAACTACAATCTGGGGGCGAAAACCGCACCCCCTCTTGAACTACAGTGACTCTTTCACGGAGAGCCTTCCTTTAATTGAATCACAACCACCTGGACTATCCTAAGAGGAAAAAGAAAGGAGAAGAAGGAAGGGAATTGGCCCAAAGTACTCTCTAGTAAATCTGGGCAACACCGTGAAGAAGAAAAAGAATCAAAAATAGGGACTGGGACGCTAAGGGCTTGCTTTTGTTAACACGCTTGCACAAGTCTAGCTCAGCCCCATAGTCTATGGAAATTCCTTGTTTACCATCCTCCTAGGCGGTCCCTAAATCTCTGCCTGCTAACTCCAATGATTGGGCGCTTACTAGTTAGGGGAGGCAGCCGTCCCGGAGGGTGTCCAGCTCGGAGGGCTGGTTGCTCTCGCACTTGTCCAGAACTTCCACCCAGTGGTCTTAAGTCTCCCCTCGGCTTTGGTACCGAGCGAGTGCCATCCTGATTTCCCTTGACCGAGTCCGAGCTGCAGCCCACGGTAGAAGCTGCAAGGGCTGGGCAGAGTTCCAGGCGCGAGGGGCCGAGAGAGGCGTGAACAGCGCTCCACGGCATTTGTCAGAGAAATGGAGCAGCGGCTCCTCTGTGGGCTGGTACATCCCCCTCCCGGGTGCACAGCGGGGACATTTGATCTGCGGGGTGATTGATAAGTGCAGGAGAGGGGCCGTCGTCCCTCCCTCCCTCCCTCCTCCTCCTCCTGTTCCCTCCCGCTTTGCTTCCCTCCTCCTCCACCGCTCCCTCCCTCCTTCCTGCTGGAAGCGCTGCCCGGCGGCGAGCCGCTCCAGTGGGGATCTGCCTGCCCGGGGGCGCCGCCAGTGCTCGCCGCCGTGCCCTCGCTCGCCGGCCGCGCGGGTCCAAGTCTGTGTAGGCTCCCGCGCCTGCCCCGGTCGCCGATGCTGCGGGTGCCTCCAGGGGAAGCTCCGGGCGGCGCGCTCGCTGGGTAAGTTCTAAGCACTCGGGGACGCCGCGGCGGCTCGGCGGGCCAGCGGGCCCCCTGCCCCCTTCTCGGCCATCTCCCCTCGCGGAGGGAACAGCGTGGAAGGACCGGGAGCCAGCAGCCCAGGACTGCGTGCTGGGGCCGCCCTCGCCTCCCACCCCCGCAAGGGCTGTGTGGCTCCGGGACCTTCCGTGCGGGTGTGGTCGGGCTCCGGGCGTCGCACAACCCCGCGGTCACTGCCGCCCGGAGCGGCTCACAAGCCGAGCCGCCCCCGGGACGAGGGCAGCGCGTGTGGCCGTCTCGGCTGCGGGCCCCACACCAGGCACCAGGCGTCTAGCAGGATGGGGTGGGGGGGGAGAAGGCGTCCGCTGGCAAGCAGTTGAATCCCCCCCCACACACACACAGAGACTACTGCTGCTTGGGGACTCCTGTTAACCCCCTGGTGGGCTGGCGGGTGGCCGAGCAGAGGTGGGCTGCGCGCCCGCCTCACTCACCGCGCCCTGGCCAGCATGGGCGACTGGAGCCAGACTCCACTCTGTTAGATGCGAGTGAGACTGAGGCCACCGAGTCCCCGTTTCTGCGTCCCTCGCCCCGGCTAGAAGAGGGAGCGTTTGCCTTATTTTAGCGTCCGCCTCTGCCTCCCTTGGGCTCCCAGCTCACCTTCCCACCGCCTTCAAGCCCCGCTCTCCTCAGCCGGGTGTTGTGGCCGTCCCTCCCCAAGACGCGGGGCCAAGTGAAACTTGCTTAAAGTGATTTATCGGGATTGAGGCTGATTTGGTCTCAATAACGATGTTTCAGAACGCGGCTAGGGAAGCCCAGGGACGGAATGGAGACTAAGGACGGGTGGGAAAGTCCATGGGAGGAATATTTACCACAACACCTCGGGGGTCCCCCGTGCTGTTACTCCTTGTTTTCCCAATTTCCTCTCTCTCTCTCTCTCTCTCTCTCTCTCTCTCTCTCTCTCTCTCTCTCTGAAATTCCTAAGAAAACGGTGTCTGTCCTCAAGAAGCATTGACAGCGTCGTCAGTGCCTTGAAAGAAATTACTATATTTGAGAACTAAAACTAATATTTGATATTTCACTTTCAAATACAACTTTTTAAAAAGAACATATTTAGGTAATATGCGACCACTCCTATTTAAGTTTAGGTAGATAGTTCTTCTCTAATTCACCCCAAGCAGTCGTGAGTTTTTTTGGAAACCTGCCGGACCGGGACACAGAATTCCTGGGTTCTGTTTCTAATTTTATAGATTCTTGAACTTAAGCAAGTCAGCACTTCCCCTGGTTGAGGAATGTCCTGTCTGTAAAATGAATCTCATTTCAAAGGTCTCATCCAGCTCTCCTGTTGGCTTCTATTTCAATGAAATATTAACCTAATTAATAAATGTTTGTTAAATGGATGACTGAATGAGCACACCATATCTCTCTAGGAACTATGTATATTTAATATTTGGAAATATGTAGAAATAAATGCCTCTTGGCTATGAAAGGAAGCTTAATCATGGTCGCACTGCATCACTCTGCTTGCATCTAATGATGCAATTGCAATAGAGGGAGGCCCCCTCCCCCTCTGAGGACAACTCATCTCATTGTCACCCTTTGGCACAGAGAAGGACAATTTGAGACCTCAGAAGGAAAGGAGCTTGCCCAAGACCAAGCAAGAATTACAGGATGGGAAAGGGGCTCACGATGTCTGGTTGAGGGTTCTTCCCAGAAGGAAAAGTAGGGGAAAAAGAGAAAGCCTGTGAAAAATTCTGGGGGAGACTGCCAGAGCCACAGGTTGCCCTACTGCCTAAGTTTATAAACTGTCCCAAGCCCTTCTTGGGGAAGAGCTTATACGGACAAACAATCCCAGGACCTGCGTTTAAGAGGGAAGGAAGAGGGGGAGAAGCAGAGGGCTTTTCCTTCTCAGAAGGCTCATTTTGCCTTTGTGATCCTCTCTAGTCCACATTTGGCACAGCAGCGGGCCCCTGTGTTAACTCTATCTGCAGCGGGCTCGGACTGAAGAGGTGGGGAAAGCAAGCTGAAGTGTTTCGCAGGACAGGCACACGTCCTGGTCCATTCTTTTCCCACTCTTTCATTCCCTCCTTTTCCTGACTCATCTCTCTGAGAAGTAGCCCCTGGCACTTCCGGGCAACAGCAGACATTCACATCTTGCAAATGGACTGCACACTGGGAGATTCCTGGGTTCAGAGGACCTTAAGATAACGAAGGAGTAATGGGATAATGAAGGCAAAAACCCAACACCTAGCCATTAATAATGCTGTGGAAAGGTTAACTGAATCTGACTGAATGTCATATAGTCTACCCTGTTTTTACCAATGGAGACAAGATCCAGAAACAAGTGACATACCTGGCAACAGAGCTAGATCAGAACCCAGATCTACTGGGTTTCAGTCCGGACTGGGTTCATCTCCCCTCTTTCTCAGGAGCCAGTCTTTCTGCCTTGCTGCCTTCTGTGTTCCGAGCTCCCTGGCCCCTGCCTGCAGCCTGGAGGGCTTAGGCACCTTCCTTGGGCTCCCACTCCCAGCTGAGGCTCAGCTTAGCAGTGCCTTTCTGACACCCACTCCTCTGCTCCTTCTTTCAGGCAAAAAGCACACGTTTAAACCTCATTATCTGGCTAAGTATAAACCTCAGGGGGAGAAGGGTTGTGTTGTTTATTTCAGTCCACAAGCTAACATTGAGGTGACTTTCAGAATCCAGGCATATATCTATCTGGTCAGTCACCACTGGGAAAGTAATTCTCTGAGTCCTGAAACAAAGCTCTGTATGTAAAGCGTACATCCCCTAGGAGAACTCCTCACCCTCCTACACAGACACACTGGTGCGCACCCCCCCCACACACATACACACTCCCCAAGAGCATCTGAGCTAGGAGGTTGGCAGGCGGCCCCAATCCTGTAGCAAAGAGGCACACACACACACACACACACACACACACACACACACACGAAGATCTGGACGGACTCCTGCTTGGGAATCTGGAATGAGATCCCCCGCCGCCTCGGAATGGCCAAAGAGGGAGGGGCAGGTGGAAAAAAAACACTAAAAGGGTGCCAGTCCCTTAGCGGGGGCCCTCCTGGAGAACCCCTCTCAAGGAGCCTCGCCAGCCGCTCTCTGCCCGCGGGTTGGAGGTGGAGTAGTTCAGAATCAACTGACACAGCCGGGATTTGAGCTTTGCAAAGCCACTAGCTGGGAAGGGAAGCATCTGCCCCTCCCTCGCCCAGCGCGCGCCCTGGATCCGCTGCCTACCCCCACCCCCGTGACGTCACCCTAACCCTGTCCCGGGGAGCCTGCAAAGCCTCTCAAATTCAAACTGGTAAGCGCACTGCTGCCGCTGCCACCGGATTGGAAGCGTGCACCCAGGCTCAGCCGTCGCCGCCGCCCGCAAACCAGGCCGGCCGGCTCCCCGACCTCCCTAAGCAATCGCACCCCAGGTCCGGGTCGGCTCAGCTTCCCGCCGCTCCAACCCTCGGGTTCCTCTCCTGCCGCCTGCCGGATTTCTAATTTCGGCGCACCCCCCTGGCCAAATTAAATCAACCAACAAAAAGCAGGGCATCCCCCCCGGAAGCGGCGTCTTCTTTTACCTTCCTCTCCCTCTCTTTCTGAAGATGCTAAAGTACTGGCGGACTGCAGAGGAGAGGGGTCGCGACTTCTCCTAATGTGTAAGTAACCCCCACGCCGCGCTATCTTTGCTCTTCCATCCTCCCCCTCCCCTGCCGCCAGTCCCCTGATTTTCCCACCCCGTTTTTGCGCAGTTAAAAAAAAAAGTAATGCAATTTCTGCTGCGAGCCCAGGACGGGCGAGCCGCCCGAGATCTCTTCAAGGTACCCCGGGGAAGGAGGAGATGGGCTGCATTTAGTAGGACAACTCGGTTACTAATGACTCCGCGGCTGGCTGCGACCCGCCGGGAAATCAGGTGCAGGCATGTGTGTTCCGGGACCGGTGTGTGGGTGAGCTGGGGGCGCGGGGGAGGGAAGAGAAGAACCGCTTTGAAAAACGCAGTGATTTCATTCTGCCGTGTGGCCCACTCCCCGCATTCTCCCTCCCTCCCACTCCGCCCCCTTGCTTTGCCATTTTAATCGGGCTTCCTTGTTTCTTTCTCCCCGCACCCTGCTCTCTCCTGCTCCCCCCACCCCCCAAGGTTTGCCTGTAGGTACCTGAGCTGACACCGACGGTGCCTAAAGATGCTGAGCGGCGTTTGGTTCCTCAGTGTGTTAACCGTGGCCGGGTTCTTACAGACGGAGAGTCGCAAAACTGCCAAAGACATTTGCAAGATCCGCTGCCTGTGCGAAGAGAAGGAAAACGTTCTGAATATTAACTGCGAAAACAAAGGATTTACAACTGTCAGCCTGCTCCAGCCCCCTCAGTATCGAATCTACCAGCTTTTCCTCAATGGCAACCTCCTGACGAGACTGTACCCCAACGAGTTCGTCAATTACTCCAACGCGGTGACTCTCCACCTAGGTAACAACGGGCTGCAGGAGATCCGAACCGGGGCGTTCAGCGGCCTGAAAACCCTCAAGAGACTGCACCTCAATAACAATAAACTCGAGGTGCTGAGAGAGGACACCTTCCTGGGCCTCGAGAGCCTGGAGTACCTCCAGGCTGACTACAATTACATCAGTGCCATCGAGGCAGGGGCGTTCAGCAAACTGAATAAGCTCAAAGTGCTCATCCTGAACGACAACCTTCTGCTGTCACTGCCCAGCAATGTGTTCCGGTTCGTCCTGCTGACCCACTTAGACCTCAGAGGAAACAGGCTGAAAGTGATGCCTTTCGCTGGCGTCCTTGAACACATCGGAGGGATCATGGAAATTCAGCTGGAGGAAAACCCATGGAACTGCACTTGTGACTTACTGCCTCTCAAGGCTTGGCTGGACACCATAACTGTTTTTGTGGGGGAGATTGTCTGTGAAACTCCCTTTCGATTGCACGGGAAAGATGTGACCCAGCTGACCAGGCAAGACCTCTGTCCCAGAAAAAGTGCTGGCGACGCCAGTCAGAGGGGCAGCCATGCTGACACACACGTCCAAAGGCTGTCACCTACAATGAACCCTGCTCTCAACCCCACCCGGGCTCCAAAAGCCAGCCGGCCACCCAAAATGAGAAACCGTCCAACTCCCCGGGTCACTGTGTCCAAGGACAGGCAGAGCTTCGGCCCCATCATGGTCTACCAGACCAAGTCCCCTGTGCCCCTCACCTGCCCCAGTAGCTGTGTCTGCACCTCTCAGAGCTCAGACAATGGTCTAAACGTAAACTGCCAAGAAAGGAAGTTCACTAATATCTCCGACCTGCAGCCCAAACCTACCAATCCAAAGAAACTCTACCTGACAGGGAACTATCTGCAAACTGTCTATAAGAACGACCTCTTAGATTACAGTTCTTTGGATTTGTTGCATTTAGGAAACAACAGGATTGCAGTCATTCAGGAAGGTGCCTTCACAAACCTGACCAGTTTACGCAGACTTTATCTGAATGGCAATTACCTTGAAGTGCTATATCCTTCTATGTTTGATGGACTGCACAGCTTGCAGTATCTCTATTTAGAGTATAATGTCATTAAGGAAATTAAGCCGCTGACCTTCGATGCTTTGATTAACCTACAGCTACTGTTTCTGAATAACAACCTGCTGAGGTCCTTACCTGATAACATATTTGGGGGCACGGCCCTCACCAGGCTGAATCTGAGAAACAACCATTTTTCTCACCTGCCTGTGAAAGGGGTGCTGGATCAGCTCCCAGCTTTTATCCAGATAGATCTGCAAGAGAACCCGTGGGACTGCACCTGTGACATCATGGGGCTGAAGGACTGGACGGAACACGCCAACTCCCCTGTCATCATCAATGAGGTGACCTGTGAGTCTCCGGCGAAGCACGCAGGGGAGATACTGAAGTTTCTGGGAAGGGAGGCTATCTGTCCAGAGAGTCCGAACTTGTCAGACGGAACCATTTTGTCAATGAATCATAACACAGACACACCTCGGTCACTTAGCGTGTCTCCCAGTTCCTATCCTGAACTCCACACTGAAGTTCCACTTTCCGTCTTAATTTTAGGATTGCTCATTGTCTTCATTTTATCTGTCTGTTTTGGGGCTGGTTTATTCGTCTTTGTCCTGAAACGCCGAAAGGGGGTGCCAAGTGTTCCGAGGACTGCCAACAACTTAGATGTCAGTTCCTTCCAGTTACAGTATGGGTCTTACAACAGCGAGACTCAGGATAAAACTGACGGCCACGTCTATAACTATATCCCCCCACCTGTGGGGCAGATGTGCCAAAACCCCATCTACATGCAGAAGGAAGGAGACCCAGTAGCCTATTACCGAAACCTGCAAGAATTCAGCTACGGAAACCTGGAGGAGAAAAAAGAAGAACCAGCCACTCTTGCTTACACTATAAGTGCCACTGAGTTACTAGAAAAGCAAGCCACACCAAGAGAGCCTGAGCTGCTGTATCAGAATATTGCCGAGCGGGTCAAGGAACTCCCCAGCGCAGGACTAGTCCACTATAACTTTTGTACCTTACCTAAAAGGCAGTTCGCCCCTTCATATGAATCTCGACGCCAAAACCAAGACAGAATCAATAAGACCGTTTTATATGGAACTCCCAGGAAATGCTTTGTGGGGCAGTCAAAACCCGATCACCCTTTACTGCAAGCTAAGCCGCAATCAGAACCAGACTACCTCGAAGTTCTGGAAAAACAAACTGCAATCAGTCAGCTGTGAAGGGAAATCATTTACAACCCCATGGCATCAAAGGATGCTGCTCCAAACTGTTGGAAGCACGGCATTTATTTTTTTGTGTTTGTTTATGTTCTCCCTTTTCCCAGTGTCAATGGGGGACTTTGAAAATGTTTGGGGGATGGGGTGAAGCAATGATACTGCTTTTTCAAGCTTTCCTTTAAATTATTTCTCTCTTGCCCCCCCACCCCCTTTTTTCCTTTTCTCCTTAGGAGTCATCATTGATCATGAATGTTTCTACGATGCATTTTTTTCATATATTTTGTTTATGGTTTTGTTTCTTTTTTTCTTTTATTTTTTCCAGTGGGGGATGGGGGATGGGAAGAGGAGATTGTAGTGAATGAAGAAAGAGTAAGCAGACTTTTCAAGTGAAAATGGCTATTTAGTGTATTTTGTAGAAGATCTCCAAAGATCTTTTGAGACTATAAATTCTTTTGTAAATAATGATATATGGTATTTCCATCTTCACATCTACCGAGTGTAGCCAGTAGGCATCACTTCTTTGTGTTAAAGTGCCTTTGCACTTTACGTACATTACTTAAATGTTGCTTTTAGCTTTGATAAATTGAACATATTTTAATGCGCTGTATTTTTAAAATTAAAAACACCGTAAAATAGATCTAAATGTCAGCTATATTAAGTCAACGTACAGTTTGCTTGAGTTATTGAAACCAGCCTGTCATCAAATGATTCTAGTTCTAGGACTTCAGAGATTTAACTGTAAAATATTTCCTTTCCTCTGGATTTGTTCTAAGTGATTTTATTTAAGTCAACTAAGGGGATTTAACAGTGGACTAGAAGTAATAAACCACCTCAGTTGGGATTAGTAATTCATTAATAAAATATATTTAACCCAATATCAGAGTGAATTGAACAATTAATGCCCTTCCGTAAATCATTATTTTGCACTAACATGGTCAGTGTTTTAGATTATTTTCCTAATTAAGAGTACATTACACAACTTGTAATATATTTTTTCTGCATTAAATTAGATATTTTTATATATTTAAATGACAGAGTCTGTATTTCTAACTTTTTAATTGAAATTAATATTTTTTCTGCCTATTGAAACATTTTCTATAAACACACACCAGTAGAGGCCGCCACACACCTCATTTAATAAAGACATATGAGCCATTAAATACCTTGAAGGAAGACTTCAAAGGTGAGATTAAAACTTCCCAAGTAAGCTCTCTGGAAATTCAAGGCAGCAGAGACAAACGCATACATTACTTTCTTTTAGGATTAAAGTTTAGACTCAGAATCCTTCTCAATTTTCACATGTTCAGAGAAAGCAGGTTTTCCTCTCGAGTCTATTGAAGTGTAAACAGGGTGCTATCAACTCATATACTATTTGCATCTCCAAATTGATTAAGAATTACCTAAACCAAGAAAGTAAGCATCTTTTTTGCTTCTGCCTTCTTTAGGCATGTGCTACATGATTTTTTTCCTTGTGGTGTGAGCGAGCCTTTTGTTTTGGTCTTAGCATTAAAATGATTTTAACTAACCAAGTCTATATAACGTTTATGAAGCCTTATTAGCCTGTAAGTAATTTTTAGATGCAAGCATTATTGTGTGATTTAAACAAACAGCCCTTCTTTACAACAAAAAATAGTTTTGTTTTGTCTATTGTAAATCCTTATGCAACTGGGATGGTGATCTGCATATAAAGTAGTCCAGCTTTTCAAATCCTTATTAAAGCAATTGATGGCGTCTGAAAGAAGCACACTGTTTCCTTTTCATAAATAGGTTACTGAACATAATAACCCTTTATTATCGTGTGGAGATTGAAGTGGATCCTCATAACTTACTTTTAAAGCTTTAAAATGACGAATAGTATATTGTGTCACTATAAACAATTCATGTGATAGGCTTTCAATTAGAAATTATTTAAAACCAAATTATTTGCATGAATAATGACGGTGCAAAACAAGTTTTTTTAAACAATAGAAGGTAATCATGTCTATATAAATGGAACGGGAGGACATTCAGGGAAAAAAATGCCTCTGACAACCTGGAATCTCTGAATATCTACAGTGACAAGCTCACGTGTTCATTCTTTGATTAGAGATCATAATTCCTATTTAAATCCATTAGATCACAATTGAAATTCATGGCCTGAAATGATCTACGAGAAAGTTAACGTACAGAGACTTTTACATTTCACAGAAAAAGAGCTAGAGTATTATGCTAGTTGAACTTGGATATAGTTCCTGGAAACCACTCCTCTTTGAGTGAAATCTTTATATATGAGTTTCAAAAATCCTCTTGTGGCTGCCCTCATTTGTGCAATGACAAATACAGAATACAAAGGTAGGTATTTTGGGAAGCGATTATGAAGGGAAACTAGCATACCTATTCTATTAAGATAGTTTTTAGGTTTAAACTAGATGACTAGAACTATTGATGTAGCGATTCTACTTCAGCGTTTGTTCTTATTCTCCAGAAAGTCAAGTCATTCCTGTAAAATGCCATTATCTGCAGAAAAACTAATTCATTAATTTTAAATAGAGATAGCTTAATATTCATTTAGTTACATGATTCTAAAGAGGCCTCCTGGAAGAATTCAGATTCATAAACTCTCAATAATTACGGCTTAATTCTAGATTCTCATGCTTTTTAGATCTGTACTTTATTTGTATTAGGTTTGAAGATGAAATCGTTTGATTTTGCTTCAGACTATTTCATTTAAAGGCATAATACACCATATACTTCGAAGCCTTATTTTCAAATGCAATCATAAACACTTTATGTTTATTAACTTAACATCCCCACTGACTACATATTGTTTTGCTTTCTCCACTTGAGTGCTTTCCAACATATTTTAAGATTTTTATTTTCATCTCCTACAGCTGGATTTTGCTATTTCACTTTGATTTCACATGCAGCTTGTAATGGGTATGAGCGTCAGCACAGCGAAATAGTTCCAGCCAACAATGGGCCCTGCCTGGAACAGATCTATGTGTCTGGCCTTACAAATGGCCAAATGGTAATTCCCTTTGAGTCTAGCTCTTAATTAGTTGCTTTCACTGCTTCTGAATATACCTGTGGCTAAGTCTGTATGGCAACACTCGAAAGTACCATTTCTCAGTCCGGACACAATTGCCAAGAGTCTGATTTGGTTCTGGGCTCTGGTTAACCTGTGTGCCTTGTTGGTTTACTCCAGCAGTTGGTGACTAAGGATATGACCCTTCTGTTTCCTCTGCTTTGTCCTCTGACCTCTAAGGTGATTTAATTTTTCTAAGTACTTCCATGTCATCAAGGGCTCGATATTTTATGGATTTTACAAACAGCCTATAAGGAGCAAGAGAGAGGTTCTGTGATTTTTCTGACTCTGGGAATTCATTTTGATTGTACACATTTGGGAAACACACTGGGTTGGATGCTAGAGTGAAGAAATCCTTCCAGACAGTTCTCCCAACCCAGCCATTTCTTCAATCATTCAAGAAATAGTTACTGAGTGCTTGCTTCCTAGGTGCCAGGCTCTATGTTGTGTACAGAGGTACAGTAGTCAGATCTCAGCCCCACCCCCTCAACCACAGCGGGGAGTTTAGTGCTAAAAAAGGATATGAATGACAATCACCCAGAGTAAACAGTGGGAACAGTGATGCAGTGTAGGAAGTTGCGTTTTTTAAAAAGGTGATTCTGTGCAATGAAGTATAAAACTGATATATCTTCAATAGACTAGTTACAGTGTAACCACCATTAACATCTCTTTAGAGTTACACAGTTAAAAAGGAAAAAAAACCACTAAAATAAAATAAAACTAATTTCTGTAGAACAAGGCCCAATAGTATGGCCTGAAGATAGCTATATATGTGCGCTATCTAAAGATCTACAATTTAAACATGAGTCCCAAAAATGTAAATACAAAATCACAAATGTACTTTACTTTTCTGGAATATCCATGTTTTAGAGGCAATATTTACTTTATATTTCAGTGGCTTAAAAGATAACATTTTGGCTTAAGTGTCTTTTACCAATACAACGATAAGGCACTTATTTAAATCCTGAGAGCGAAAATTAAGTACTGTATATAGGTATACATTGCTTCTCACAATGGTTGTGCAAAAAGTCATGTGTAAATTGTAGTTTTGTAAATCAAATTGTATTTTAAATGCATTAGGGGAGCTGCCATTTAGAGGAATCTTGTGAATCCTTTTATAAAGCAGAACATCATTTTATAATACAAATAATCACTCTCTAATTTATCTGTTTTGTATATTTGGATTTTCAATATTGACTTTGCTTAAAATGGAGCCCACCTGCATAGTAAGAGTGTGTTTTGCCAATGCTGCTTGTGCTACCAGTTTCTTGGTTGCTAAGGGCTTATACTTGAAAATCTGCTGCAGTTTTGTGTGACTTGAGCTATCAAGCGATTCCATGACGGCGCAGTAGCATTCCTGACCAGTCCAAGTAGGCAACCCATTTCAACTTAATTGACCGCAGGACTCTTCTGCCCAACAGCGTCTCCTCTCAGATGTGGCCATGTTTCATTAGAGGGTAGAGTGACTTCTGGCTATAAAGTGCTCAGAGTCACGGGTTTTATAATAAATATGTTATTATGTAAACATATTGAATTGCATGTGTGCTGGAATTTTTTAGCAGTATTTTAGCTTGAAAGTACTTGTACAAATACTGTTAGATTTAGTTGCAAATAATTGTTCTCAAGTTATTGGAATAAATGGCAAATGAAACAAGCTCTCGTGTAAATAGACTTCTGTGCCAAACAGTGACATTGTTTCAAAAAATGAATGTCATATTTTGGGTTGTTCATAGGCAAAATGAAATATTGGAAATGTGATCAAATGATATTGTGTTTTACTGGATAAACTGTTTACACAGTTATTTTATGCTGTAGTTAGCGTTCAGTTAATAAATAAATATTCACTAAAAATGAACACTTGAATTAGAAAAATTCTTCAGATTCTTAAGAGGAACTAATTGCAAAGTAATACTGGAACTGTCCTCTTTGACTTGATATATACTGTTCAAATGTTTACAGATTAAGGTTTCTCTTCTTTATATGATCATACTTTGCATATGAAGAGTCAGTGAGCTCTTTAAAAACATATGAATACTTTTCCATGAATGCCCATTAGTATCAGACTTTTAAAAACCAACAAAAACAATTCAAGTAGATGTTTCTCTAGGAATTAAAAGTTTGCTGATTTCCCAAGCCCCCCCCCCATCCACACCACAGCCAACTATTTTTCATTATGAAGTTCTAATACCATAACAGATTTAATAAATTTATATTTTATAAAATTGGAGACAGATTTACATGCAAATCCAAGGAATAGCAAGTATAAATTTGTTAATGGAAATGCTATTCACTATATTCCCAAGACTAGAGTTGAATGAGACTGGCAGGGTGTATGTTTGTTGCTGTTACTGTGGTTATATGATGACAAAGTGACTTCTTTGGCTGTTTGCATTTGGTTGAACATCAGAATATATCTGCCAGGTATGCTCCATTTGCAAATGTCTAACATAACAAAGGATTTGAGATTCCTGTGGTGGACATGAGGATTTAAAACAGAGCATCCTCTCTTGAGCTGATTCATTTGCGATATGCACTGTAGATTCAGTGTATTCGTGTAGCCTTCCCAGGGAGCTGAAACAATTGGAAGAGCCTCATTTTAAAGCGTTTTGTTGGAGAATGAGAGTTGGTGCTTAGTACAGTAGATTATCTGATCCTTTCAAAAGATGAGTTGAAATGGAGTGGGAATGAAAGTACTGTACAGCTCCCCATTCTGAACACATTTCATATATAAAACATCAGCAAGTAGTGTGTGTCTGCTGATACTGGCAAAAGACCATCCAATGGGGTCTGGAAACGCACCTGATCCGTTTCCCTGGGCAACTGCTTTGTCATTAGTTAAGCATCATTTTTATTCATTGGATTTTCAGATATTATTTTGTTTGCCATCAACATTACCCTAAAAGGAGCATTTGAGCTAATTATCTGTCAGCTCCAGTTCCCCGCATTTGGGGACATATTTGATCGTGACAGACTGTTGGCGACAGCATGAACGTAAGGTAGTTTCTGGCTCACAACGTGACTGTTGGGAAGACAGGGTAGGTGAAGGGTGTCTCTCTGGGTAATCCCTGGCTGAGGCCCTCACTTCCCCAGCCCCTTTCACCTTCACATTGTTAACACCTCACAGAGTGTTTTGAAACATAATAACTCTCCCATCAATATTTCCTTAGTGAATAAATGAATAAGAGCCTGGCTTTCACTTGAACATGAAAGAGTTGAAAGCTGGAGGATCTGAGTTCAAAGCATAATTACAATAGATTCGTAGCTTTCTAGGAAGTCTGAAACAAATCTTTAGTTGGACCATTTTCAGAACTTATGAGAAACATACACGGGCGCGTGCGAGCGCACACACAGACACACCCCATGAGGCTTGCTCAGAAGTTCCGGGAACATGCGGCCAAGATCCAAAGCTTATTACATGCACACAGGCCTAATTTTAAGCGCCACTTGAGTCTCTCTATTGAACCCAATGATCTCACTGGAGAGTTAAAAGTAGCTTTACTGCTGAGCTGTGAGATTGCCTTGGCATTGGCTTTTGGAATGGGGAGATTCTGAGTTGAGAGGAAATGCACTCCCTGACGAGCTTGAATGAGGAATTCTTCCAGACCTTCTCATTTAGTTCTCCCTATGGTTCTGTGTATTTCACTGGTTTGTTTAAGTCTTCCAGGTAGGAGAGAATTTCCTTGGGCTCCAAGCTATATTAAGTCATGTTTCTGTCAGAACATGATTGTTCTCATCGCCTGATTTATACAAAATAAGAACCTACGGGTGTTGTTTTGCAATGAAGACTCCTAGGACGTGGGGTTCTGATCTTTGTGCACCTAAAAAGCTGTGAGGACAAGTTATAGCTCTCCTTGGGTCCAAGTTTTCCCACCTGGGAATGGTATTGGACTGGATGAAGCCAATGGATATGTACAACTTCAGTGCTCTCTCTGATTCTAGGCTATTTTGAGAGTGGTTGCTACACACAAAACAGGGCATTGAGACAATTGTTCAGGTGACGCAAGTCTGAAAATCTCTGACCCTACTTCTCCCTTCAGTTGTCTAATTTGAGCACAGCCTTACTCTGATTTTATTTTTACAGGATTCAAAAGTACCATTTGTCTAGGGTTCGTTTCTCTTTCTAAACTTGTCTTTAAAAAAATGTTTAAACCACTTTCCTTACATCTCTGTAAATCACAGCATCCTACTGAATCTTCTGGTGGTTGGGGGTGGATGGGGGAGTTGATGGGTTTTTCATTAAGCTGTTTTGCAGAGGAGTTGTCTATTGGGTTGATGAGTTTAATTATTCTGTGTGATAATTAAGAAAGTTGAACTATGAATCTAAAAATACCACATTATCCCATTTCAGGGGATGGAGCAGTTTGCCCATTTTAGTTGTTCATCATCCCACCCTTTCAGCCAACACGGCCAAGTGTCTTATCATCAGGGAAACTGATGGACCCTTGGACAATTCAGTTGAGCTTCAGAAAATCAATGATTCATTCCCGTGAACAAAGCTCTCAGCTGACAAGTGGTGTTGGGCCCCTTCCTGATCATAAATTTCAGCCATTGTTTTATTGCTGGGCCAGTGTGTCTCTATCTGGTCAAATAGACTTGAACTGGAAAGCAAAGAAATCAAGTTTTCAATATTGTAATATTCAGCTGACATGATCTTTTCAAGAGTGAAAAAGAGGAAAAAACATCCCATTCAAAATCTTCTTCTGCTTTCCAGAGATTTCTGAGGGGCTTATTAATAGCATTAGTGAATGGAAGGAACTTCCAGCTACACTTTGCTATGTGGTTTCTTCTGCATGTTACAGCACATTGTGAAAAAGCAAATGTAGGTTATCTTTGTCCAAGCCATCATCTTAAAAAATAAATAAATACAATCTCATTGAGATGCTGAAGACTTAGGGTATGATTACATTTCAAAGGTTTAACTTGAAATTTGGCAACAAAATATATTTATTTACTAAATTGATCTCTGCAAAGCAAGTACTTTGGGTAATCTCAGAGAGGGGTTTGTGGAAGGAATCTCATTACTTTTAGATTTTTTGAGTGCAGATTCATCAGAAAGTTGCTTACATCTACTGTGCAAATAGCTCAAATGTTCTGACATTCTAAAAATATGTGAATTTTCTGCTCTTAGAGATTAAAATGGGGAGGCTCTGCCTGTGTTGATGCACTTGGTTGTTTTTCAGTTGGACTTTCTGAGCTTTTCTCTAGAACAAAATCAAATATCCAAGGATAGATATTTGTACAAAGATAAAGTCTTAGGAACAGAGGGATAAATATATACTTTCTCAAATGGAAATAGGTAGTTTCACAAAATCTTCTTCCTTGCCTCTCCAAGAGAAATCTTCCCCAAATTTTGATCCCTGACTAGCAAACAAATATTTCCCATGTGACTAAGAGTTTGAATTTGACTGGGCTCTATTTCCTTTTGGTCTTCAATCACACCGACTCCCTCTGATTTGCAGACTGAGGGTGATCTGAGGACAGTGGCATGACCATTCACCAGAGGACAAGGAAACCTAAGATTTGTCCTTCGTGTCTCTACTAACTCATTGTGTGTCATTGAGCCAGTTCCTTCCCCTCTCTGAGCCTCAGTTTCCTCATCTGAAAAAAAAAGCAGCTAGACTTAGCTTTCCCAGTCAAGACAGCAATTGAACACACATGAGCTTATTCCTGTGGAAACCTGGAATCCAGTTCAATTCACAAAAAAAAGTAGTAAATCATTCACAAACTCGATACAGTAACTACATTAATAACACATTATTTTCAACAAACCTCACACCTGTTCTGCGACACACCAGTGAAAACATTTGGACTAGAACTTCTATTGTTCTTTTCGGCTTAAAACAAAAACAACCCCAGTGTCATGATTTTCTCTCCCTCATCCTTATTCCAGCTCCTAAACATTATAATTGTATAAATCCATTTACACAAAGAGTATGAGTAATTTCTGGTAGTCCTTATGTGGTAACAGATTGTCTCTAAAAATACAATTTATGGAGTGCTCATTGTGTGCTGAACGCTCAAGCAAATGCAGTGCATGTGGAAAACAAATCCACAAGTGTTCTTGAAGGCCCAGCGTGGGTCCAGCACTGGGATGAGAGTGGGGAGAAATGAAGACACCACTAGCCACTGTCTGTGCACCAAGGACCTCCTATATGTCAGGGAGACAGAACATATACACTTGAAATAAGACACGGCTCCTGTCCTCAGGGAATGTATAACCAAGTGGGGAAGATGAGCTACTTATCCATGAAAGGGGCATGACAGGTCAGGGTCAGGGTCAGAAAAAAGATCAATGCAGACTAGACTGGCATTAGAATCTGAGAAGGCGGCCTGAAGGAGGCAGGACACAAGAAGAGCCTTGAAGTGGGGAAAGGCTTGGGGATTCAGCAAGCTTGAAAATACAGAGGGTGCCAAAAAAATGTATACACATTTAAGAAAGGAAAACTGTGTTAAAATTGTAATAATATACACCAATAACAAAAGATGAATACAAGTCTCATTTGACTTCTGCAATGACAAGAGGTGCTCAAAGTGGTTCCCATCAGCACCCAGACACTTCTGATGACGGCGAACTACTGCTTGAGCAACGTTGACCAAAGTGCTAACATCTTTCAAAATGTGTATACATTTTTTTGGCACGCCTGGTAAAAGACAGAAATAAGCATGCGGGAAACATTGAAGAGAATGGAAGGACTGGCTTGAATTACATTTTGATAGTGTTGAAAGCCAGAGTAAGAAGACATTTGGACTTGATTTCATTAAAAATGGAAAGTTTTTTAAGCAAAGTAAAAGTTGTAGAACTATCAATATCTGCATAAGGTCTTATAAAGTATTTCACATGCATTTCTAGTGTTAATCCTTATAATCACCATTTGAGATGATTATATCTGGGTCACAACAAGGAAAGTGAGGTTTGGGGAGGTTTGGTACGTGGCCCGGTACCCCAGTGAGTGAAGAGAGAGGCCGCCTAGTTCAGTGAGTCAGAGAAGTGTTCATGCGCAGGTGCTCTGGGGCAAGCACGTGGAGATTCGATACCCAGCTCTGCCACCATGAACTGAGTGACCTTGGGCAAGTCACTTAACCTCTCTGGGTCTCAGTTTCCTCATCTGAAACAAGATGACGAGGATCATATTTCCCCTCACAGGGTAGTTATGAGGATCCGTGAGCTAATATTTGCACAATAAAATGTATTTGTTAAAACAAAAAGTGGCAAAGGTGTAATTTGAAAGCAGTTCTGACTGACTTTAAGCCCATGTCCTGCCCACTCCATCACTAGATCTCATGGGATAAACAGAGAAGCCATGAGTCCTCTGGCAGAAAAAGCGATCTGAACTTTGGGGCAAAGAGGATACTGGGGTCCAGGAAGCTGCTGTAGTAGTTTAGGAAGTGAGCCTCGTGATTAGGGAGATAAAGAGACTATGAGGCCAGAGAGACCCTGCTCTTATGTTCAACCACAGACTGTCCACAAGCTGGGAGTATAGCTTGGCTTTTTGGTGAGCCATGTTTAGTAACACATCCATCTTTCATCATCAGCAGATTCTTAGTTTCATAATATTCGTCTTTTCTAAGGAAAAAACAGAAGGCAAAATGGGTAAAGAAAAAAAAAAGGACCTTTCTTCATGGATTCTGAAGGGAGAGGACTTTTAAGGGGTTGGGTTACGAGAGGAGAAACCTGAGGCCACCTGGTGAGAAATGTCAGACTGACCCGAGATGCACGTTGGTCATCCGGGGCTTAGATCTGTGCGGCACCCGCTTCACGGGTGTGCAACCTGTACAGTCACCCAGGAATTCAAGCTCAGAAGTGTCCCACACTTGGTGTGATGCTCTGCTGCTCTGATGGTTCTTGAAAATATGAATAACTTTTTTTAAAGATTTTATTGGGGAATTGGAGGAGGGAACAGCATTGGGGAATCGGGGAAGGGGAACAGACAAGCTGCTGTCCTTTTGTTCTTCAGTCTAGTTGTGGAGGACGTCGCTTCACTGGCCCATGTTGGTATTATCATTGCGCTCTTCCCTGGTGAGGCAGTTGCTCGCTGGCCATTTGACGGCAGCTCATGGCAGCTCACGAAAGCTCACACCCGCTGCCGGCCAGCCCCACTGCAGCCTAGACAATGCTGGCGACTCATGGCAGCCCAACTCCAGTTTGAGCTGTTGTTCACCATCTTAGCTGTAGAGGGCACAGCATCACTGGCCCTCATGTGGGATCCGAACTGGGGACCTGCTGCTCAGAGCTGGCGTCCCAAGCCAACTCCTAACCAACACACCACTCGGCTGGCACAATATGAATAACTTTTGAACAGGGGACGGTGCATTTTAATTTTGCACCGGGCTCACAAATGACGTAACCCATCCTGGGTCTCTGACACCAGTGATTCAATTAACTTGCCACAAATTCCTCTAGCCTGAGGCAGATCCATTTCTCCTGGGACTGTTACGTTATAAACATCGTGCAACCTCTTTTTCTGGCTATGTTTCTCTCATTCTACTGACCTCTCAGATAAGGCCTCGCACTAAATGAAGCATGGGTGCTTCTCCTTTTAAAGACTTTTTCATTTACATTTTACACAACATTTTAGCTAATTCAGAACGTGTGTGGTTAAGAAAAATAAAAGCACCCAGTTCTAAAGCAGTCGCAGTGGGGGGTGCACTTTTTCTGTTCTGTGCACAGCCTGTTGTTATCTCAGCGGTGGAGAGCTGGTGAGAGCAGTCGAGTGATTTTGCAATGTGAGAAGAGCAATTTGGGTTTTGTAGGTCAGGTAAAAAATGGCTTTATATGATTTGGGTAAGCTTTGTAGGAAAGAAAGTGTGTACTTTTAAAAACTCTCCATTTACTTCAGGCACCTAAGCTGTGACCATAAGAGTAATTTCCAATGGGCTCAGGGTTTCATTCATCAGAATAGCCTTAAGAAGAAAGGAAAAAGAAGGGAGCAGAATTTTCTCCACTTGAGAACATAAAGACACTGAAGCATTTTGAGGGGAAGGGGTCTTGGAAAAGTTGACGCAGTAAGTGAGAGCGGGGTGGATATGATGACAGCTTGATTCACAGCATTGGGGTATTTCGATTACCTTCTATTACTTCATTGAAAATGAAATTGCTTCAACAGCCTTTGAGGATTTCCATTAAATGGCACCCGGATAAATTTTCACAGTTATTCTTAGCAAAACTCTTTAAATAGTAAATGAGAAAGGTCACATCATGGCAGCATTGTACAAGCAACAACTCCCCCGACGCCCATGCAAAGATTTCCATCAAGCATTTGTCAGGCACATAGGCGAACCACACAGCTGCCTTTGAAGCCTGGAGCTTTCGGAAGCCTGAGATGTTGGGCCACATATCGGTCTTTTGTTTATATCTGACCCACAAACCGTGGGGCTTACTTAGCATGCAAATGAATGAGCAATAGGGACAACAGTGTCTTTGATTGATGTGTTTGGTCTTTCTGACCTGAAAACGCATCAGTTACTGAAGGGCTGTGTGGGCCTTGGTGTGACTTAGGAAGTGCAGACTGTACGTTGGGCTCAAAGATTAGGGCTTACAATTTTGTTTTTACTAAAAACACTCAGCACATTACCCATTGATTCTTTAGGCTGATAAAATCCCAACAGTGCCAACTAGGGCAGAGGCCCTGAGCCCTGAGCCCAGAGCAGAGGCAGGCTCCGCTGCTGGGCTGGCTGCCTTGCTACCTCAAGCATCGAAGTGTAGGTTTAGGCACCAGAAACCTCTCTCCTTGAGTTCTGGGATTGGTCAGATGGACCCAGATTTGGAAAGCCTTCCTCTGCAACTGCTAAAAGTTGCTGAATCACAGTAGAGAGCTAGCTTGTGACTTACAAAACTTCTGTCATTATTTTGTGTTGTTTTATCCTAATCACTTTACTGTTATCAAATTCCATTCATGACTTATAAACAAATCAAACCAAGCAAAGAGAACAGAAATAAACCTTAAAGACTGGCTTGGTAAATGAAAACATAGGTCTCTGCCTTAATTCTTAAGCAGAGAAATCAAGAATTCTTTACATCTATTTTTGGTTAACCCTAGAACTGGTAGATTAAAAACTGCTGTGTGGCTTTTTAAAAACATGACATCCTTTCTTAGATTGCGAATGGCTTTTTCCCCCTATAAGTAGTAATGACATCGAAGTGTCCCCAAATCTGTCATCTATATTGGGCAAAAATGGTCTTAAAACCTCTTTTGATAGAAAAATGCACAATTCTATAGGTTACTTTACCATTTGGGCTATGATTCGAGTTATACTGAAGTAAACCTGTGAATTAAACTGGAGGAATTCCCACAGGTTTGTAAATTGAACAAGTAATTTTTGCCTACAGCAAGAAATTTAATTTTTAAACCCAGGTATCACATTTGTAAATCTCACCTGGCCTTCATAACATTATGAAACTTAAGAACAATTAATATGAAAAGATTCCCTTTTCATTTTTTAGAAACTGGAAGTCTGGATGAAGGAATTTGTTGTTGTTTTTTTTTTCATGTGGTAAACACTGCCAAGAGCAGGTGGGGGAAGGCAATTGAAATATGGGTGATCACCTTATTGTTCCCAAGGATAAAGGAAAGAACGTTTCACTCCTAGCTATTATGCAACAAATCGTTTTTTCAATATTCTTATTCATAACGTTTTCCGGAGTGTAACTTCTGTCTTTAAAAGGTTTAAACTAATGCCCACACATGCCTACTTCAAAATACTTTCCCATTTATTACATTTCCTTTTTCCACCTCCGGTAAACTTAAGAGGCCTCATTATACTATATGGAAATAAAGAGAGTCCCAGGCCGACCGAGTGGAGCGATGGTTAAGAACTGGCTTGGGACGCCAGAGGGCCCTGGTTCGGATCCCACATATGAGGGCCAGTGACATTGCACCCTCCACAGCTAAGATGCTGAACAACAGCTCGACCTGGAGCTGGGCTGCCATGAGTTGCTGGTGATGGTGTAGGCTGCAGTCCCTGCTGCAGTGGGTTGCCATGGGCTACCATGTGTAGCCAGCAGCCAGCGTGAGCGGCCAGCAGCTGCTGTGAGCGGCCATCCAGAAGCCGGCAACTGATCTGTCTCGCCAGGGAAGAGTGCAATGATGGTGCCAACTTGGGCCAGTGAAGCAACGTCCTCCACAACTAGACTGAAGAACAAAAAATGACAGCAACTTGTCTGTTCCCCTTCCCTGGTTCCCCAATAAAAATCTTAAAAAAAAAGAGAGTCCCAAATGGGAAAGGTCTGTTTTGAATGCTGACCAATGTCCATAGCAGGGAGAAATAATTAACTCATTAACTCATTCATTCATTCATGTAACAAACATTTATTAAACACGATGCACAACTCGGGCTCTAATCCTCCAGGAGTTCACATTCAAGTGGTGCAGAAAGTCCTGCATACACCAAATGCTAATGCAGCATTGTCAATGCCACAATAGAAGGATACACAGAATACACTGAGAACAGAGATGGGGCAGCCAATGACTCAGTCTAGGTAGGAAGACCTAGCAAGTGACACAAGAGCTGGAACTAGAGGGGTGACTGGAATTGTGTTGACTGCAAAAGGTGGAAAAGGGAATAGCAGATTCAAAGGCACAGACCTGGACAAGTGCATAACATGTTTTGGCCATGGTGAGACATCTGGTGGCACTAACTACAGGACAGGGCACATGGGGACAATAGCAAGGATGAGGCTGAGAAACTAGGCTGCAGTCTAATTGTGAAGGACCTTGAAAGGCATGCTAAGGAGACTGCAGCTATTGTGAATTTGAGCAGGGTGGTAACATAATCAAATCTGCATTTAGAAAATCATTTTGGTGCCTTGAATAATGGATCAGAGTAGCAAGAAACCAGAGGTGGGAAAAACAATGTGAAAGTTCAAACAGAAGTTGGAGCAGCTGAAAGTAGTGGATGGAAGTATCCTAATGAGAAGGAGGTATGGAATTGGAGGACCTGTTATTAGTTATCTTTGCAAGATGAGAATAAGGGAGAGGTCAAATCCTAGAATCTTCTGTGTTTGTATCATATGGAATGTTTGCATATATTTAAATAAAGCTTTGTATAATTAAGTCCTGGCAAAAAAAAGCACTTACTAAGCTCATATCCCTGTTTGTATGGAATTCCAAAGTGCCTATGAGAAGCATGGATATTTTCACTTCTTCATATACACTGAAGTCTTTTGTAGATAAATGTCTTGCTTCAAATAAATGGCTGTACTGACCACATCAATTACAGATACATCACAGAACAACCCTTACCGTCTCGCTGAACCTGCCGTCTCGCTGAACCAAAGCCATACAACTACAGACATACAGAAGAAGCCCCCTTGAGACTGGTAGAAGGGGCACTGACATGGAATGTGCTGTTCCCACAACCGTGTGTGACCATTAAAAACCCAAAGGGATATCTCGACTGTAGAGGTCTTGCCTGAGGGGGTCCCAGCTCCTCCCCATCCCAGGGTTTCAGTGCTGGGGAGAGAAGTCCCCATAACTTCTGGCTGTGAAAACCAGCACAGATTGTGCCCGAGTGAGACAGAGGGTGGCTTCAGTCCCAGGTGCTCCTCTTACAGGGCCCACGCACAGACTTACTCGCTGAAGGACTCATTCACTGTGAGCTCCAGTGCTGGTGCAGCAGCTTGAAAAGCTCAAGGGACATTCGGGGAGGAACTGAATTGTCTGCTTTTAGGGCGAGGGCTAGAGCGGCAGCTTTCTCCTGGATGGAGGAGCTGCTGGAAGCCATTGTTTCTTTGTTGAGCCCTCCCCAATCTCTGAGTGCAAACGCAGGCAAATGCCATATCTGAGTCTCCATCAAACTGGCTATTGTCTGCCCTGCCCTAGTGATTTTCTGAGACTTCACCCCAGCCAACTCCCAGGCACACCCAAGCCACTCCCAGTGGCATTTCATATAAAGGGCCAGCCTTGGCTCATTCTTCAGACTTTCTTAAAATCTCTCAAAGATTCACAAAACACAAACAAGCAGCATCTGGCTTTGGCATGCCCTGTGTCTCTGGCTGAGCAGCCCTAAGCCCAGCACTAGCCACAGACTGCCTTTGTTCACGGCTTGGCCTCTTGACGAACCTCTAAGCACAGCACAGATGCACAGTCATCTCTGGATTGCATTGTGGCTCATGACAGGTGGGCCCTGCAGGGCACAGACTGTGGCTGAACTTGGCCTGCAGCGAGTCACTTCCCAGGAGGCCCTGGGGCTGGAAGGCCCAGTGGCCAGCTTCAGATGGGGTCACCTCCAAGTATGACACACCCAAAGGGCAGACTGGGAAGGTACCAGGGACCCCTAGAGTGAACCCTGCTCTGTAGGGTCAGCCCCTGCACAACAGCTCCTCCACTGTAGTCAAAACCAGTCCTCACAACCAAACAGCCTGAGGGTCAATCCCTCCATTGATAAGCAAACAGCAACTAAGGCTCAACTACAAGAGGAGGGCACACACAACCTACACAAGGGACACACCTGGAGTGCACGGATCAAGTGACCAGGAAGATTGTGCCATTGAACCCCATAGCAGACCAACTACATAAGGCCACTCTGCTAAGACTGGGAGATAAAGCAGCCTTACTTAATACATAGAAACAAGCACAGCCAAAGTGGGGAGACAAAGAAACATGTCCCAAATAAGAAAACAGAACAAAGCTCCAGAAAAGGAACTAAATAAAATGGAGACAAACAATCTACCAGATGCAGACTTCCAAACACTGGTTATAAGGAAACTCAATGATCTCAGAAAGAGCTTCAACAAAGAGATAGGAAACATGAAAATGGAGATGGAAAACATAAAAAAGAACCAGTTAAAAATAAAGACTACAATGACTGAAATGAAGAATATATTAGAGAGAGTCAACAGTAGATAAGATGAAGCAGAGGATCGAATCAGCAATTTAGAAGATAAGGCAGCAGAGAGCTCCCAATCAGAACAGCAAAAAGAAAAAAGAATAAAAATAAAAAACCCCAGGAGAATTTGAGGGGCCTCTGGGATAACATCAAGTGTACCAACATTTGCATCAAAGTGGTACCAGAAGGAGAAGATAAAGTGCAATGGATTGAGAACCTATTTGAAGAAATAATGACTGAAAACTTCCTTAACCTGGCGAAGGAAATAGACATACAAGTCCGGGAAGCACAGAGAGTCCCAAACAAGATGAACCCAAGCAGGCCCACATCAAGACACATCATAATTAAAATGGCAAAGATCAAAGACAAAGAGAGAATCTTAAAAGCAGCAAGAGAAAAGCTGTTAGTTCCCTACAAGAGAGCTCCCATAAGACCATCAGGTGATTTCTTAACAGAAACTTTGCAGGCCAGAAGGGATTGGCAGAAAATATTCAACTTGATGAAATTGAAGGGCTTATAACCAAGATTACTCTACCTAGCAAAGCTATCATTTAGAATTGAAGGACAGACAAAGAGCTTCCCAGACAAGAAAAAGCTAAGAGTTCATCAACACCAAATAAGGATTACAAGGAATCTCAGAGGGACTTCTTTAAAATGAAATATATATATATATATGTGTGTGTGTGTGTGTGTGTGTGTGTGTGTGTGTGCATACATATGAATAATAAAATGGCAATTAACAATTACTTTAAATGCAAATGGATTAAATGCTCCAATCAAATGACCTAGGAAGGCTGAATGGATAAGGAAAAAAAATCTTACATATGCTGCCCACAAGAGACTGACTTTAGATTGAAGACACACACTGACTTGAAAGTAAAGAGATGGAAAACTATATTTCCTGAAAATGGAATAAAAAAAAGTGGGAGTAGCAATAGTTGGACAAAATAGACTTTAAAACAAAGGCTATAACAAGAGACAATGAAGGACCCACTAATCCCACTTCAGGGTATTTATCTGAAGAAACCCAAACACTACTTTGAGGGAATGCATGCATCCATATGTTCATTGCAGCGTTGTTTACAGTGGCCAAGATGTGGAGGCAGCCTGGGTGTCTGTCGATGGAAGAATGGTTAAAGAGGAGGTGGTACATATATACAATGGAATATTGCTTGGCCAAGGAAGGGAATGGGTTCTTGCCATCTGCAGCAGCACGGATGGACCTGAAGGGTGTTGTGCTGAGTGTAGTTTGTCAGACAGAGAAAGACAGATGCAATGTGATTTCACTTACATGTGTAACCTAAAGAACAAAATAAACAAACTCATACACACAGAGAACATTTTGTTTTGTTTTGTTTTTGTTTTTTAGCTGAGCCATCCTGCTACCTACTGGCAGCTTAGTGACAGCTCAGCTCAGGCCAGGCATTGAACCGCTGTTGCTCAGAGCTCAAACTCTTGAGCGAGCTCTTAACCAACTGAGCCACTCGGCCAGCCCCAGAGAACATTTTGATGGTTGTCAGATGGGAGGTGTTTTGGGGTTGGTGAAAAGGGGAAGAGATTAAGAACTATAAATTGGTTGTTACACAGTAGTCATGGGGATGTAGGGTATGACATAAGGAATATAGTCAATAATATTTTCTTAAATAATATTTTAGTAACTATGCATGGTGTCCAATGAGCACTAGATTTATCAGAGTGATAGAAGGGAGGGTTCTTGTTGGACAAGGTGAAATGGTGAAAGGATGACAACATACAAATTGGTAGTTACAAAATAATTATGGGGGTGTAAAATAAAGCATAGGGAATATAATCAATAATATGATAATAACCATGTATAGTGCCAGGTGGGAGTACTAAACTAGTCAGGGGGATCACTTCTTAAATTATATAAATGCCTAACCACTATGCTGTACACCTGAAAGTAATACAAAATAATATTGAATGTCAACTGTAATTGAAAAAAAAAATTTCAATGGGAGAAAAAGTGAAGAGGAATAAGAGGTTCAAATTTCCAGGTATAAACAAGTCTTGGGGATGTAGCAGCATAGGGAATATAGTCAATAATATTGTGATAGCGTGGTACGGAGTCAGATGGTTGGTGGACTTATGGTGATCACTTCTTTAGGGATATAAATGCTGAATAACTATTGTGTGTATCACTGAAACTAATATAATATTGTATGTAGCTATATTTTAATAAAAATCTTTTAAAAATAAAAATAAATGGCTGTACTTCCAACAGAAACATGCATAATACAAATGCCCTAATTAATGAATGTGTTAACTGGTCTTCCACATCATGAATATTAGCTGGTATCTATTTGTTAGTATGGATATGCTTGTGGTGACTGTCTGAGCATATAAATATAGAATATGGGAACCTTGTAACATGTGATTTTATTGTAAAACTGGGATAACTTTTGGGTGGAAGGTCAAATGTAATTTGGATGTCATTCGTGTCTTACACACAGGAACAGCTGGAAAGCATTCAAGTAGAGAATTGAAATTGAGTCATTACTTACATTTGATTCTTTCTCAGTTTTGTTACTTAATAGAGCTTGTGTATTTTATGTTGAAAGGAGCTATCTTATAACCTCTAGGTCTACTATGGTTTCTTTATTAAATGATTTCTATAATATATTCATTATGCCGTTACAGCAATCATCAAGTGCCTACACCACGCTAGGTCCTGGCATCCTGCATGTGTGAAGCAGATGGATGATGACCCTTATAAAGATCAAGGGGGTGTGGGAAAACACTGCCTAGGAATATATTGTTCTGTTTCATTTGAAATCACAGTCACACAGCTCTCCAAAGAATTGGCGCCTTAATCATTCATTCACTCTTTCAAGCAATTTGGCACCTTCTCTGTGCTGGGCACTGTGACAGGTAGTAAACAACACAGAGTTTCTGCCCTCATGGAGCTTACCGGGTCCTAGGATGCACTCGCACTGCAATGCACTGAGTGCTGAGGTGGGGTTAACCAGAGAGCAAAAGTTCCCAGGATACAATGGGAACTTGAAGTTTCTATGCATGGATGCATTAGAAGGAGAGAGACAGCAAGAGAGCAAGAGAGCGAGAGAGCGAGAGAGAGAGAGAGAGAGAGAGAGAGAGGTAAAGGTGTGCTTATCCCAATTTTACCTAAATATAATCCCATTCTTTCAGTCATCTGTGAAAGGAAACAACAGAGAATTCAACAGGAAGAGGGGAAAGAAATGTGAAAGCTGCACCTCCTCCATGAAGTCTTCATTGCTTTCACCAAACAGAAGTGACTCTTCAATAATTAAGGTTCTCAATTCTGGGACATTTCTTCCAATTCATGGGCACATTCTTTCTTGACTAGAAATACAGAAAATCATTTCTTCCTAAAGGCGCTTCCAGAACAGGCTCAGCGGACTGCTGTGTAGAGACTGAAAACAAAAAATGAGGACCGTAACCTGTTCAAGCTTCACTTTGTTTGATTATTTCTGCCTCGTATTCTTCACCTTTGCCTCCCCTGTAATCAGCCTCATCCTGTAAAAGCTAGAAAGATGCTGATTATGTACAAGTCACGGGGTAATTTACCCTTTTGACCTTCCCTGAGCTCTTATAAATCTCTCGACTGCTGGGAGGCCGGGGTTTTGTCTTCCTTCGGCAACAAAGGGCTGTTGCTTTATAAGCTGCCTCACACAGCAGCAGAAAGGAAACACTGAAAACTGTGTGTGAGGCTGGCTGGGGGAGGGGTAGTTGTGACCTTGGCCTTTCTGAGGAGGTGGAGAAGAGGATCATTCCCCATTATTCCCAGTGTCAGCAGCCCTCGTCACGTCAGAAGCAACACTGGTGACAAATGATCAGTTTTGAATGTCAAATGAGGAGGTTGGACCAGTTGATCTCAAAGGCCCCTTCCGGCTCTGTCGTTCCAGGATTCTAAATATGTCTCAAGCATGATAACTTGAAGAGAAAATTGAATAGGGTGATGAATTAGGCTTATGGGTGAGAAGCAACCTGGTGGATACAGCCATTCACAGATCAGAGCTATAGACAGCCTCTTGCAAATCCAGATGTCGGGCAGGGAGTTTAGGTTTTAAGTTGTGCTACACAAACATAGACAGCCTGACTATCGGACTGACTAAAGCAGGGGAGTTAGGACTCCAGTAGAAGGTAAGCAGATAGGAAAATCATTTCAGCTTTTGGGTTCTATAAGCCTGGGACCCTTTCCGACTATAGTGACATGGCTGCTCACAAGACTTCTAATATTCAAGATTGGGGGGAGAGGGGCTCTGAAAAGGTTTTCTGAAGTCTGTCTGGTGATCTTATTTAGTCAATTGATATCTGCTTTTCTCTGGGATTCTGCTTAGGATATTGTGGGGATTCTTTTTGTTTTCTACGCTTAGTTAGCCTGATGCTAATTGCTGCCATTATTTCTTTCACTTTCCTTTCTGTATTGATTTGACTGTGCAAAGGTGAGTCCTCTTACAACAACGGAGCCATTGTTGGGGAGACTTGACTGTGAAGCAAATATCTTGAGCAACTCGGTGTGTTTTATTCCTTTGATTGCCATAGTATGGACGCAGGTCCATTTTACTACAAGTAATAATAACAACATACAGCACCTAATTTATTGTGTACAACATTCGAAGCGCTCCGCATGTATTAATTCACAGCACGTTCGAAAGCACCCTAGGAGTGCGTTTGTCTGAGTGCATGGTGGTGGGTGCTTTCCCCTTGGGCTGCTTTGCATTTGTAGTGGTTCATAGTGTCTTGTGCTTTATTTTTAGTTTGGGATTCTGAGAAAAGAAAAGAAATCCCCTTCATTGGTTCATGTCTCTCCTCTCTTACCGTGGCACTCAGCCCTGGCCTGGCAGCCTTTTATGGCCAAGAAATATTTTGGCAGCGCGCAGAGCCCAAGCAGCAGCAAGCACCATGTGTCGCTCAGAGCGCCAGTTTGCCGGATGTGCGAGATCCAGCGGGCTGCAACGGACACAGAGCGGTTGCTGTTCCTATTTTAATCATGCTCAGGGAGGTGTTTGACCCAGGGAGACACTCATTTCAGCGGAGACGCCAAAGGCTGTTCTCCCCCAAGCGCCTGAGAGCGGTGGCCCAGGTATCTCATAGTGAGCAGTGCTCCAGGCCAGTTGCAGAGCACAGCTACTGTACGATTCGATTCGGGAAGAACGCAGCACATGTTTAGTTCCATGGGAAGAGCTTTTGGCAACCAACATAGTGCCGTTGTTCTGGTTTTACCGAACGAACGCTTTTGAAAAGCACTTGTATCAACGCAAGGCTTATAAAAGTGCACGTGCTCGATGATGTTTGAGATTCGTAAACAGACTACTAAAGCCAAGCCTGAACAGTCACTGGGAAAGTGAGAGGAAACTCCAGATCATTTTGTGAGACACTAATGTCTCTTATCTGCTCGGGCTTTGGAAGATCGATTTGACTATCTAATTTATTCTGGCAACCAGAGCACAGAGGCCTCCCTTCTGCCAGCGAGTGGCAGGAAACGATAGTGGTGGTGGGTTCTAATGAGTTTTTTTTTAATGATTATGATTCCATGCCACCCACCCTATCCTTTTCCTAAACATGAATGGCTTTGGGGGATATGGCAGCCTTCACATATGCCACTGCTCCCCCAAGTCA
The DNA here is from genome assembly GCF_001890085.2 of Hipposideros armiger. Taxonomy (NCBI): domain Eukaryota; kingdom Metazoa; phylum Chordata; class Mammalia; order Chiroptera; family Hipposideridae; genus Hipposideros; species Hipposideros armiger. The sequence goes on along the minus strand of NW_017731453.1, from coordinate 91,284 downwards.
ACTGTGCGGTATAAACGACGGATGTTACAAGATTGGGCCTGTGTTCATTTGGGTGCGAATGTCTTGGAGCCACTGTGTGTGTGAGCATGCTTTTATTCTAAAAAGCTTCTTGCTCAGTGGATACTAAACTCTGTTGATAAGTTGCAGTGGAAAGGGAAGCCGGCATGCAAGTGGTGGCATCTTGTGACATTTACGTTTCCCTCACAGTACCCATAAAAATCTCAAGACTAAATTTGGTTTGCCTTTTATGTCTTCTGACACACTATGCCGCTTTTTCATTGCAGAAACTTTTCATGAGCACGTTGCACGTGGGAATGAGCTGCCAACAGGTGACATGAAAATGCTTCCATCAGTCTCCCTACCACCTCCAAGATGTAGATGAAAATGCTTGCAGGCCAGGGCTCAAATCTACATAGTATGTACGTAGCACATAGGCTGTTAGGGGCTGTGCTAGCCTTTCATTCTTCAATGCAGCCGAAACTGATAGGCAGAGAGTAGTCTGAAATTTGGGGTTACTTCAGAAGACAGCAAATACATATTTTGGTTTTCAGCAACAAAAGAGTGGAAATATGTTCAACACTGTCTTGCTAATTTCAAACCATTGTTTGTTTGTGTTTGCTAATGTTCAATATAATGTTCAGTACAGACAGGAGTCATTAAAAGGCATGCTGAGAGTGTGTGCTGAGAATAAGACACAGTTTTTTGTGCCTGTTCTCTGGCTAAACTCATTATGAGAAGTGATTTCAAAGTCCTAAGAGATGACATGTTCCTGCCTCCTGGGAGAGAGAGGGTTGAATGGCAAGTATCTTCTTTTTTTCTCTCTTTCATGGCAGCACCTTTGGCAGGGAAGATGAGAGCCAACAAAATCAGGGTGGGAAAAGATCAATATAACATTACTGATCAACATCCTGACTGTACCATTTAAATTACACACGTCCTAATAGCATGTCTTGTTTATTATCTCAAAGGGCTTTTTCCTTTGCAACACGATATGGTGGAAAAGTGTTTTGGAGTCAGAGGCATATGTTTAAATCCTGGGTCTGCCACTTCCTCTGTGATCTTGAGCAAGTTCACCTCCTTGAGTCTCCGTCTCCTCAACTGGCAAATGGGCATAATAATAGCACCTACCTCACAGCGATGGAAGGGTTAAATGCACTCATACATAGCAAACTGCCCAGTATAGTGCCTGGCACTCAATAGGTGATTCCTAAGTCTTAAAAAACCCCTCAGTATAAGGAAGGAGAAAGTACCCAACATCATGCCGGGTGACTTGATCCACTCATGAGTGTGCTAAGCTATGAGCTCCAGCTCCATATATTTTGCTTATTCCTGAAGTCACTGCCTCTGCAACCAGACTTTCTTTAACCTGCAATAGCAATTTTCTGCTAAGACTTAGCGTTTTGCATGAGCTATCCTACATGACTACTGCTATAAGAACATACACTGAGAGCAGTAGTTACCAACTTTGGGGGCACCTTACAATCACTTGGGGCACCACAGATGCCCGGGCCCTACTGCAGACATTCTTGTTCACCCTGTCTAGGGTAGGGCCCCAGACACTTTGCGCATTAACATTTTGAAGATTCCAAGGTCATTCTAGTGTGTAGCCAAAGTCAAGGACTGCGGATTTATAGGATCCGCCCTGCTGTCCCCCACCCTCCCGCCTGTTCCAGGAAGAGGGATGACGGGTTGCCAAAGCCAAGCATAACCCCCTGATTATTTCTGTTCACCCCAGGACTTTGCATAGTGCCTGGCACATGGTAAGTACTCAATGCATCTCTTTCAACAAATGAATGAATGAATGAATGAATGAAGGACCGATGGTATCAGCTTGCAAGATTGCTTGCTGCTGTTAGTGAATGATAAAGTAAAAAGAGTATTGACTTGGGAGTCAGAGAACCTGGGCTTTTATGATGATTCAGTCACAAGCTTTTTTTATGTTAAAATCTTATGTTAAATCACTTCGCCACTCTGAGCCTCAGTTTCCCCATGTGTAAAATGAGAGGAAGAGACGAAACGATGCCTCAGGGCCTTTCTGGCTCTAACATTGTGATTCTGTGAGTCTATGGAAACCCATGGCACTAATAGCTGTATTTCTGTCACCCTCATAAAATGGCATGTACACGGAGGAAAGGGAGTTTAATGAATCTTGTAAAAAGCACTTTCTGGAACTAGAGAAGCCATTTTCATAATGGAGAGTATTTAATGGACTTAGCTTTTAAAGAAGCAATTTAGTAGCTTTTGTCCATTTGGAGCCATTGTCCATGCTAAGCAGAAAGAAAGGAGAGGGAAACGAGTAATCCTGGGGCATCCGCCTCCCTTTAGAGATGTTCTTTGGGGTTCGGTAGAGATGAAATAACACATGTAAATCATTTAGAACAGCACCCAGCAAGTAGAAAGGACACAATAAATGTTAACGAAAAGCCAAGAAAAACCACTACAAACCCAGAATAAAACCCCATGAGTCCACAACTGTTTATCTCCATATTCCAATTGCAGACATCAAAGATCAGGGAAGTCAAAAAAATTTACCCAAGGTGACATGGCTGGTAAACCACAAATCTGGAATTTCAATTGAGTACAAGTGACTACAAAGTCAGTGGCCTTGCCCGTATTCCTCACGGCTTTATTGGGATTCCTAACGTGGCTAGATCTGTGTGCAAACTGCTATTCCTGCTTTGCTCACTCCATTAATCAATGCTGGGGGTTTGCTCACCTCAGCCGCGTGTCTTGGGTCCTTATCAGTTTGGTTTGGCCGCTGACCCTCAGCTTTTCCCCACGGCCCCTTTTCAAGAGTCCTTTCCCATGAAAGAGTGAACAGCATTGCTGATTTTATAGATGCAGCCAGATTCAGACATGCACATCTAGCTTTTAACACATCCAAAGACTTCTGCATCATAGGCAGGATTGTTTCTTTATGCATCCAGCCATGAAGACCTTTGCAAAAGAGAAGCTGCTCTTGGAAAACTCGAGTCTACAGCCTCCACAGCACTTAGCCTACAGTGGGTGCTCAGTAAGTTTGGGGCAGGGCCTGAGCAAAGTGCTTTGAAGTGTCCCTGGTGATATTACTATGTTTCCTTAGTGAAGGTCCTCCCCCCACTCATTCTAGCTCAAAACCCTGATTGTACAGTTGGGGAGATTTACCCAAGGTTGCATCAGAAGGTCTTGCATCGAGGTCACCTGATTTCTTGTCTGCCGGACCAACATGGATTTCGATCTTTGGGAGGACCCAGAATGTTCTAGTTGGGTCAGCATCAGAGCTGAGTTATATTCATGAAATGTTTTGCTGTCCAGTGGCCCTCTGCTCCTTTTTGAGAGATCATTTTGGGGTAATGAGAAAAAGCTCTCTCATGACAAGGCACTGTATGATGGTGGTTACAAATGTGCAATTTGGAATGATACCAGCTGATTTTGAATCCTGGCTTCATGACTCTCTAGCTATATGATGTTGGGCCAATTTCTTGACTTCTCCAATCTTCAGACTCCCCATGTGGAAAATGGGTATCATATGGTTGATGCAACAATTTGATGAGATCATGGATATAAAGTGCTTTGAACAATGCCTGACAATAGTTAAATATTCAATTCATATTTCCTATTATTACCTTTTGTTTTATAACTGACTTCAGCTGAGCCTTTATCTTGTCATTCTTCAAGTTTCAAGTAAAGGATGTTTACCGTATTCCCAGCTCTACTGTTTGCAAAAATATGTAGGTCTGGTTGTACATAAATTCAACTGCTACACAAAGCGATAGTACTCTGTTTACCAGAGAGAACGACCCCCAGCTCTCTGCCACTCAATCTTTGTCAAAAGCTGAGTTGCAAAGGACAGCTTCTTGAATGGGAAAAATCCTACAGGTAGACATGATCTATCCGTTCTTCCAATACAACCCTGGGTTCAGGCACATCAGCAGAATACATAGATTTAATCCTATGGGCCCACCAGCAGAATGGCTTTCCCCAAATGATGTTTTCATATGATACTACACCCCTAATCTCTATTAAGGGTCATGTTAAGAAACAGCCCAATGAAATTCATTGTTACATACAGAGATAGTGTTAGAGACCTTAGTCATTAGACCACTAGTTTAAGTGCAGGCCTGGGAAAGCTTCCGGGCCTCTCTACCAAGAATAATTATGCATCCGTTATATCATTGGTATATTTCTACTTCACAGACACTGTGGCCTTTACAGCATATAAATTCGCTCTATTTTCCTAATGGCTGCTAGTTCTTGGAGACAATTTTGTGACCAGATCCTTAGCAGATGTGTAGAATACCAGGGTCTCCAATTTTAGTTCAGATCTACATCACTGTGTTTCTATATTTTTTCCCCTTTCGTCTTCCATCCCTTCTTTTGACTGAGGCTACCAAGTCATATTGTATACAGTTTTGTTTTTTTACCAATATTTAATATCTGACTATGTAAGAAAAGAAGAACAAAGGAAGGAAGATAACTATTAAAAAAGCTTTCTCAATCCTTCAAAATTCAGCCCAGAGACATTACATACATCAGGATTCGCCTACAAGCCCAACTCCCACCATACAAAGATATGTTTTCAAAATGCTCATACAGGCATTATATTTTAAAAGTCAAGAGTAATATTATGACTTATAATAAAGGCCAGCCAGGCATCTATTTTGTCACTTCAGAATCATGGGATAGACACATTTTACTCAGTGTGTTTTCCTTCCTAGACAGTGATGCCCTTTGAAAACTACAAAATCCCTAATCGTGGCAATTCTCTCTCCCAGGATCTGGAGCTTTCTATGCCTTCCAGTTTCTGTGATGAATGGAAATTTGAGGAGCAGATGGCTTAGCACAACCCAGGCTTCAATGTGTTTCATTTGTTTAATAGTGCTGATGCTCAGAGATATTTTGAAAATAAAATGAGAAGCATGCCATGTCTTCCCAAATCGGCAGTTGAATTATCTTGGTTACAGATCATCCTACCATGAATTTTGGTCTGCTTAGAAAGCTATAGGTCATACTTGATGTAACTAGTAAATAAGCATGCCTTTTCACTGGTTTGAGCTCAGAAAGGTGAACATATTTTAAAATGTGCTTCGTCATTGGGGGGTGGGGGTGGTCGTTGTCATCATCAACCATTTAAATAAACTTGTTTTGTCCAGAAATATAATTCCCATGTCACTCTCTAAAAGTAAATGAAACATTTACAGCTAGCTTTATGGTGTGCTCAGTACATACTGACATATGACAAATTTAAATTTAAATGTATCAGCTATAACCCTATATCTCCATTCACTTATACTTCACCTTTGAGATATTCATCTGTACAATAGAAATATTCTAACCCTTTAACAGAATTCTCTAGGCTATGCTTGAAAACTTATCAACGTAGGATGGATTTTGTAAATGGCCATAAATGTTAGCCATTAATTTCCTTATCGCAATGATAATCTTCAATTTAGCAACCCGGCAAGCAAATTGCTTCTTTAAAAGCTAGGTGCATAAAATCATATTCATTATGAAAATGGCTTGTCTCATTTCCAGGAAGTGATTTGTACAACGTGCATCTGACTCTTTCCCAGCGTATAGGTCACTTTAAAAGGGAAGTAGCAGTGGGGATAGTAGTGTCATGGTTATTCATAGACTTTGAAATGAAGAACGTTAAGAGTGAGAAGGGGTCTTAGAGGTCGTTTAGTTTTCTTCATTTTACAGAAAGAGAAAGTGAGGGCAACAGGGGGGAAAGAATGTATTTGCCTAAGATTGCCCAGCTTAAGTGGAAAGAAGCCGTGTGTGTGTGTGTGTGTGTGTGTGTGTGTGTGTGTGTGTGTAGACAGAGAGAGAGAGAGAGATTGAGAAACGGAGAGATTAAACTATCACTTCTTTATATACCCAGTGGCAGCCCTTTCTTTCATTTGAGCAGCTAGTGTTTTGGAGAGTTAGGGCTTCAATGAATATAATCCAATCTATTTGGCTGTAACCAAAGTCTGCAGCTATTAAAAATGTAGGGAAATGTTCTCATGCTATTTAAGTGCATTCTCACATCAATATCGGCATGGATGCAGAACAGTCCAAGTTTTAGTATAGATTGCAATTAAAATCATGGAGAAATTCAAAGATCCATGAGGCTCAAGGGACAAAAGCACCCAAGGAAAATCCTCATTGAAAACACGTTCCTTTTCAGACATAGATCTGTAATAGGGTGAAATTTATATTGCCTCTAACTGTTTGCATTATTTAGTATACTACATGCCTTAAAGATACAAACCAGCCATTAATCTTCTTTAGAACAATATAACTACTTGAAATTTCCTTTCACAAGGAATAAGATTCCATCTGTGTATTCTTTGTCTATCACACTTTATTGTAACCTAATGTGTTTGAGGGCAATTCTGACGTCTCCATTTGCATAGATGAGGGAGTCTATGGACCTATTAGCTGGATATCACAATCCGCTCACATCTGCTCTTTCTCTCAGAGGCAGCAGCAGGGTTGAACAATGGTTATAAAGATACCTGGAGGTCCAGGGCAGGCTGAGGTATGGGCAAAGCTAAGAAAGAAGTAAGGAAGATGGAAAACGGGCGAAATTGACTTTGAAAGGAGAGTGAGAAGTATAGATGAGACAGAAAATAACAAGGGGATGAAGAAAGGGCATCAAATGTCAGGGCATGTTGTTGCAGCAAGCTGAGAAGACTTGCCCTTAGCCTGCTATGATTTTTTGGGGGTATTTCCAATGTTTCTAAAAATCTTTTTAATAAAAATAAATGTTATATGTTAAAACATAAGCTGTTTTGAAAAGTATGAAATATTCATTGCCATGCTATTAAAGCACCTCTTTTCACCTGTAATACACCAAAAGTCTACAGGATTTTATACACCTTTACATGGTAAACTTCCATGTGACCCTATGGAATTTACATCATCAAAAGTAGGAAGTTATTAAGTGTGTCAGAGAGAGCCTGTGCTCTTAAAATTTTATTTATTTTAACCTAATGATTATTGCTCTGGCAATATATATATATATATATATATATATATATATATATATATTATCAAAACCACAACTAGCCAAGAAAATGCACTACATGAGTGTTGTATTCCTGCTTCCTACTAAATAGCAATTATGCCACATAGCTTTTCTTGTCCCCTTTGTTATCTGCTCAGAAAGCTAAACTGCCATGAATAGGACTTTCATAGTATCACAGAAACTTTTCTCTAGCACATAACTATGGCAATCTATATCCAGATAGTGTCCAGGAATAAACTGGTTTTAATTCAGAAATATGCCATTGTATCCCAGGTGTTGATCAATGGATGAATGCATCAACAAAATGTGGTCTAGCCATACAATGGAATATTATTCAGCCTTAGAAAGGTATGAAATTCTGACACATGTTAAAAAATGTTGAGTGTTGAGAACATTATGCTAAGGAAAATGAGCCAAAAACAAAAAGACAAATACTGCGCAATTCCACTTATATGAGGTGCCTAGAGCAGTCATATTCATAGAGACAGAAAGTAGAATGGTGGTTGCCATGGGTTGGGGGGGATGGGGAGTTGTTGTTTGACGGGGATGGAGTTTCAGTTGTGTAGATGAAGAGTTCTGTGATGGATGCTGGTGATGGTAGCACAACAATGTGAAAGTACTTGATGTCACTGAACTGGACACTTAAAAATGGTTAAGATGGTAACTGTTATGTGTATTTTACCACCAGTTTTAAAAAATAAAAAGAAACGCGTCACTGTAGCACCTCCAGAACTTGTGTCCTTCACATCTGTTTTCTTGACCCTTCACGGTCCCTTTAAGATGTTGTGAACCTTAAAAAAGCATCCCCTAAACTCCTCAGTAACACGTATGTCCTCTCTGCCACTTCTAGAGCTCTCCTTGTATATATAATGTGTTCTTCCCAGGAGGACAATCATGATCATAGAGCCTATTGGAGCCCTCCTCAAGTTAGACTTCTCTCAATTAGCATACTCCTTATAATTACATATTCTCACAGGTTACAGACCTTCATTTCTGAGGTTCTGGGGCATTAATGGATGGGGGTGGGAGGTGGAAGTTTTCCCAACATAAGGACCAGTGTGATTTTGAGTCATCTTCTATTTGATTGCTTAATGGAGTTCAATGGATGGCATCTAACGTTTGGGAATAGTTGTTCACCTGCTTTGTTTCTTTCTATAGAAAGCACTAGTCATTGTCCATAATTTGGTAGGCTAGCTCATTGAAATTTTGCCTTTGAAGAAATAGTCAATTTGCCTGCATTCTGTTCTGGCATTCCGGGTCATACGAGGTCTGACAATTAAGTTCATGAACTCATCCTAGAAAACGTACTCCATACCTCATTGCTGAATATCACTATGGTCACCTTTGAAGTGCTCCCCTTGGGAAGTTAGGCACCAATGCCAGTGCCTGGTCAACTCTTCAAAGCAATTTTGGAACTCTTTTTCTGGAATGACTATCAGAGCTGTCATCAGATTACCCTTGATGTCCTGAATGTCATCCAAATGTCTTCCTCTCAATATTTCCTTTGTCTTTGGGTAAAGAAAGAAGTCATTGGGGGCCAGATCAGGTGAGTGGGCAGGATGTTCCAATACAGTGATTTGTTTACTGGCTACAAATTCCCTCACAGACAGTGCCGTGGGAGCTGGTGCATTGTCATGATGCAAGAGCCATGAATTGTTGGCAAAAAGTTCAGGTCTTCTAACTTTTCATGCAGCCTTTTCAGCACTTCCAAATAGTAAACTCGGTTCACTGCTTGTCCAGTTGGTACAAATTCATAATGAATAATCTCTAATATCAAAAAAAGTTAGCAACATCATTGCAACGAGTTCGCGAACTTAATTGTCAGAACTTGTACACAGATGACTGCCCTGATACTGGGTCTATCCGTTCGTGAGCTGTCATATGTAGCACATGGAGCAGAGTCAGTTCCACTCAAGGACTTGAAGGGGTTACAGCAGCTGGGTACCTGGAGAGTTCCCATTCATCAGCCCTGTCTTTAAATCATTTATTTCCTATTTATTCAGGCCTATATGAAATCGTTGAATTTTATAATGAAAAATCGCATTAGCACAAAAGGATAGAAGTGTTTTTAAGCTAATAAAACATATTTCCATTCAAACTAACTGGGAACGTAAGAGAAATGAACAGAAGAAATAGAAAACAAATTCATTATTGCTTCAACACAGTTAAGGATCGTTTAGAGTAGACAGCAACATAGCAGGTATCTGGGGTTTTTTTAATAATAAAAGAAGCCTACATACCAATAAGCATTTTCAACAAACATGACAGAATGAGGGCATGATGATTTAGATACTTTGAGCATACTTGGAACGATGACTTTGGGAGACTTGAAAAATGGCCTTTAGAGATTACAGTGAGTGTCATATGGAAGAGCCAATAGGGGGCACCTGGCTTATGGAACTCAGTGTGATGCCACAGTGACACAACTGGCCCCAGCAAAGACCTATAATCTTTTCTCTTCAGAGTTTGCTCCTTATTCCTACATATGGGGAAGACTTTTGCATTGCAGTTGGCCAGGATGGCAGGTAGTGATTCTGATAAGCCTGTTGCCTCTACTATTTTTGAGCCAATCTGTAATTTTAAATATGAAAAATGGAATGTTAGCGAAACCAGCTTTATACAGCCTTATTTCCATTACAGATTAGAGTTTTGTGTATGATTGGACTGAAGCTGAGCAGCGTGTCTTATATTATATTCATAAAAGTAATTACCCTATATAAACACAGGTTTTTGTTTTACATTAAAGTTTATTGGGGTGACAATGGTCAGTAAAGTGACATAGATTTCAGGTGTATAATTCTTTAATACACCATCTATATATTGTATTGTGTGTTTACCACCCAGAGTCAGTTCTCCCTCCATCACCATATATTTGATCCCATTTCCCTTCAGATCACATAAATCTTTCGCTTTTTAACATAGGTTTTAATTTGGGCACAAAAGGGACCAGATATTTTGGTGCCAAGTCCAGGGTCTTAGAGAGGTGTCACTCTCTCATGTCGCTAGGGGTATTGTTTAAAGATCTTGAGATTGTTATGCTAAGCAAAATAAGTCAGATAGAAAAAAGTCGAGAACCATGTGATTTCACTGATCTGTGGTACATAAAACTGAAAACAACAAAAGAACAAAAAAAAAAGTGAAGAAACAAAAACTCTAGATACAGACAATAGTTTATTGGTTACCAGAGGGTAAGGGGGGAGGGGAGGTCGTATAAGAAGGTAAAGGGGGTCAACTATACGGTAATGGAAGGAGAACTGACTCTGGGTGGTGAACACACAATGTGATATATAGATGATGTATTATAGAATTATACACTTGAAACCTATGTATGTAACTTTGCTAACAATTGTCACCCCAATAAACTTTAATTAAAAAAAAAAGACGAAAACAATGTCGTGACTTTCAAACTGATCTGAAGGGCAAGGCATGCCTTTGCCAAGTGCCATTCATCTCCTTGAGGCGGCTTTGGGTTGCAGCTCAGTCACCACCAGGGAATCACCCAGAACCGAGGATTTGGCACATCTACATTCCAGCATCCTTCTCTCTACACAGGAAATGCAGCCTAGCACAGCTGGTTGGGAATCAACTCTCCTATTTACACATTCTATAAAATCAGATCGCTTTTTGCCATAGGGAAAACAATCACACATTGCCTAGAAAATATTTGGCAAATAGGGCTAGGAGAGTGTCAGCTCTGCACCCCATCTACTGCAGGGGTGTCACAGCAGTCAGCGGTCTTCAACAATTCTTCTCAGTAAATTAAACCCTCATTTCCTCCTCATAGAGCCAGATCTTTGCATCTCTACCCGCTAACACGTACTCTTGTTTGTCTTTCATTCTGGATTTTTAAATTAATATCCAGTGGAGTCACAGAAATGTTGGACCTGGGACTTATACATCCCACTATAGTGCAGGCCCCTCCCTTTGCAGATGACAACATATGCATATGTCAGATGACATGATTTGCCCAAGGCTGTATAACTAGTTACTAGCAGAATCTGCTTTCACTCTACCATGATAAATCAAGTTGTGCTGAGGCACTACAGTCTAACACAGTCAACTCCTCAAAATCACCCATGAAGGACATTTTCTGATGGAAAATAAATTTACATGGCTTCAGAGAAGATCCTGCTGCATGTGTTGTGTAGGTGTCTCTTTTCAGTTTAAAAAATAATAGCAATACATGAATCTCATTGTAAAAATGTAAAACCATGCAGAAAGATTTAAAGTAAATCCTGATTCTTCCCCCAAATTAAACCACTTAAAACTGGGTTAGTGTGACTTTTCTATAGGTTAACACGTATATGCCCAAATTGTGTGTGTATGTTTAAAACTGTACTTATTTTGTTGAAGAAATTACTTTAAAACTATGGAAAATGGGATTTCAATTTACAAAGACAATGTACATCAGAAAACTTTTTGGACCTGAAAAGATAAGTTGAGATCAATTATATTCTACTTTCCATTAAATAAGCTGGAGAAGTTGGGGATTTCAGTTTGTCTGTTTGCTTTTGAAGGTTATTAAGTAATATAAGTTAGTTTTGGAAGATAAAAAAATGCAGATTCTTTATAAAGGAATAAGAAACAAAACTACTCCTAGCACCACAGCTCAAACATAGTATCATCCTTTTGGATTAACTCTATTTATATGTCTCTATCTATACATTTTTTGTAAACCCATAAATACATGCAGTGAGGTATTAAAGTGAATTACTTTAAAAACCAATACTAGAAATCTTTTTTTAGGGAAGGAAGTGTATTTGATTAAGTAAATGCCGTAATAAGTACTTGGGGATGAGAAAGATGAGGTCCCATGCATGTGATTGGAAGAGGGCAATTAAATAAAATATCTAAACTGTTCCAAAAGAACAAAAAAAGGAAGGAAAAGGGATTTAATGAGAGAGAGAGAGAGAGAGAGAGAACTACAAGTTGAGCAGCCTCTTACAAGGATGGCCAGAGAAACTTAAAGGATGAAGATGTCAAATGGCTAAACGGCTAACCCCACATTTACTCAAATTATTAGCAACACACCCAGGGATGTCTTCAGTAAGAATGCAAACTCCATGTGAATGGGACCTCCTCAATCACAATATAAACTCAGTGTCTACAACAGTACAAGTTGAATGGATGAAGAAGTGGTTTCGGAGAACAAAAGGATAGGGGTTTGGGCCAGGGAAGGTAAAGCACACGAGTTAAAGAGAAGCTCTACTCTTAGCAACTTTCAAGTAAGATCATTATATTGAATACCTTAAACTCATATAGTGTTCTATGTCAATTATATCTCAATCAAACTGGAGAAAAGGCTATAAAAAAGAATGAAAAGTGAGCATGGGATTATGAAATGTCAGGAATTCACAGAAATACTGGGGGAGATACTAGGCTTTGCACCCGACATGGGATGGTAGATAAAGAAATTTTCTTCAAATCTCAAATATTAGGATGACTTCATCTGACATAAAGATTGCTCTGTCTTTCTCTGCTTATATATGATTTTACAAAAAAAAATTAATAGTCATTATGCTGTTCCATAAATATTGTAACAGGCTTTTTTCACTTAGAAAGAAATACAGATTTACATTCATGTGAATGGCTTCATATTTAATGGATATAAATAATTTAGTTAACCTTTGATTAGTTTTCAACTTTTCACTATGAAAAACAATGTTGCACTACATATTCTTGTTGTGCAAAATGCTTACATAAATATAAAACTAGGAAAAGTCTGTACCATCGCTGGAAAACAGAAGGAATCCATCAATGGGCCAGAAACTGGGGACATTCTGAAAGGGGTGTTATGGATAGCAGAAGGTCAAGGGCAATACCATTCTGTTCTTCTTCCACCCATGAATGAAAAACCCAAGTGAAGCATTAATAAGTGGGTAGGATTCCTCAGCACAGACTCCCCAAAACCTCACATGCAGTGTAAGCTCCTGGACCCATGGGGCAGTGGTGGTAAGAGACAGTACTACAATCTGAGATTACAGATCTGGAAGTAGCAGGCCAGGGCGCTCATTTGCCTACTTCTTCACCTAGCTTGGGCGATGTGCTAAGAAGAAAGAAGAAATTGCTGTAACGAGCTCAGAAAGGGCAGTATGACAATTTGGGAAGAAGGAAAGCCCTCAAACTAACTTTATGCCACCATCATACACAGACAGAGAAACTACTGGGTATAGCCCTGTCCACAAGAATCCCCTCCATATTCACTTACAACCAGCTAGATCATCAATCTAGCAAGATAAAATGACACAAAAAGTATAACTCCATTTTTCTTGTCAGAAATAAACTATTTGTGCAGAAGCCCATTCCAACTGGCAGAGCTGAGTAGCGACCACTCTGTTAAGTTGTGAAAACAGAACCACTTCCCAGACATTTGAAAAGAGTTGGTTGTTCCAAGAAAAGGCCTAGTGAAGGAATAAGGGCAGATTTCTCCCAATGAGAGAGACTTACTCCATAGAATTGGAGAAAATATTAGAAAAAAAATCTACTTTTTATTTCCCAAAAGTTTGGAGAGAACATTTCATAGGTGAAGACAAAGCAATATGAAATCAGGCAAGACTACTTTCGGATAAAAAAAACACATGATTATAGAATAAAAAAAAATACCATGGAGGCAGTGAACAGTAGACAGATTATTGCAGAAAACGAAATCTTTATAGTAGAAGAATTCAGAAAATTCTCCCAGAACCTAGAAAAAAGACTTAGAGATAAACATGATAAGCAAAGATATAAAGGCCATGGAATTCTTAAATACTTAGCATCGGAATTCTTGGAGGAGAAAAAAGGAGTAAATGAAGGAGAAGCAATAGAGAAATAATAGGGAAAAAGTCTTGGAGCTTAGGCTAATTAAGTTTTAGCTAGTTAAATCTTCTCCTGATTGGAGGAAAAATACAGGATGTGTATTCATGCTGCTGAAAGGAATACATAGTGCAGCCAGTTTTTTCTTTTGACATTTGCCAAATAGCAAAGAAGAAATCAACATTTTCCCCTTGGGCAAAGAGACAGGAAGCTGAAAATATTAGCTGGCACCTCACAGGACAATTATAGTGATTCCTTGGATGAGGTGTAAGGAAGAAGATAAAGAAAGATCTGAATGTAGGATGAAAGCCTGAATGGAAGGTTGCTGGTTTCCTGCCAAAGGTAAGTGTCTGAGGTTCCCGGTCATCTCCAAACAGACTACTTGAATGGTAGGCTCCTCCTGAGAAGTAATCACTCCCACAGATGCCTTCTGGGTCAAACCAAGCCAAGCAACCGACTGACAACAGATATCACAGAATTTCTCACTATCTGAAATCATGTATGGATATAGATACATACATATACATATATGTATACATATATATGCGCATGATAATCACAAGTGATGAACATAAATGCTTAATGTATACCACATGCCTTTGCAGGTTATATACTATTTGTTGTGTAATAACATCTAAATCCCAATTAAATTTAATTCAACACATATTAACTGTATACTTACAATATGCCAAACATGTGCATGGATTCTGTGTTTCATATTCTTTTTGATGTCAAAATCAATGACAGGCTGACACTGGGAGAGTAGAGTCTCATCAAAAGTCAGTGTGAAGTCAGGTAGCTTAGCTGTGTTCCTACAATGGTCGCACATTACTTCCCATTCCTATGAAAGATAGTTCAGTAGTTACTCTTGATCTTCCCTCGTAAAAAGGATGAAAAGGCATTTAAAAATCTTCTACTTAAAAGGCTAATTTTGCAGAAAATTAAACTTTCACCTCCAATGTCTATATAAGATCTCCTTCCACTGTATGAACAGGGTAGGACTGGCTTGAACCCCCACTTCTACATCCCATGGAAGGTCAAGGTTTTTCCCAAGAATTGTGTAGTTGTCAGGATTTGGGGGCTGCAGGGCAGTGGAGGTGTCTCAAATTCTCATGTTGCAGAAACGTTCCCAGCCTCCTTCTGTATTTGGCCAGTTGATGGGTTGTGTCACTCACCTAAGAAGATTGTCACTGCTCATACACACAACGACAACACACATGGGGAACGTAGCCTTTTCCCTCAAAAAAAGGAAAAGAAAACACCTAGTTACACAAAGCTTTCTGCAACATCTCTCTGAAAAGAGAGACAGGGGAAGGGGCTTGACCTCCCAGGTCCGGGATCTTCCTAAGATCTTCACAGATCACCTTAGGTCACTCATCTGCTGTGTAAGCAGGAGTGACAAGGCCAGAGGGTGGGTGACCCAGCTGGGCATCTCTCATTAACCCGACTCCCACTGCTTAGAAGCGGGAAAGAAGTGTTTCCCTTCAGAAGCCAGAGAAGGGCTGGGTTTCCTTGATTTCCATAAAAAACCACCCAATTTCAAAAATAATGTTCATGTCTATTTTAAAACTTGGCATCTAACACATCTGAAAATCTGGGGAACCTGTTTCTTCTTAGGTAACTCTTTTCCCCATGATAAGAGCCTGAGACCTTGAGTTTTGAGGTTTTACAGGAAATTCTCCTGGCTTTTCATTAGACCTAGAGCCGATGAATGATATATTTGTTGGGCAGAGGTCGGCACCTTCATGTATTTAGATTTTTAAAAGGTCCCTTTAGTCCATTTACTCTTGTCACCCACCATCCCTGCTCCCAATGTGGGGCCTCTATTGTATGTCTAAGTTTTGGTTATGTGCTGACAGTGTTTAACAGGATTTAAAACCATTATGTCTACTGTATAATGCACCCAGCTGCTGGAACCGCCATAGCTATTCAGTTCCATTCTTCCCAAGCTCTGCTCAGCTGAAACCTGTAGGTGCAGCTGGGATTACACTGGAGTTAATGTTGACCATACCTGGTACTTCACTAAGCGCCTCGTACCCACCAGTCTTGCTGTTCTGGTCGTCCCAATCTGACAATCACTGCTGTGACTTGTTGAGGGTACATAGATACAGAGCCACAGGATTTCCTTCACACCCTTATTTGTTGAGTCCAGATGGCTTGCCTTCCACTTCAACTTCTTTTAAATTGGAGGGTTGGGGGAGGGGTACAGTGTTGGGGAATTGGGGAAGGGGACCAGCCAAGCCATTGTTCCTCAGTCTTAGTTGTGGAGGGCTCCAGTCACCATCTGGCTGCCCATCAGCAGCTCGTGGCCTCTAAGCTCAAGGTGCTGTGTTAAAATCTTAGTTGCGGGTGGGCGTAACCAACATCCCATGCAGGAGTCGAACCAGCAGCTTTGTTGTTAAGAGTGCACGCTCTATCCACTGAGCCATCCATGCGGCAGCTCAGCTCAAGGTGCCAAGTTCAGTCTTAATTGTGGGTGGGCATAGCCCTCCATTGAACAGGCGATCTTGTTGTTACACCAGCTGAGCCATCCTGCCATCTGTTGGCAGCTCATCGGCAGCTCAGCTCGGGCGCAGCATCAGTGGCCCATGTGGGAATCAAACTGGCGGCCCTGTTGCTCAGAGCTCACGCTCTTAAGCTAGTTCTTAACCTACTGAGCCACTCGGCTGGCCCCACTTCAGTTTTGGATCAATCATTTGGTTCCCTCATGATATTTGGAGCTCTGCCATTAATCCACATCTACGGAGAACCTGAAAGGCTGCAGAACCCTGACAGGGTACTTTGCCTGGGGGCTGGAACAGATTCTGAACTCCAGCCAGAAAATGGGCACTGCCCTCCAGCTCTCTCTACTCATCGGAAAGCTCTCAAGGGCACTCAAGCATTCTGGCCCTGCCTCTGAGGGTCTGTTTCTTTGAATGGCACTAATGATCTCAAAGTCTGGACATCAGGCATTCCATGAACTCACAGCAATTTTAAAACCACGTGACATAGTTATTTTTCAAAGACAGCCAACCTAGTCATCCAAAATGGTCCCCCAAACTTATCTCAACTTTGGATAATGGTTTCTCCTAGAAGTGGGAACATAATTTCCCCAAGGGTACATCAAAACGGTAAGACCTACTCTCCAGACTGGTTGCAAAGGATGATGACTCTGTATGGTGTCCCCCCAATAAACCAGACTGACAAGCCAGAGTCAGTTTCTGTTTGAAACGTCTGTCCCTCATGATACTACACAGACTGTATCGCCACAAATGCAACCAGTGTATTGAGTGGACTGAGATAGATAGGCACAATGCGGAAATGACCTTATTTTTTCTCCAAACAGTGTTCCCTGCTCTGCTCTGACGGATCTCTGTGCCCCACCACTGGAAGTGCAGATTCCATAGAATTTTGGCCACAAAGAGTTATTTAAAGAAAACCAAAAGTCCCATGACTGACTTTCAGGGGTTTGAAAGTCCAGCCCAGTCCAAATCGAAACTTCAATCTCACATTCAATACAAAGCTTCTCCCCTCTCCTTCACTCATCCCTCTTTCCAAGTTCAGGCCCGACCTGTCTTGGGTTCATGAAATTCTGAGGAGGAAGTGGCTTGTGTGTTTTGCTTTTCCTATGTTCTTTTCCATTTCCCACCTACCCCCCAGCATTAGGGTGGGGGAGGCGGTTGCGAGGAAAGGGGAGAAAGACTATGTACTGAGTTGGTGGGGATTTTAGTTTTCTTTTAGTTGTAAATGTCCTGTGGGACTGGTGAGCAAATGCTAGTTCCTTTGTGGGACACACTTACAGGCTCTTCAGATAAACTTCTATGTTTCCTTTTTACTGGGCCATGAGAAATACGCAACTCAATATTATTCTTTTACTTTTCCAGACAGGAAAATCAACACCACACACACACACCATTGCTTCTGTTTCTCTGGAGAATTCCAATATAACCCAGAAAGACAAGCCAATTAATTCATCCAATGACCAAGTGAAGAAACATTCCATGTCAACACAGGAGGAAAAACTGGCTATATTGAACTTCCATACGTAGAAATGTTCTGAACTGAACTTTTGGGAGCAATTTAAGGCTGTTCCAAGGGTGATTTGATTTTTAGGCTTACTTGCTACCTTTCCTCAAATGGTTAAGTTTATTCATTTGTGAAATTTTTGAACAAAAGAATATTTCTCTGCACACACATACTTGGGGGGAAGAGCAGAAAAGGAGGAGGATAAAAAAAGGGGGGAGGGGGAGGGGGAAGGGGAGGGGGAGAAGGTGATTCTTTAGGCCTTATGATCTGAGCAGGGAAAGCAGGAAGAGTCAGCACATTTAAGTGGCAGGCCTCACAACTTATTATAGTTCTAGCTTCTTCCCTAGTTGATCTGTGTCACTCCAGGTACTGTTTTGCTAAATGGCAGAGCTGCCGCTATTTCAGGGGTTTAGCTTTGTCCCTCTAGCTCAGCAGTTCTCAACCCTCCTAATGCCGCGACCCCTTAATACAGTTCCTCATGTTGTGGTGAACTCCAACCATAAAATTATTTTCGTTGCTACTCTATAACTGTAATTTTGCTACTGTTATGAATCATAATGTAAATATCTTTTTATTTTCCAATGGTCTTAGGTGACCCCTGTGAAAGGGTCGTTCAACCCCCAAAGGGGTCGCGACCCACAGGTTGAGAACCGCTGCAGCTGATTGGCAGTTGTAATTGCTCAACAACACATGCTTTCCCCTATCCCTGTGAACTGAAGAAGCCCTTGATTATGACCTCAGCCTATTTTGAAGAGTAAAGAAGGGTGAGTATGAACATGACTTTTTCCCTTTTGTCTCCTTGGACATTGAAGGAATGACTAATTGAATTTTTGGACTGATCAATAAAGCTCAGTCACTAATCAGATTAGTTAACCAAAGTTAAGGCCATGATTGCAGAAACTAGATTGCTAAACCAAGTATAGCCCCAATGAATCGCCTTCAGTTCTACAGGCCGACAGAATGCTGCCGTGTAAGAGTATAGACTCTGGAGCCCAGTGACCTGGATTGGAATCTTGACATTGCCTGTTTACCTGTGTGACATTGGTGAAGTTATTTACCGTGGGCCTAAGTTTCTTCATTTGTAAAATGAGTACAATAATAGTACCTACAGGGGTGACCAGTTAGCTCAGCTGGTTAGAGCGTGGTGCTGATAACACCAAGGTTGCTGGTTCGATCCCCGCATGGGCCACTGTGAGCTGCGCCCTCCTTACAAAAGAGTCAACTATGCCATTGTAGCATGAAAGCAATATGTAACCAGTGACCATGGCTGTTCCCCAATAAAATATTTTAAAACATAATAATAATAGTACCTACATTTAGATTTTTGCTAGGATTGAACTGGTTAATATACATATTGAATGCTTAGAACAGTGCCTGGGAAATAGCAGTAGCCGTTATTATTACCTGGGAGGAAGTTCCCCATCCGAGTGAAGCCCTGAGAACTCATGACTTGAAGTGACATCACTGCCGAAGTATTTTGCCACTACCCCTGCATCATATATACTACAATTTTTGAGCAAGTGAGTCCACCACTTAATAGATGTGTGACTTTGGATAAAGCACATCATCATCAGTCCCGTGTTTTGTAAAGCTGGGATAATAACAGTACTTGCATCACAGGTTGTTATGATTTAATAAAATAATGGATGTATGAATGTTTTACAAATCTTAGATATGTTTGACATTAACTGCCATTTTTGAAAATCCACAAAGAAATTGACAGGATATATTGGATTGAAAAAAATATCGGGCTTAAATTGTGACTTCAAGTACTAAAAGTTTAAATAATGAAAAATCTTGTAATAATGAGGATCGTTAGATACCAAGATAGACTTCAAATTGATAGAATTGATTTTCTTAGGACTGATATATGATTGCTAAAGGTCTTTTACAGGACAATAGGTTTGACACCTTTAAGATTACATGAAAGCATTTATATATGAAAGCAATATGGTTAATTTCTCAGGAGTAAAAGTTCAATTGAATGCCCACTTAAGTCAGTTTTTACCAAAAACTGTAATAATTTCTATACCCTAGTTCTGGATATCCTGTTCTGTCCCTTGGACCTTAAAAATCCAGTTGGGAGTTATTTTTCAAAGTTTTTATACTTAGGATGTGTTCTTTCTAAAATAATACAGAGCAGAGATTTGCAATTTCAATATTATTTGACTTTGGGGGTTTCAGAAAACATTTTATAAGGGCTCTGCTGTGGACCACCTGAGGTGATTACTCAGAACAAATCCTGGGAGATCTTACCAATAAGTGCTGAATATTTTGAGCCTCTTCTACAGCTAGGCAATTTTCACATAGATTTGGTTATAATGGGAAAGTAAGGAACCCCAATGCAGGCAGTCGTCAATTAGCTACGATAATAGAGGTAGTCAGGGTTGAATCAGGCACTGTTGGAACTTACCACACACCCCACTGGTTAAAGGTATCTTATCACTGGTATTCTTTCAGATTTTTCTGCCCTCGTATTCACCCATTTTCACTTATTATTATTCCTTTCCTTGATTTTCTCAGGACTCCGAGCCCCTGGCTTTATACGGTATCCCTCTCAAACCTATCTTAAGGCTTCTGCAATTTGCCAACTTACAGTATGCAATTCCTTCACTTTTCAGAACTCATTTAGACCTGGCTCCAAAAGCTACAGATAGCAGATGCACTGACACTAGTTCCAGCTCTGCAGGAGGGAGAACATGGAATAAGGCTGGGGCAAGCGAAAGATAAATAATTTTGTGTATTATGAGAAGCAAGTTGTGGCACCTGAGTTACTTCTTTCTAAGAGTTAGTGAAACTGCTTTTGTCTTAACCGTGTCTGATAATTTAGAGCTATCTGAATTTGTGGTCCATTATATGGAGAAACATGAATGCATGCACACACACATTAACAGATATACAGGATGTCTAGCAAAATAAACAAGTCATGAAATATAAGTTTATACCATTAATGTACTGAGTAGGATTTGTTAAAACATAGAACATAGATAACCACTTACATAACTATATATAAAAAGTATAAAAAGTCCTATATACATGACTTTTGGACAAGAGGATACAATCCTCAGCTTTACAAACATGGCTCTTGAGTGCAAACAAATATTATATCATTACTTTCCATCAGTAGTTTGCCAAAAGACTTAGTTGTCATCAGAAGACCTAACTGCTCATCTTTTCTATTAGTCCCCTGATAGACAGTAGGTGAAGTACATCTGTATGTGTGTGTACATAGAATCCTATTTCAAGAATAACTTCTTTCCTCCTTGAAATAAATTTAGAGAGCAGGCCATTAACTCTCCTGTTTACTACCTTCAATTAGAATGTTCTTCCGCTGTACTGATATAGCATGTACATTTTATATAACCATAAAAAGATTTGTGAAGTCAAATATACATGTGACTTAGAGAACTGGTTCTCTGAGTAGTTTCTCCCCAGTGCCTAAGTCACTTCTTGTTGGTTACAAATATATGGTGATGGAAGGAGAACTGACTGGGTGGTGAACTCACAATGTGATATATAGGTGATGTGTTACAGAAATGTACACCTGAAACCTATGTAACTTTACTAACCATTGTCACCCCAATAAATTTTTTTAAAAAGAAAAAGAAATCTTATAAACTCTTTTTACTAAAACTACCCAGTCCACTGCTGAACAACCACTTATTAGATAAAACCAGGTGGTGAATTTTTCAAATAGAGCACAGTTCTTTAAAGAATTGCCAATGATAGAGGCAAATACAAACAGTGATTCCTTAGTGAATATTGATATCTCTAGAAGGTTCAGCTGCTTTGAACTTGTATTTGTTAAGGACATTCATTCAGTTGGCCTCAGTGTAATCAGCATGGATGATGTAAATTTAGCCTCATTGAAGTAAATTAAACTACAAAAACACAGTAACCACTAGCAATGCATTTCTTGCAGTGTTTGCATCAAGGTTTTTTTTACATTGTCAGACAAAATGTGAGCATCTATTATTTAGCCTCAATTATTCCCAAGTCTAGAGTAACATTCGCATAGCCCTTGTAGCCATTAAGAATAGCCAGCTGCAGAATTACTTTCAAATCGGCGCTATTGACTTTTGTATAAAAGGTTTGTAAATACAATGGATGAACGAGCGAAATGACAAAGTTTAGCTCTGGATCCTAAACTACCTGCCCAGTGGGGATGCTTCCTGTTTCAGAAGCTCTCCTACAAGAAATTGTGAAGCTTTACACAAGGTCAGCTTTTGTCTGCTTCACTATGAAAAATGCCAGTTAAACATTCTAAGCTTAATAGGTGGGAATGAATAAGACGTGAGCTAGTTTTATTTGTCCAACTCGACGTAAGCTGCTCCTATGAACTAAAGTGTGATAATTGCCACTGACGATGAGAGTTTGTCTAAATGAGATAGATTATTGAAGAGGTGCTCCAAGCTGTGCAAATGAAAACACGACCGCAGATGAAAAGAGAAAGTTGCCTGGTATTTCCAGGAAAAGTTGGGCTGGTGTGTAATTTTGCTTTCTTTCTTATTAATTATGAAAACACATTTTGAAGATGCCTAAGCCAATAGTTTCTAAACTGTGCTCAGTATAAGCCCTCACTGGCTACCTCATAGGAGAGGGGCCCTGGAGAGTGGGGACAATCTCTTCCTTAGACCCCCAAAGCAAATTTCTATCCTTTTTACATAGTGATCTTCCATGCAGTGTTTCAGAGCAGTTCATTACAAAGAACATGGACACTATCTCACTGAATAACTTCCCTTGTTAGCACCTATGCTTTTAATTTACTCAAGGTTCTTACTTGTGAATCATTTGTTCTCATTATGGGTGGGGTGGAAATTAGTGGACAGAATTAGAACGTCTGCTCTACAAAGAAGCTATTGCTTTTTTGCAAAGATGAGATTTGAATTCAGACTGAAGTTTTCACTTTTGGCATTCTGCATAATCTGTCTGAAAAGCCTCTTGTTTAAATTCTGGGAAGGCATTTCTAAATGACTGGAATGCCTCAAAAGAAATTTTGGATATAAAATATCACCTGAATTTCCTCTACCAATAAAACTATCAGACAGTTGAAGAAAGATGTATCTTGAAGAATCTGCTACTTAATTGCAAAGCTGGCAAGTCTGCCCATGTGATAGGTTTTCTGATAATCTACATGAGCTATTTAAATTGCCATGATCTCAGTTTGCTAAAAAAACAAGGTCCTTTGCTGTTAATTTAAAAGTAATTTTCTGATGATTAATGATATTGAGCAACTTTTCATATGTCTATTGGCCATTTGTATGTCCTCTTTGGAGAAATGTCTATTCAGGCCCTCTGTTCATTTTTAAATTGGATTGTTTGTCTTTTTGTTGTTGAGTTGTATGAGTTCCTTATGTATTTTGGATATTAGCCCTTTATCAGAGGTGTTGTTTGCAAATATCTCCTCCCATTTGGTTGGTTGCCTCTTCATTTTGTTGATGGTTTCTTTTGCTGTGCAGAAGCTTTTTAGTTTGATAGAGTCCCATTCATTTATTTTAGCTTTTACTTCTCTTGCTTTTGAGGTCAAATTCATAAAATCCTCTCTGAACCCAAGGTCCATAGGTCCATAAGTTTAGTACCTATGCTTTCTTCTGTACAGTTTATTGGTTCAGGTCTTATGTTTAGGTCTTTGATCCATTTTGAGTTAATTTTGGTACATGGTGACAGATAGCAGTCTAATCTCATTCTTTTGCACGTGGCTTTCCAATTCTCCCAGCACCATTTATTGAAGACACGTTCTTTTCTCCACTGGATGTTTTTGGCTCCTTTGTCAAAAATTATCTGTCCATATTTATGTGAGTTTATTTGTATGTAACTTTACTAACCATTGTCACCCCAATAAACTTTAATTTTAAAAACATTCATAAAAGAACACATTGTAGGGTATTTGGAGCTGGAAACTAAATGAATCCCTGGATCCAAATGTGCTCTTTGTTCATTTAAAGGTCAAGGTAAGTTAGAGCAGACATTGTCTCGTGTCAGATGGCTACTAGGTACCCTAAGGTAGAGGAATTCTTAATGGAGTCAAGCCTGAAGGGATGTTTTACTCAAGTCAACTTGAGACTGTACAGTTTATGTGGAGAACCAGAATCACTGTTAAGAGAAGCCAAAGTCAAAGGCAAGAAAATAGTACAAAAGGTTTGAAGTAGGAACCAATGTGAGTACTGGGTACAGTTTAGATGTAACACAAACTGTATGAAGAAGGAAGCTACTTGGCTTCTTTCAAAATCCTGGCCCAACCACAGATGGTGTGGCTTTTGGTTTATATCAACATCTGCTCTGTGCACTGGCTTTCACATCTTTAAAATATGAATATTGATGCCTACCTTATAAATGTGTTGTAAGGAGTCAATGTGTAAAAAAGCTACCATGGTGTAGGCACATAATAGACATTCAATAATCAGTCCTTATTATGATGATAGTAAGCTTTTTAGTATATAAGCAAAGACTTTTTGTTTCAAGCAACTTTGCACTAAGGGAGTCATAGAAATAGAGCCACTAACAAAGCAACATGACAGCTGAATACCTTAGAGAGTGGAATAGGTTTACCAATAATAAAAAGATAACATTTATTCATACTTAGTGCTTCCTCTATACCAAGCACTGCAATAATAATGCATTATAGGCATTACCTCATGTAATCCCCACAAGCACCAGCAAGATTTTACAAATAAGGAAACTCAAGCTCAGAGGTTAACTTGTCCAGGGTCCACAGCAAGTGGCCGGGAGTTGGAATTCAACTCCAGATCTGTGTGGTCTCAAAACCCATGCTCATTTTATTACATAACACTGCCTCTCCATAACTCACAGTGTCTATAAAGTCAAACGTTTTCTTGCTTTAGAGGTTTCATACATGCAGTCGACTCTGTCTTGAATATTCTGCATGGCACCAGCTCCAATCTTAGCTAAAATGTTGTCACTGCTAGGCTCTACCACCTGCCTAAGTTGGGTCCCCATAGGTATTATTTCATAACAGGCTTTTCTCTCCTTACCTATCATTTAACAACTTATAAGCAGATCTCTAATTATGGATCTTTTGTCTGTCCCTAACATACTGGAAGCTCCGTGAAGGCAGAGATTATACCTGTCTCATTCACCATTTTTTTGCCCAGAACAGTGGCTGGCACATAATATGAAGTATGTTTCCAAAAGTCAAAAGAACGGTGTCAAATATTTATTGTGTGATTACTAATGGCTAATATTAATGGGCACTAACAAGAGAATAGCTAACTGACTTTTCTGGGGAAGTATGTTTTTTTTTAGATTTTTATTGGGGAATTGGGGGGATGGGAACAGTGCTAAGGTATTGGGGGAAGGGGAAGAGACAAGTTGCTGTCATTTTTTGTTCTTCAGTCTAGTTGTGGAGGATGTTGCTTCACTGGCCCAAGTTGGCACCATCATTGCGCTCTTCCGGGGTGAGGCAGATAAATCACCGGCCTCTGGACTGCCGCTCACTGCGGCTGCTGGCCGCTCACTCTGGCTGCTGGCTACATACGGTAGCCCATGGCAACCCACTGCCACAGGGGCTGCAGCCTACGCCGACGCCAGCGACTCACATCAGCCCAGCTCCAGGTTGAGCTGTTGTTCAGCATCTTAGCTGTAGAGGGCAGTGTCACTGGCCCTCATATGTGGGATCTGAACCGGGGCCCTCTGGCATCCCAAGCGAGTTCTTAACCATCGCGCCACTCGGCCGGCCCGGAAGTATGTTTTATAGGTAATAATAACATCTGTGCCACATGCACTTAAAATCTGCAAAGGACATGCTATGGGCCTTATGTATATGATTTCATTTCATATTCTAAAAAAACTCATCAGGGCAGGGCGATTATTATCCCCACTTTACAGACGCAGAAACAGAGGTAAATGGGATTAAGTAACTGTGTAATATTATGCAACCTAGTAAGTGGCCTCTCCACTCAACAAACAAAAGGGAAAAAAAGTGAAACACAGAATAAATGACTAAGATCTGTTCAGGACTTCTATAAAGAAATAGAGAAAGCTTTCCTGAGATATAAAAAATATATATACTTGAGTATCTGTTTCTGGCATGGATGATTCAATATTATAGGGATGTTAATTTTTCTCTAATCAATTTATAATGAAGAAAATTACATTAAAATCTCAATGTGATTTTATTTTTTAAAACAAAGTGATGTTATAGTCTATCTGTAAGAATAAACACGTGAGAGTATTCAGGAGAAAGGTAAAAAGAATGAAGAGAAATGAGGGCATATTTGCCACACCAGATATCAACTGGGTGTTGTAAAGCTAGAATAATTCAAATATTGTGGTATTGGCTTAAGGATAGACAGAGAGAACAATGGAGCAGGACTGATAGCTAAAACCTTGTTGGTTAAGTTGAATATATTGGGGGGAGACATGGAGTTAGATTTTCTCTTCAGCCCACACAACCAAATGAATTCTAAATGGGTTACAGAAGGACATATTAAAATATGGAATCATTAAAAAAGAACCAGGAGACAACATTAATATTTTAAATATCTGATGGCAGAGGCTTGCTAAGCCTGGAAATATCTTATTAAAAATCATTATACTGAACTAAATGAAAATTGAAATCTTCCATAAATAAAGAAGCATTGCATTGAGAAGCTAATATATTTCTTTTTGGGGGGGGGCAATAAAACATAACAAGCCTTATGTATGTGAATAAACATACAAATGGGAGAGATTCCCCTGATGCTGAGACATAGTTGTTTTTTTTAAACTATGAACAAAAATATCAAATAACATACCAGGAAAATGGTTTTAAAGCATGCTAGTTAGGGGGGTAAATATAAAGACCTATTACTGATTAAGTACTAAACTACCATTATCCTGTCCCAGGCTGGGTTCCCCAGAAACCAGATTCTGAGGGGGGAATTGTCATGCAATAAATGTATTGGGGGTTGTGGAGGAAATTCAAGATGGAAGAGAAGATAAAACACTGTGCCTGCTTCCTTCCGTGAACAAATTAAAACTACAACTATTAATAAATTATAGATCAACCTAGAGAACCATCTGAAATCTGGCTGAGCAGAAGTTTTATAACTAAGTATATAAAGAAGCCACGTCAGACTGGTAGGAGGGATGGAAATGCGGAACTGGCTAACCCCAAACCTCCGTGTGGCAGTTGAAAACTGGGAGGGATGTCTCGGCCACAGAGGTTCCCCCAGAGGAGTGAGAAACCTCAGCCCCACACTGGCCATCCCAGCCTGAACTACTGGTGCCAGGAAGAGGAACTCCACAACATCTGGCTGTGAAAGACTGGGGATTCCATCCATCCTAGTGGGACCGAAGGTGGCGGGAAACCTAGGCATCCTCTTAAACGGCCCGTGCATACTCTCTCTCACTCGCAGGCACTCACCTTGGGCTCCAGTGAACAATAGCTCTTGGGGTGTCAGAGACATACAGGGGAAAGACTGAGTTATGTTGTTGAAAGTTGAGGACTGGAGGACAGTTGCCATTTCCCTGTGAGGAGGTCTTTCTCCCAGGCAGCCGGTAGGAGGCACCATCTTTCCTGTGTTGAGCCCGCCCCCTACGCTTACGGGCAATTCTGAATCTGATTGGTCTGGTGAGCTCCAGGGCTCCATCCTGCTGGATGCAAATAGTTGGGTGGGGTGGGATGGGGTCCCTGCTGAGTCTCAGACAGAGAAAGACAGATGCAATGTGATTTTGCTTGCATGTGGGATCTAAAGAACAAAATAAACAAAACAGAAACAAACTCATAGATACAGAGACTATATTGATGACTGCCAGATGGGAGGGGTTAGGAATGAGTGAAAAAGAGGAAGGGATTAAGAAGTATAAATTGGTTGTTACACAGTAATCATGAGGATGTAAGGTATAGCATAAGGAATATAGTCAATAATATTTTAATAACTATGGTGTCAGATGGGTGCTAGATTTATCAGAGTAATAGATGGGAGGGAGTTGGGGGGCAGGGTGTGAAAGGTGAAAGGACTAAGAAGTACAAATTGGTAGTTACAAAATAGTCATACGGATGTAAAACACAGGGAATATAGTCAATAATATGGTAATAACTATGTGTGGTGCCAGTTGGGTACTAGACTAGTCAGGGGGATCCCTTCTTAAATTATATAAATGTCTAACCACTATGCTATACACTTGAAATTAATATAAAATAATACTGAATGTCAATTGTAACTGAAAAATGTAAAAAGGGGGGAAAAGGTGAAGGGGAATAAGAAATCCAAATTTCAAGATATAAAAGAAATAAGTCATGGGGATATAATATACAGCATAAGGAATATAGTTAATAATATTGTGGTAGCATGGTACAGTGTCAGATGGTGGCTGGACTTATCATAGCGATCACTTCCTTAGGTATATAAATGTTGAATAACTATGGTGTACACCTGAAACTTAATAAAATATAATAGTGAATGTTAGCTATATTTTAATACAAAACTTTCAAAAAATAAAATAAATTGAAAAAAATGTAAAAAATAATGAAGAGGGTATTATGATCACTGGGAGAAATACCAAAAAAAAGTTTTCTGGGATGTTCTGCTGGCATAAATACCTGTACAGTGTGAAGAAGGCATGAATAGACAGAGAGAAGAGTAACATGCCTTTCTTCACAGCCTTCCTCTCCTCCCAGAAGAGCTCTAGAGCTGGGCTAGTCCTTCCTTTAAGCCTGCATTGAACAGTCACTGGATGAGGGCAACCACTCGCATTTCACCCATCCTCCTCTCCCTCTCCCCCCCTCAGGAGGTGTGACCTTGGCAAGAGATTTAGCTGAGAGTTATCAGACATCAACATCCTTGCCAGCTGGGAGAAAAAGTGCCTTGGCCCTATGGCGTCGATCATATATCTCAATGAAAAAGTGGATGAAGGCTAAGAATAAACTAATCCTCCCCAATTAAATTTATATGACCAATAAAAATGAAAAAACGCAGTATCACCATTAAAGACATGCAAATCAAGACAGCAGAATACCTTTATTTATTTATTTATTTATTTATTTATTTATTTAACCAACTAATTAGCAACAATTTTTAAATAATATACTCAATGCTGTTGAGGATATACTGAGATGGAGAGAACCATATACTCTTTAGAATGAACATTAGTTGGTACAATTAGAAAGCAATTTGGATACATGTTAAAATACATGTTGCATTAGTTCATATACTATACCCCATATTATTAGCAAACCTAAAGAAAACTGTAAGTGAGATTATGACATTTTGTTGTTCAAAATCTTCCAGTGGTACACCAGTGTACCTAGAATAAAACCCAATCTCCTAACCATGATCTAGAAGGCCCTAGATGACCTGCCCCTGCCTACCTCAACCCCTCCTATTCTGGGCTTCATCCACTATGCTCCAGGTAACCAATCTTCTTTGTTTTTCAGATTTTCCAAGCTCCAACCCACCTCAGAATCTTTGACCAACGCCCCGTTTTGCTTGAAACATCCTGCTTCCAGAGCTCTGCATGGCTGGCTTCTTTTTGTCGCTCTGGATGGTCTTAGTGCTACCTTCCCTAATCCCACCTGCTTTCCAAGACAATACCCTGTTTAAGTTAATCTTCATACTGTTTATAGAGAGACAAACTTGTCTTGATGTGTTTATGTGTTCAATTCCCTTGCTCCTCACCCCATCCCACCCCCATAGAATATGAGCTCCGTGACAACAGGTTTTTGCTAAACTTGTTCACTTCAGTGTCTCCAGCATCCAACCAAGTGCCCAACACTCTCTAGCAATTCAATGAATGATTGGTGAGTGAACAAAAGAGAAATGACTTACAGCAGCAGGAAATACTATGATTACCCAGAAATCTTAAAAAGTATGACATCAAAATCTTGATGGACTTTAAAAATGCTATAAAAATAGTGAAAACATTAATGAAAACATGCTTATCATCTGAGAGTAGGTAAATCCTTCTTAGGACACAAAAAATTTAAAAACGAAAATATGAAAAAAATAATCACAACACATGGAAAACATATAAAGTTGGAACCACCATAAACAAAATTTAGAAACAAAAAGGGGCATGATGAAAGAAACTATTTTGTAACAATTTTAAGAATTAAGATCCAGAGTATACCGAGAACCCCTATAAATCAGTAGATACAGAACAATTAGGTAACTTTCCTAAGGAGTTACAACGCTATGTTTCCAATGGATAGTGATAATAATAATAATGACAGGTAATATTTATTGGAAGCTTACTATGTGCCAGGCTCTATTCTAAGTATTTTGCACATATAATATCACTTAATTCTAACAATAACCTTATGAGGTAGGTGGTATTATTACTCCTGTTTTATACATTAAGGAACTGAGGCGGAGGAAGGTAAAGACAATATCTGGGGTTAGCGTTCCAATGGGGATTTTAGCTTGACCTGGTATGCTACAATCAAAAAAATAAATAAAAGCAAGAATCACATATTTCTTCTATAGTTAAAAAAATCAAATCCTAAGTAGCAAAATATTGCCCACTACCACCATTAGTATTCCACACTGTTTGGATGCTGTTAATGCAATTACAAAAGGAAATTAAATAATCAGAATAGCTATTGAAAAAGAAAAAAATTTTTTTCCTTTGCCAAGATAATCCTTGATGCCCTGAAAACCACAGGAGGGAAAAAAAAAAAAAAAAAAGGAAAATCCAACTAGAATTTATATGAGATTTTGAGGCACATAAGTCAACATATAGGAATAAATTTATCAAGAAAGGTCAAAGATCTATGTGCAGAAAATTACAAAATTTTAATGAAGAACATAAAACAAGATATGAATTAATGGAGGAATTATACTAGGTTCCTGGACAGAAAGAATTAATATAAAAATCTTGATCCTCACAAAATGAATACATAAGTGGAATTCTGTATCAGAATTCCAATGGATTATGGGCTAGGATGTATTCTGTCTGCTTCTCTAGATCTATCTCTCCCCTTCTCCATCCTGATCTGTGCTCCAGGAGGCCGACCTGTATGGACTGCATCAACCAGCTCTCTGGCTCTCTGGTTCTTGGTTGGGTTTGGCCAAGAGGAGGCATTGGCACGCATTCTGGAAGGAGGAGGAGAGTTAAGGTCAGGACATTTGTCTCCCTGACTTCCATCCAACCTGTTGCCATTGGTTGGCTGTGCCTTCTACAGGATACCACTCCCATTGGTGACCCTCTCCAATGTAGATGTTCTCTCAGGACTCTAGGAATCTCCGCCTTCCCTTTAGCCTTCAGGCCCAGACCTGGTAATGGCTCCTTGCTGTAGCTAGTCTGATGGTGCTTCCCCATCCCCCTTTAGTAGCCCTATCTCATTCACACATGTCCACTTATTAAACTCGCCCTCATAAAAGGTGAGTGTATCATTTGATTCCTACCAGGACCCTGACTGATGCAGATTTATTTTTGAAAGAGGATGTAATGATTTTAATGTGTACAGAAGAGAATAATTGTCCAAGAATAGCTTAGGTCATTATGAAAAAGAATAGTGAGGAAAAACTTACAATAAAACTATAATGCCATGGTACTGACATAGAAGTGACAAATAGATGACTAAAAGAGAATTGAAAGTCCAAAACAAAAGGTTCAAGTATACATAGGAACAAGTTTTTACTTCAGTGAGGAAAGGATGATTTATTAATTAATGGTGCAGAAATAATTCTAATGAGGTAGAAAACCAATTTAGATTCTTATTTTCTACCGAATAAAAAATGAATTCCATATGGATTAAGGATCTATGTATAAAAAGTAAATCAATCATTAGCAAAATTTAGAATAATATTTGTATGAATCTGGAGAGGAGCATACTGCTGTAAGCAAGGCAAAAAATAAGAAGCAGTGGATTAAAATTAAAATAACAAATATATAGAAACTAAAATTTTTAAATGGAAAGAGATACAACACATCAGGAAGAACAAATGATAGAGAAAAAAATAATTGAATAACATATGACAAATAAAATGTAATAACCACAGTATACAAAGTGTTTCCACAAATTGTTTTAATAAGACAATAGAAAAATGTCAGCAAAAGTTATCAATAGGAATTAATAAATAGCTAATAATAAATACATGAAATGCTGTTGACGATTAATGATAATTAGGGAAATGGAAATCAAGGTAACAATAAAACATCATTCTTTACCCTGATGACTGGCTAAAATTACAGAAGATTTATAACATCCAGTTCCTAGAGAGAATGCTGGGAAAGTGGCACTATTATTTTTTAATGGTGGAGTGTAGATTATTATAAATCGTTTGCAAAATGATACAGAAATCTATTAAAATCTAAGAAATTTACTCAGCAGTCTCACATTGGGGAATCTAACCACGAGAAAGAAAAGCAACAGCATATGAAGGTCTATGAACAAGGATGTTTGTTGCAGCATTGTCTGTGTTGGCAAAACCTGAAAACTGCTAAATGGATCATCACTAGTAGAACTGAGTCAATTGTGGTTTGTCACTGTTATGGAATATTGTACACCTATTTAAATAAAGAGTTTGCTGTAGCTCTACTGATCTACAGCACGGTTTCTCAGCCTGGGCACTATTGACATTTTGGGTGGGATTATAGGATGTTCAACAGCACCCCTGACACCTACCCACTAATTAATTGCCAGTAGCCTTCTCCCTCTAGTATGACAACTAAAAATGACTCCAGGCATTGCCACCTGTTCCTCTGGGGTTGGGGGATGGGGGAACAAGATATCTCCCAGTTGACAAACATCAACTTAGACAGGATATTCTAAACTATTTTGGTATGAGACAGCAAGTGGCAGACCAATGTATTTAGGATTTCAAAGTTTTATAAGAGCAAATGATAATAATGAACACCTTATATGTGTGTCTCTAGGTTTGTATTTGTTTGAGCCGAAAAAGGAAAGAAACTAATGCAATATGCACCCACATGTTGGCATTCTACCATCTCAGGGGGGATAAAAATAGAGAGGGCTAGAAGAATTAGCAATTTCTTCTTTATATGTATCTGCCTTATTCTATTAGTTACAATGTACACGTATTATAGTTGTGAATAAACACATCTAAGAAAGAAAACTAATTTTGTAATTTAACAGCAGAAAACAAACTGTGCCACTCAAGGGTTATGCCAACTGAAAGAAACCACTTAAGGTTTCAAAGCTTCAAATTATTACCCCCATAAAAAAGATAATAAAACCACTCAAGTAATTGTTATGAGACTTTTATAAGAATTATATCATTTAATCTTCATGAGAACACTATTACTACATCACACTCACAAATTTCTCATGAGGCTCAATTGAAAAAACATGGAAAAATATTTTTGGTGGAAACCAACATGGATACAAATGATATAATTTCTAGAGTAAATTATATACTTATATGCACTTAGCTACCAAGAAGTGAATAATGTATATAATCTAGATACTAGACAACTTCAATCCTCACTATTAGACTTCATTTTTAACAGTTTTCATTAATATGCATTTAGTACATTCTGCATGTCAGGCGCTATTCTAAGTGGTTTACATCTATTAACTCATTTAATCCCCATTACTATTAATATCTGCATTTTATAGATAAACAAACTGAGGTGCAGAGAATTAAGCAATTTGCAAGGTCACACAGCTAGGAAGTGGCAGCACTGGGATGAGATTCAAATCCAGACATCTGGCTATGCCACCTCTCACTGTTAAAAATTAAAATAAATAAATAAATAAAACAGAAATAGACTCATAGATACAGGGAACAAACTGATGGTTGCCAGAGGGGAGGGGGTTTGGAGCTTGAGTGAAAAAGGTGAAGGGATTAGGAAGTACAAATTGGAAGTTACAAAATAGTCACAGGGATATAAAGTACAGCACAGGGAATATAGTCAATAATGTTGCGATCACTGTGTGTGGTGCCAGGTGGGTACTAGACTAACTGGGGGGATCACTTTGTAAATTATATAAATGTCTAACCACTATGCATACACCTGAACCTAATATAAAATAATATTGAATGTCAACTTTAATTTCCAAAAATAATTTTTTAAAATATCTGCAAAAAAATAACCGAAAAAATTTTTTTAAAATTGAAGCTCACACTTCACGTGGCTACCCATCCCCTACTCTGTGTCCCTCTACCCACAATTACAGGCACCACTTTGGTCATCTCCTGTGTCTTCTTAGATGACTGGGAACTGGGTGACAATGCCACGCTCTTATTTCTAGGCTCTCTTCCATAGACTTGATTTCCCATCTAAGTAAGGCTTTCCAATCATCATTCTCTCACTTTTGAAATCTCTCTCTAACATTATTCTCCATATAAAAAGAAGCTTATTTGTGACCGTTTCTCCACCTATTTTTATTTCTTCTTCCATGTGACCATTTTTTTCTAAACAATGGTAATAGTGTTAACTATTAAAATTTCCCACACAAAACTATGAAAAATACTAACCACTGTTGCAGTCTTCCAAAAGAAAATACCAGCAGAGCCTGCACTTTACAAACCTCTATGTAAACCAAGACATCTTTGGGCTGCATTTTAGATTGTTGGGTCTCTCCAAAAAGTCTCAAGTTGTGTTGATGCGGTTAGCTTACACGACTCCAAAGACAGTTTTGAGGGGTGTATCAGTCAGGGTTCTCCAGGGAAACAAATAGAGAGATAGAGATGATATATTTAGTATGTATGAGCAGTTTAGTTGATGGAATTGACTTACTAGATTGTAGGGCTGGCATGGCCGAGGTCTGAAACAAGTCAGCAGGTTCGGGTAGCAGCTAATGCTGTGAACTTGAGGCAGGATTTCCTCTCCAGGAAGCTTTGTTTTTGTTGCTCAGGCCTTCAGCTGTGTCAATGATGTCCATCCACATTATGGAGGCTAATTTACTTTCCTGTAAGTCAATTTATAATAGATTTTAACCACACCTACTGGAGTATGATGGTAAGCACGAGGGTTAGTAAACCACGTTTACAGACTATTAGTGGGCAGTTAGAAAGGAGAGGGATTAGACAACACATATTACTTACCGATTATGACAATGCAGCCAGCCTGCGACTTGGTTTTAATGTTGCAATGGATCCATGACATAGATGACATGACCATCATCCCCAAATCAACTGAAAATGTGAACTAGTACAATAGTTCAGTTAGGTGTGTAGGCAGAAATAAAATACTGAAATCGATAACATGGTCTTCCTATGTAACAGCAATAAGAAATCAGAACATACAATGGAAAAATATGTTCACTTACACAAAATTTAAAAAATATTTAGAAACAAATTATCAACAATATTTTAGCAGCTATGCAAAACCATTAATGAATTTACTCATCTCCCTTTAACCGGTAAGTACATCTATCTGCCCATTTCTGTGCCAATCTGCATTTTTTACTCATTATAGCTTTACAAGTGTATTTGTACTTTAAATAGCTCTCATTCTCTTCTCATATTTTGTATTTTTAAGTAAGTATCCTTATCCATTTTGTCTTACAGATGAACTTTGGTATCACTTTGACAAACTGATATAAGTGTACTTCCAATACACTTTCCTTCTAGCTGATTTTAAGCTCATTGTTAAATTGTTACTTTATATGAAAAGACCTCTTGTGATGGGAGCAAATGGATCCCAAAAATTTACCGGAGGTCGTGGGCCTACTGTAGAGTTCCAAGAGCTAGAGATGGAGGAGGTGGAGGGAGGAAGACCCAAAAGCGAAGGTATTGTCTGATCTGCTCTGCAAAGCAACACGCAGCCCTTACCAAACTGATGTTATGGAACATTGCAGTGCCCAAGTCCTATAAGATATTATGATTAATGTACATAATGCAAAAGGATCTAGTGGAAAATGATAAAATTCATATCTCTAGTGAGCAGACAGAAAACAAAATGATACAATAGTACCTTTTCCATATAGCAATAATATTTTAGAAAGAAAATTAGATAAAAATCCATTCACAGCAGAAAATATTTTTAAAAATGAAAATAAGTAGAAAATCAAATTAGCAAGCATTAGTCAAGATCCTTTTTAAAAACTTCCAAATTGTTCTGAATGTAAAAACCAGCTAATACATATTTATGATCCTGGGAGATCCAATATATGTGTAGTAAAGTTAATTATACTAAATATTCCAAAGTGACTATATTTTTTTAACTAGAAAAATGACCTTCCATTTAATCTGAACAACCCAAAATGGTAAAATGAAAGGAAAATCTCCAACAAATGGAGGATATTTGCCTTCAAATTTTATTCTAAAGCTAATATGGCATCAGCTCAAGAATTGCGAGAAGGAACAATGCAACAGAATCAATGGTTCAAACGTGGTGGGAAAAATTCATAGTTGCAGACTATATAATGTTAAAAACCTCACTCATAGCATACATGCAAATGCTTTCCACGTATGTTAAACAGGTGAATTTTAAAAGATAACACCTTACTCTACAGATTTACAAGAATGTCCACAATGTACTGTGAGCTAAGAGGAATATGGTGCTGAATACTTTAGAGAATACATTGAATATAATCACATTTCAATACTCAATACCAAATATTGGGTTGTTGGAAAAGTCATGAGGTATTTTGTCTATGTTTTTCAAAGGTCATTTATTTATATAAAGAACAAAGATCAATGATATGTTGCCCGTTTTGTTCGATAACCTTTTCCCATTTTTCAGTGAGCTTCACAATTCCTCGTTCATAGAAGGACCTGTCTTTATTTGCAGAAAACTGAACAAGGTGCAGATTTACAGCCTCATCTGAATTGAACGTTGTACCACGCAAGGAGTTTTGAAGAGAGCAAAACAAGTGGAAGTCTGACGGCACAAGGTCAGGCAAGTATGGTGGGTATGGCAACACGTCCCATTGAAGCTCCAATAATTTTTGACGGGTGATCAAACTTGTGTGTGGTCTCACGTTGTCGTGATGGAACACAACTCCTTTACAATTAACAAGATCTGGACGTTTCTGGATGATGGATTCATTCAAACTGTCCAATTGCTGACAGTACACATTTGAATTGATTGTTTGGTTCCTTGATAGGAGCTCGAAAAACACGACACCTTTAAAATCCCACCACACTGAGAGCATAGCCTTCCTCTGATGAATGTCTGCTTTCGATGTTGTTTGAGGTGAATCATCACATTGGGACCAAGACCGTTTGCACACCACATTGTTGTAAATAATCCACTTCTCATCACCAGTTATCAGTCGCTTCAAAAAAGGATCGTTTTCCTCACATTTAATGAGCATATCGCAGATACGTGCATACACAGCATACGTGCCTTCAAATGAACTTCTTTGAGATCGTGTGGAACCCAAATATCGAGCTTGCTTATGTATCCCAGCTTCTTCAGGAGGTCATGAACGCTTGAATGATGGATGTTCAATGTTTCTGCAATCTCTCATGTCATCTAATGTGGATTTGACTTGATCAATGCCTTTATTTTGTCATCATCAACCTCGGTGGGCCTCCCTGACCAAGGAGCGTTGTTGAGATCAAAATCACCAGCACGGAATTTCATGGACCAACGTTGGCACTGACGCTCTTGTAGAACATTGTCATCGTAAACTTTATGCAACGTTTCACAAGCTTGATGCGCGTTCTTTCCTTTATGGAAGTAAAACAGTAAAATATGGTGAAAATGCAGTTTGGTCTTCCATCTTCAACTTGTAAAATCTCCAATACTCAACCAAATTGCTCAATTTTTTTTAGAATGAAGCTAGAACTGTCAGCTGTCAAATGCCATAGCAATAACATAGATGCGAATAACTCTAGTACTTCCAAAAATGAACTAGCGCCATCTGTTGCAAAACTGCGCCATGACTTTTCCGACAACCCAATATTATATATAGGGAAGGATGTTATCAGGCTATTATATTGGTTATCCTGAGACTGCAGGGGACCCAGGGGATGGGATGGTGGGGGATGAAGGTGGTACATAACTACTTTAATGTGGCGACATACAAAAGGTAGAGAGGATAAACTAAACTGCATAGAAACCTCAAACTCAAGAAAGTAAAGTAAAGATCAATGAGTAA
The DNA here is from genome assembly GCF_001890085.2 of Hipposideros armiger. NCBI lineage: Eukaryota > Metazoa > Chordata > Mammalia > Chiroptera > Hipposideridae > Hipposideros > Hipposideros armiger. Next base: position 53,530 of record NW_017731453.1, on the reverse strand, counting down.
TATGAGAAAATTGAATCAGGTAGGTAGTTTTCCTCAAATTCATTTATATTTTTAATGTTACTTAAATAACAATGTGACATTTTTAAACATTCAAAACAAATTGACATGAGAGTTCATTTGGAAGAATAAATGATACTTCTGTAAAAACCCCAGATAAGCAGAGCAATAAGGGATATTTTTCACAACAGATACTAAGACTTACTGTAAAGATACAATAATAAAACAATTTAGTATTGATTGAAAGTCACAGACATAAACTGATAGCTCAAATGTTGGGAAAGTTCAGTATTTATGGATTTAAATGAAATTAAATTTACACTTCAACACTGCATTCTGCATTATGAAAATGCTGAATTTCAGAACACAAAACCCCGAAAAAATGGATTGACAGAGCTTTTAGGTAAGAAAAGGAAGTTATGGAGAAATCCACATAGTATTAGGTTGTCGGACAAGTCATGCCATATTTTTTCTATGTTTTTCATTACAAAAATGCGCATGTCTTTTCCAACAACTTTAATATATCACTTTTCTAGAAATAAGCAACAAACACTCCCTTTTCTGATTTTTAGCAGGTTGATTATGCATTTCTCTGAGCACAGAAATCCGGAAGTGGGATGTTGGCATATTTAACATTAAGGCAGGGCAGTGGAAACAGGGAGTGGTAGGGGGGATAGATTTTTTATTTTTATGAGAATTATGTTTGCAATTAAAAAGTAAAAAAAAATTATAAAAAAATAAAAGCAAAATGGGCAATTTGATTATTTTCTGACTTTAACTGAGTCCTCATGCAAATTTTCCAAGCCAAAGTTATTCTGATCCATATAAAGACATAAAAACATGTGCTTTTAGAATAAACAAGACTAAAGAAGAAAATAATAATAAATGTTTACGGAGAGCTTGCATCCATTTACTAAATGCATACACATGGATTAATTTATTTATAATCTTCAGATTAAACCCAGGGAATGTATTACGTACTGTGACTTTTGCAGATCAAATGAGCCCAAATTTGGAAAAAAATTGAGAAAATGAAAACTCTACAGAGAAAGAGGACACATATTACAAAGAAACATAATTTTATATTTGGCAAGTATTTGACTATTTCATTTTATTATTTTATTTTCTTTCTGAGCCATCCTGCCACCTGTTGGCAGCTCAGCTCAGGCCAGGAATCGAACCGCCGTTGCTCAGAGCTCGCACTCTTGAGTGAGCTCTTAACTAACTGAGCCACTTGGCTGGCCCCTTGACTATTTTATAATATGGTGTATTCCTTTGGAAAAAAATCCAGTTAAAGACCAGTCAGGATTTAGGTTCTCTGAATACTCCTTAATTGCTAAGACTAACTTTCACTATTAATTTGCAGTTTCCTACAGCAAAACATTAGTGAGTTTGGTGTTCATATTGAGGTGGGAGAGCAATACATTTTCTTTACCTATTTGCCCTTTTTCACTATTTAGCATAAGTATTACTTTTGTAGTGAAAAATATTAAAACTTTTCTATTTGCAGCAAATATAGAACTGTTTTCTAGCTTTGCCTCAAATTTTCCTTTTTATGAAAATAGAAAAAAAATATTCACTGTCAAACAACCATTAACTTTCACTGTGTGCTTATTTACATTTCCAGAAGTTTGCTAGTTAATTCCATGTAAAGTATCCCATTTTATCTTGACGAGAAACCCTTGGTGCAGAGAACACGAGTACTTCAGCATGACATATTTGTCCCAAAGGTCAAATGATCCAAAAATGTAGGGGATATTTTGGTTACTTGAAAACGGTCAGAAAACATAATTTGTTTTATTATAACAAAATTCTATACCATGTGTAACAAAACAGTTCCTTAGAACACATATGTTGAATTTTCATTTAGCACCTCTTTACCTACATAACTAGGGTTTAAGTGCCTTTACTAATCCTTCCTTGTTAAGGGTGAAGATTAATTTTGTGTCAACTAGGCTAGTATAGGTGCCCAGTTGTTTGGTCAAATACCAATCTAGATGTTGCTGGGAAAGGTATTTTTTAGATGTGGTTCATATGGACTACATGGAAGCAGAGAGTAGAATGTGGTTTTGTGTGTATGGGAGGGGAAGTAAGGAAAATATTGGTAAAAGGTATAAAGTTGCATTTATGTGGGATGAATAATTCTGAAGAACTAATGTACAGCATGATGACTATAGTTAATAATACTGCTTTGGACACTGGAAATTGCTAAGAGAGTAGAGTTCAGGTGCTCCTACCACCAAAAAAAATGGTAACTAAGAGAGGAGATATGTTATTAGCTTGACTTCAGTAATTATTTCACTATGTACACATGTATCAAATTATGTTGTACACCTTAAATATATACAATTTTATTTAAAAATAATAAGGGAAAGCTTCAGGAAAACAGAGGAAACTATCCATCATAGTAAAAATTATTATTTTTTTCTCAAACTACAATAATTTAAATCATGGATGTGCCTCAAAAATTGAGTAAGATTTTAAGGAACAAAATCACCAACTCCAACAATATTAGTCAACATGAGTATTTGTGTAAAATGTACAAATTATTCAGTCACTTTCCATATTGTACTAAATACCTTCATGTTCACTAAAGGATTAAATGTTAAAGCATAAACCCTTAAGTTTTGATATGGATCCACACATTGATCTGTATTGGGAAAAAGACAAAATGTATCTATCTGTATTGGGTAAAAAAAACCACAGTAGAAATGTAAATCAAATGATTCCATCTTTAAAGAAATGAAAACTACCAACTACATCATGTATCTGTGTATTTATACATGCTTCACTGTGTGCAGTAAATGGTACATCATGCATTTGTGAAAAATTAGTATGGAGGGAGGAATAAAGGAGAATGAAGGAAAAGTTAAAACTTTAAAAATTCATCTTTGTATAATTCTCCTATTTAGTCAATACTTATGACTAAGTATTACTTTGATACTTTAAAATACTAATGAAGATAATGAAATAAAAATAACTTTAATTTGTGCTGCTTATGTTCTGTGTGTCCTGAATAAATCCCTGAACAGTCTCGATTCTGAAGTTTCCACACATATCATAAGGAGATGATAAGGCATAACATTAGTAATAATATACAGCATAATAACAATAAACATATACTGAGTGTTTAATAATTTATCAAGCATTTTGCTAATTAGGTTCTTGTGATTTATTTCATTAGGCTTCACTATAGTGCTACCAATTAGATACTCTCATTCTCTCTCTCTCAAAAGATTTCATTTGAGGATCAAAGAAGCAAGGTAAGAAAAAAATATTTTTGTAAAGTTTGAGAAACAAACAGAATGGATTATTTTAGCATGACTTCTGAATCTATGTGCAGGGCAACACATTCATAGAGAAGATATTGGCATCCTATTTAGAATATAGAAGCCTACATCCAGGATCTTGATTCGATGAGTAATTCTGCTTGATAGCTAAGTTTGTCTACCTTTCTTCTCATCCTCCAATCACAAATCACTATTTTTGTATCCAAAGATCAGTAATCAATTTGAGCTTCATATGGCTGTTATTGCATCTCTGGTTGAGGTTGTCTCCTGAAATTTTCTACCTGAGGACCCAGATCCCATACTGCAGGTGCTTGTCCAATGTCTAAAAGATGGGGTGGCCAGATAATGGCCAGGTAGAGACATAGACCAAAAAACTTCACAATTGTTTTGATATGTTCTATTTGGCAGTGCATACCACCAATCAATTGGAATGGTGAGGCATTTCTAATCTTGGTTTCAGTGTTGCATCAAATATACAGTTAATAGGATTACATACCTCAAATTACCTGATAAGTATTAAGATAGTTAAAGTAAGATAAAAAAAGTAAGCAAAACTCAATAGTTTCCTGCTATACCAGTAATAATCAGTTGGAATATAATCCATTGACCACAGCAAGGGTAAGCATAAAACATCTAAAAATAAAATGGTCAAGAGTTATTCTAGTATGTTATGAAGCACTCTACGAACCTTTTTTAAATGGTATCGGAGAGGCTTCAAAATATTGGCATGTAAGGGAAACAAAAGAAAAAATAAACAAATGGGACTACATCAAACTAAAATGCTTTTGCACAGCAAAGGAAACCATCAACAAAATGAAAAGACAGCCTACTGAATGGGAGAAGATATTCATCAATGACACAACTATAAGGGGTTAATATCCAAAATTTATAAAGAACTCATACAACTCAACACCAAAAAACACAATCCAATAAAAAAATGGGCAGAGGGCCTGAATAGACATTTCTCCAAAGAGGACACACAGATGACCAATAGACATATGAAAAGATGCTCAACATCACTAATCATCAGAGAAATGCAAATAAAACCCACACTGAGGTATCACCACACACCTGTCAGAATGGCTATCATCAATAAGTCAGCAAACAACAAGTGTTGGTGAGGATGTGGAAAAAAGGGAATTCGTACACTGTTGGTGGGATTGAAAATTGGTGCAGTCACTGTGCAAAACAGTATGGAAGTACCTCAAAAAATTAAAAATAGAACTACCTTATGACCCAGCAATTCCACTTCTGGGTATTTATCTGAAGAAATCCAAAACACTAATTCAAAAAGACATATGCATCCCTATGTCCACTGCAGCACTATTTACAATAGCCAAGATATGGAAGAAACCTAAATGCTGATCAACAGACAATTGGATAAAGAAGATGTGGAACATGTATACAAGGGAATATTATTTGGCCATAAAAAAGAATAAAATCTTACCACTTGCAACAACATGGATAGGCCTATATTATGCTAAGTGAAATAAGTCAGACAAAGAAAGACAAATACCATATGATCTCACTTATATGTGGAGTCTAAAGAACAAAATAAATGAGCAGACAAAATAGTAACAGACTCATAGATACAGATAACAAACTGATGGTTCCCAGATGGGAGGGGTTTGGGGGACTGGGTGAAAAAGGTGAAGGGATTAAGAAATAAATTTGATAGTTACAACATAGTCAACATAGCATAGGGAATATAGTCAGTAATGTTGCAACAACTGTGTACATTGCCAGGTGGGTACTAGACTAATCCGGCATAAATTACATAAATGTCTAACCACTATGCTGTACACTTGAAACTAGTATAAAATAATATCGAATGTCAACTGTAACTGAAAAAAAATAATAAAAAAAAGAAAATATTGGCATGTATACTCTTTTTTTTTTTAAAGATATTTATTGGGGAATTGGGGAGATGGGAACAGTGCTGGGGAATTGGGGAAGGGGAACAGACAAGTTGCTGTCCTTTTGTTCTTCGATCTAGTTGTGGAGGACGTTGCTTCACTGGCCCAAGTTGGCACCATCATTGCACTCTTCCCGGGCGAGGCAGATCAGTCACTGGCTTCTGGACGGCTGCTCACTGCGGCTGCTGGCCGCTCACGCTGGCTGCTGGCTACACACGGCAGCCCATGGCAACCCACTGCCACAGGGGCTGCAGCCTACGCCCCACGCTGGCAACTCACAGCAGCCCAGCTCCAGGTTGAGCCGTTGTTCAGCATCTTAGCTGTGGAGGGCATTGTCACTGGCCCTCATATGTGGGATCCAAACCGGGGGCCCTCTGGTGTCCCAAGCCAGTTCTTAACCATCGCGCCACTTGGCTGGCCCTGGCATGTATACTCTTCACTTTGGGTGAAGACTGGATATTGTAAAGTTCTTATAGTTTTACTCAAATTAGCTATTTTTTCATCAAAAATTCCAAAGTAACATTGTTTAAAAAGTGGAAAACAGAAGCCACATCTACATGTTTAAATTTGTTACTATGGAACATTTCCCACATAAATGAAAGTAGAGGTAATAGTTTACCCGCCACCCACCTATAACCATTATCAGCTCATAGCTAAACATTGCCTTTATACCCTATCTGCTGCTTTCACTCTACCCCTGCCATCCACTGGATTACTTTGAAGCATATCATCATATCATATCATATCGTGTTGTATTGTATCGTATATCACATCATGTGACTACTTGATAATTTGAGAAAATGTTGTTACATTTATTTTCAAAATAAAAGCGTTTATCAAAGAAATATAACAAAAATAATTAAAGAAAAGGAGTATTTGGGTGGCTGGTTAGCTCAGTAGGTTAGAGCGCAGGCTCACGACACTAAGGTTGCTGGTTTGATTCCCACATGGGCCACTAAGCTGCGCCCTCCACAACTAGACTGAAACAACTATTTGACTTGGAGCTGATGGGTCTTGGAAAAACACACTGTTCCCCAATAAAATTTCATTAAAAACAGGAACATTTGCAATGTCAGATTCTAAAAGGCACTGTAACAACATACTATTTTAAAAACCAGATATTGCCTCGAAAATTGACAAATTTCACAGAAACAAAATTGTAACCTGGTAAGGTCAGTGACCTGCACATTTAAAAAAGATAGAATGTTACTTCACAACATACAACCAAACGCCTTCTATGGGAATTAAAGAGGAATATTAAAACATAAAACAAAGGAAATCTATTGAAGTATGAAATACCCATGATGTATTGTTATGTGACAACAGGAAGTTGCAAAAGAAAACAATTTATTTTAGATCCCCTTTTTTTCCCATAGCAACAACCCAAGAAATGCCCCTGCTATAAATATGTGTTGATAATGATAAGCATTTGCTTCAGCCAAAGGGAAAAAAAAGCACAGATGTTTATGTAAATGTAATTAGCATTTTTGGGAATCCTGTCAAGGGATCAGGAATGAAGCACTACAAGGGGAGATTATTCAACTGTCCTTCACTTTTGCACCATTTTCTTAACTAGGATGAAGCATGACTTTTGTAATGACAGATTCTAGAGGAAAACGTTTTTAAAAGAAAAGCAAACTTGGGCCACTCTTGGGCTGTGATTATGATCACATGTGTCACTTAACCTCTAGCAAGGTGTAAGCTTTATGACTCGCAAAAACACATGCAAATAGTGTAAACAGCAACAACAGAAACAAAAAATAACCTTTCATGAGTGATCACTTACGTATCAGGCAGTGACTAAGTGCTTTTATGAGCATTATCACATTTAACCCTCACAAAAAACACTTGGCAGAGAAAGGATGTTACTCTAGCTGCCTCCCAGATTTGTCACGGGGGTCAAATGAGTCAACATGTTCCAAAATATTTTGGCAAATCGAGATAGCAGAGCCATGTAGGCCATTTACATGGAAAAATTCCATCTCATGTCCAGTGATACACATTCACTCATAATATGTTTATTTCCCATTTGAAAAGTACTGGCCAATATGTCAGGATGTAAGACTCTAAGTAAATCTTCTTGTTAGCCAATATTAAACTCAATTTTTTTACACCAGTTTGTTCAGTGAACTTGATTTTCATGTTCCTTTCAGGATAACCCAGGAAAAGCTGGCCACAAAATCCCTACAAACCCTTTTCTTTATCGAGTCCAGATGTGAAAATTGATTTTAGAATCCTGTTTCCAGCGCTATGCTGGTTGAGGTAGGAACTTGTTACTCAAGCGTGGTTCAGGAATTAGCAGCACAGGCATCCCTGAGAACCTGTTAGAAATCTACAGTCTTGGGCTCTATCCCAGATATGCTTAATTAGAGTCTACATTTTTGACATGATCCGCAGGTGATTTCTAACCACATTGAAGTTTGAGAATCAGTGGTGTAGATCATCTAAAAATACACTTTTTTCTTATAAATGTAGAAATGTGGGATAAAATATAATGAAAATCCGCTTGAACGTAGAGCTGAGCTCATACTAACAAGTAGGGGCCCAAATCCAAAGAAAAAATAAATGAAGATAAAGAAGTAGATGTCGGGCAGGCCCACGCTAGGCTCCATAAGCCAAAGCCTTGGGTTTTGACAGTAGTGAACAGGACGGGGGCATGGCTGTGAGCCCTGGTTAGGTAGCAAATTAGAAGGTAACTCTCACAATAAAGCATCTAATAAAGTGAAAGATTCATTCCTAAACATTCACTCTTAGAAACTAGGAGTAAAAGAAAACTTACTCAATAATTATCTTCCAAAAACTTACCGCAAACATTTTAATGGTGAAATACTCATTCTTAGTATTAAAAACAAGAAAATTATGAAGAGATTTTCCACATCATTATTAATCAGAGAAATGCAAGTCAAGACCACAAGGGGATACCATCTACCTCCATTTTATTGGGAAAAATTTAAAGGACTGATGACACCTAGTGTTGGCCATGATGTCAATTCACAGCATCTCATACACTGCTGGTGGGAGTGTAACTTAGTGGCATTAACTTGGGCAATAGTTCAGCAGTATCTCCTAAAGTTGGACGTTCGCATAAGCTATGGCCCACTGATTTCACTCCACAGGAAGGCCCAACAGAAAGTCTTACCCATTGCAACAGGCAACATGTATAAGACTTGATAGCAGCCTTTCTCACAATAGCAAAAACCTGGAATCAGTCCAAATGTCTATCAATGGGAGCCTGGGTGAAAAAACTATGATAAATATACAGTGGAATGTTCCATAGTAGTCAAACACAATGAACAACAGCAGTACATACAAATAGTGATAAAACTTTATAACAAAGTGAAAAAAAATTAAAGCCACAAAGAAGATTACATACAGCAAATTAAAAGGAAAAGAGGGACTGCTGATGTGAATCAGGGTAATAGTTACCTCTAGAGGAGGGAGGCCAGGGTATGAGTTGGTAGGGGCAGATATACAGAGGGTCCCCCAAAAATGGACACACATTTTAAGAAAGGAAAAATACTATTAAAATGTAATAATATATACCAATAACAAAAGATGAGTACAAGTCACGTGTGACTTCTGCAGTAACAAGAGGTGCTCAAAGTGGTTCCCATCAGTGTCCAGACACCTCTGATGATGGCAAATGAACTACTGCTTGAGCAACGTTGACCAAAGTGTCCACTTGTATATATTTTTTGTCTCTCTCTCTCTCTCTCTCTCTCTCTCTCTATATATATATATATACACACACACACACACACACACACACACACNATATATATATATATATAATCAAAAATGGCAGTAGTGGTAATAATTTTAACAAAATCAATACAATTAAGATTGACCAAGGGCCGGCCGAGTGGCGTGTTGGTTAAGAGTTGGTTTGGGATGCCAGCTCTGAGCAGCAGGGCCCCAGTTTGGATCCCACATGCGGGCTAGTGACGCTGCACCCTCTACAGCTAAGATGGTGAACAACAGCTAGACCTGGAGCTGGGCTGCCGTGAGTTGCCGGCAATGGCGTAGGCTGCAGTGGGGCTGCAGTGGGCTACCGTGAGTGGCTGGCAGCCGGCGTGAGCTGCCAAGAGCTATGGTGAGTGGCTGTCCAGTGGCCGGCGACCGATCTGCCTCACCCAAGAAGCGTGCAATGATAATACCAACCTGGGCCAGAGAAGCAACGTCCTCCACAACTAGCCTGAAGAACAAAAGGACAGCAACTTGTCTGTTCCCCTTCCCCGAGTCCCCAACGCTGTTTGCCTCCCCTAATTCCCCAATAAACATCTTTAAAAAAAAATTGACCGAGGGCTGAGATGTGTCAGATGATGTGTTCAGTGTTTCTATGTGAGACTTGTCTTTCAATTATCATTCCATTCCTACACAAAGGAAATTCTCTCCTTATTCCTAACTTAGAAGCTTACCTCAAGGCTCGAAGGAGACATGTTTGTATAGACATAATGAAAACACACAGTATTTTTACATAACAATGCAGAGTTAAGAATTCTATTTTGGTATTTTAAATTAGAATGTGAATGTATCTACACACACACACACACACACACACACACATCACATGCACACACCCGAGGTTGTGCACATAGTAAGTCTGCTTAATAGCTGGACTGAAATTTCATTTGCAAATCCTCTTTCATTGAAACCAAAAGTAAAGTTTTCTAGTGAGCTGTGCATTCATGCGACCACCTCGACAGCCCTGGATGGGTTGGTATTAAAATTCATTTAACCGTGTTTCCTGAGAGCTTGGGTTTCACAAAGGAACTCAATTTCCTGGGGTCTCAAGTGAAAGGCTACTGACTTATCTGTGTGCTTAACAGGTCAGGGAATTCCCACAATGTGGTGTATGTCTTTGTTATAATCATATAATATATCCAAATTATAAAAATTACCGACATAGAAAGTAAAAGTAAAAAATACTGCACAATAGATTACATGTGGAATCTAAAGAAGTCAAACTCATAGAACCAGAGTAAATCAGTGGTTACCAGGGGCTGGGAGTTGGGGAAAATGGGGACATGTTGGTCAAAAGGTACAAACTTTCAGTTATAAGACAAGTTTTGGAGATCTAATGTACAGTATGAATTAGTTAATAATATTACTGTATACTTGAAATTTACTGAGAGTAGATCTCACGTGTTCTCACCACACACACACACACACAATGGTAACTATGCAAGATGACAGTTATGTTCATTTACTTGATGGTAGTAATCATTTCACAATGTATACATTTATCAGAATATCACACTGTACAACTTAAATATGCACAATTTTATTTGCCAATCACATCTCAATAAATCTGGAAAAAAAGTGAGTCAAATGAGGAAACTTGAGATTACAGAATATATTTTTTTAGAAAATGGACCCAAAGTATAAATTAAAAAATATCAATATAATCCTTACAGTGCAGAAATAAATAGAAAACAGAAAAGGAAAAGAAACAAAAATACAACAGAAAGACAAAACGTAAACTACTAAGAGTACCTTTTGAAAACATTTCAGGACGTATAATTAAAATGAAAAGCTGTATTATATAATTTAAAAGAGTTTAAATAATAGATATGCAGCCATGCTCCGAAATATAAAGCTGATATTGGAGAAATGTTAAATTTTCTCAATTTCATTTATATTTTCAAGGCAGTCAGAATAAAATCCCCCATAGGAACTTTCTGGTAATTTGACAAATGGCTGTTAAAGCTCCACCTTTAAGAATATTTAGTGAGAATTAACAATTTTAGAAAAATACTTCAGGCCAGTGTATTAGTTTCCTAGGGCTTCCATAACACAAACTTGGGTGGCTTTAAACAACATAAATTTATTGTTTCACAGTTCTGGATGCTACGAGCCCAAAATCAAGGTGTTGACAGGACCAAGTTCCCTCTGAAGATTCTAGAAGAGGATCTCCTTTCCTCTTCCTGCTCCTGGTGGTCCAGAAATTCCTTGGCTTATGACAGCATGACTTCAGTCTTCATCTCCATCTTCCCATGACCATCTTCCCTCTGTGTCTGTGTCAACATTTCCCTCTTCTTATAAGGATACCAGTCAAATTGAAAGGAGGGCCCACGGTACTCCAGTATGACCTTATCTCAACTAATTACATCTATTGTATAATGACCCTATATGCAAATCAAGTCACATCCTGACATACTGGGGTATTAGAGCGTCAACATATCCTTTTTGCAGACACAATTTAACCCATAACAGCCAGGGAGGACAAAAGTAACTAGAAGGTAATATCAAGTTATAAAAAAATCAGACAACGTGGTATTGGCTTAAAAACTGAACGAAAAATCAAGGAAACAAATGGCTTTCTTAAAATTGTTATGTATACTGGCTCTTTTTAGGAAAATATAATTTGATTCTTTTTTGGAAATTGTATCACTTAATGAATTCCATTTGGATTTGAGTTGAATTTTAAAACATAAAACACTAAAGTATATGATGACCTAGAAGGATGTCTATGAAAATATGCCCAAGAAGAAAACCAATTTTTAGAGAACTGTGTGGGATAATATTAATACAGTTTTTGTAAAATGATACTGTTCTTATAAAATGAATAAAAAACAAAGAAATATATAGAATTTTCTATGTATGTACATGTTATCGTCTATTTTTGTGCATAGAGGGAAATGGAGCACAAGTTTAATATAATGGAAAAGATGTGTAATGAATTAGTTTTGGGTATAGATTACTAAATTTGTCAATTTATATGTCCAAATTCTTTCCTTAGGTAAATTGTGAATGGACTACNTTGGGCCAGTGAAGCAATGTCCTCCACAACTAGATTGAAGAACAAAACAACAGCAACTTGTCTGTTCCCCTTCCTCCAGTTCCCTAGCACTGTTCCCATCCCCCCAATTCCCCAATAAAAATCTTAAAAAAAAAAACAGCTTCATAATTGGAGGTGCACACATCATGGTGGAAGAGAAAGCCCTATGGCAAAAATAATTTTACTCAAATTCTTTGTAGTATTGACATGATAGACAACCCAATGGGATAGTTAAATGAGAAACTAATGCTAATACTGATTTCAAAGAATAATGAGGTGGGAGTGTGCAAGAAATAAAATACTTTTGCAAGGAAAGTTTCTAAACTGTATTTTCAAGTTATAACAACTAAACTACCAAATATAAAAATAACTTTTAAAATTCAACAATAATAAAACAGCCCAATTATAAAAATGAATCAAAGACTTGTAACAGACACCTCACCAAAGAAGATATACAAGTGGTCAATAAGTGTACTAAAAGATGGTCTGTATCATATGTCATCAGAGAAACACAAGTTAAAACAACGAGATACACTACATACCTACTAGAATGGCTGAAATCCAGAACACTAACACCACCAAATCTGCCAAGGATGCCAAACAACAGGGATTCTCATTACTGGTGGGACTGCACACTGGTACAGCCACTTTGCAAGACAGTCTGGCAGTTTCTTACAAAGTTACTTTACTCTTACCATGTGGTCCAGCAATTGTGCTCCTTGGTATTTACCCAAAGGAGTTAAAAGTTATATCCACACAAACACCTGAACATGGACGTTTATAGCAGCTTTATTCATGACTGCTAAAAGCCTGAAAGCAAACGAAGTGTCCTTCAATAGGTGAATGGATAAACTAACTGTGTGCTCCATCCAGACAATAGGGGATGATTCTGCTCTAAAAAGGAACAGTCTCTCTCAAACCATGAAAAAACATGGAGGAACCGCAAATACATGTTAGTTACTAAGGGGAAGAAGCTAATCTGAAAAAGACTAAATACTGTGTGATTCCAACTACGTGACCTTCTGGAAAAGGTAAAACTATGGAGACAGTAAAAAGATAAGTGGTTGCCAGGAATTGGTGGGCTGAAGGGGAAGAACGAATAGGTGGAACACAGAAGGTTCTTAAAGCAGTGAAAATACTCCCTCTGATACTATAGTGATGGATATGTCATTATATATTTGTCTGAGCCCACATAATGTACAACACAAAGAGTGAACCTTAATGTCAAGTACCAACTTTGGGTGATTATGATGTCAATGGAAGGTCATCATTTGTAACAAATGTACCACTCTGGTGGGGGGATGTTGATAACGGGGGAAGTTACACATGTGTGGGGACAGGGGGTATATGAGAAATCTATGAACATTCCTCTCAATTTTGCTGTGAACCTAAGGCTGCTCTAAAAAATAAACTCTTAAAGAAATAAAAAAGGCATAGAAAGCTCTCTTGTGAGTTTCTGTAGATCTACGTAACAGAGCTAATAATGCCAATAATATTAAGTAGTTTTGTTTTCAGGCAAAGAGAAAACATAAAAAACCGAACTCAGAATGCATTATAAATTTCATCCTTTAGGGTTTAAAATGGTGAATTTCAGGACACATGATTATAAACCAGGATAGGAGAGAAATCTGTAGATCTCTATGATGTATTGTTATGTGAGCAAAGCAAATTGCAGAATGCTTATTATCAGATCCAATTTTGTAAAATACAACCACAAACACTATGTAAGTATATGTGTATGTGTATTTGTTTAAACATAGAAGTCACTCATGTCACCTGCAAAATTAATGAAATCAGTTTAACTAGCTTTAAGTTTTCCAAGCAATCTTAAAGTATATATATATATATANAAAAAAAATGCTCAGCAAATAATAAGACAAAGACTACTTCCCAGTAATGGAAAACGTTTCTGATTCCTTGAATAGATAACTCACAAAAGAGCAAACACAAATGTCTAATCACCAATTGAAAAACTGTTCAGATTCTCTAGGAGATAGGGAAATTCAAATGAAGTAACATGGGGAATACCACTTTCTACTCATCTGAATGGCAACAGTAACAAGAAGCATAATACCCATTGCTGCTGGGAATAAAGGGAAAGTGATGGCGGAAATGCAAAGTGCTCTACATTTTTAAAGGTAGCCTATGAATATATATAACATTAGACATACATATACATCTTGGCATTTCAATGATATTCCTGAAATAAAAGTAAAACTTCTTATAGGCATAAAAAATGTCATTGTAACCATGTTCCTAGGATCAAGAAATGAGGAAAAAAGGAAATGTTCATCACCAGGGACATGGATGACTGAAGTGTGGTATATTCTTACCTTGGACTATTACCTAACTATTGAAAAAATGAATTGGAGCTATACCAGATGACTTGGAGAGATAATTCATGAGATATTCTTAAGTGATCAAAGCAAGATGCATAAAAAGTAATTATAGTGTGATGACAGTTTATGAAACAGTGACAAAACCTAACACTTTTACATATGGAAATATATATTGATATGAAAAATTAGGACTGTGGAGGATATTATACATATGGGAAATATTATGTCAACATATATACTATATTGTTAGCCTGGCTTATGGGGAACAGCAAGAATAGCAGGAAAGGGTGAAGAAGCACAGATACTGGGAGGGGGAAAATGAAGATATCCACAATAAAAACAGCCTGTGGCATATGAAGCCATACAAGTAACATATGTATGTATATACAAATATAATATACAATATATGTATAAAAAGATATATGAAAGTGTGTCTTCCATTACAGCAAGGGAATTATCTCAGGAGGAAAGGATTCAAAGTGACCTTTAATTTCTTATATTACTTTTACTTACACTTCACTCAATTAGAGATAATAAACCTCTATTGGTTAAAAAAAGGCAATATATTTCATACTAAAAAAAAAAAAGCAAAAGATATGAGCACCTTTTATTTCCTGCGTGACATTAACCTCTCCAAGTGAAATTCATTTCACATGCGGCAAGCAGGTAATAGCACCTAGTAAAATATAATGTAAGAAGAAAGATTATCATAAATGTCTACTGAATGCTTACCTCATGGTAGACCCTATGATTTGGGATTTTATATGGAATATCTCATTTGATCTCCAGGAAAACACGTTAGTCTTTGTTTTCCAACCACACCAGATTCGTTTCAAGGATAAGATTAGTCAATACATGAGATAACATAGAAGTAAAATGTAAAACTATCTATAGACATAACAGGTATTATCATGACATATTCCATTAAAAGTAACAAAGTAGTATGAAATACATACAGATACGTTTAGAATGTTCAAAAAGTCCCCCACACATAGACACACAGAAACTATAAATTTTCCTTAGGGGAGGAAAACATTGGCTATTTAATTGTTGTTTTATCTGAAAAAAGACAGACCAGGAATCTTTTGACTTGGAGAAATTATGTCTCGTAAAAATATATTATTGCTTGAGATAAATACATGAAAATACCTTGGTAAATGAAAAGAAATATCAAATCCTAAGCAATACTTTATATCATAAGATTCCATTTCAAGTTTAAGAAAATTTTGTAACATGCTGGTTTTCTCTTCAAAACAGCTTACCAAACTGTATATAAGGATGTGAGTAAGTGTTCTTAACACACAAGATTAACCCACACTATTAAGTTACATGGTTTTATTAGTTTCAGGTGTACATAACAATGTAATAGACATTTATACCCCTCACAAAGTGATATCCCCCAATCTACTACCCCTCTGACATCATGTATAGCTGTGACAATACCACTGATTCTATTCCCTATGCTGTACTCCACATCCTGTGGCTATATACATATACATATACATATACATATATACATATATATATGTATATATATATATATATACACACACACACACACACACACACACATATAATTGTAGTTGACATTCAATATTATTCAGCTTCAGCTTCAGGTGTACAGCGCAGTGGTCAGGCATCTACACCGTCCATGAAGTGGTCTCTTAAGTTACAATTTTTAATACCAAAAGATACGTTTGGACTTGTGGTGGATACTAGGCAAAGCCATGGCTAAGTTGGCAGCATAGTCCATCCAAACACCTCATATGACAGGCACATACCTGAATACACAAGAATGTCATAAGTCTAAATGATCAATTGTCAATGGGAGTAGAAGGGCATAGTCCCTAAAACAGCCTGCAGTAGTGCTGGCTGGCTGGTTTGGGTTTGCAGTGGAAAGCACTTACCGATTATAATTAAATAAGTGACCTCACTTTTACATCTCACTATATCGAAATTAGATCTTGTTCATTTCAAGAAAACTGAAAAATCATGTGGAAAATGATGAGAGTTAGGAAAAGGGGTCAGTAATTTGGGCAAACAGAAAATATGTATACAAAAATTTATCAATTTATGATACGCCAGTGATAGTCAAAAGATCAATTTCATTTTTTTCCAAAGGTCAATTTTATAATGATTCAATTTTAAACAGAAAGAGAAGATGTATACTACCCATGTACAAATTGATCAAGTACTGCCCAGGGCAGAAATGAAGAAAACTCCGAAAATGTTCTGAGAATTATAAAACAGCTTCAGGGCTGGCCGAGTGGCGCGATGGTTAAGAACTCGCTTGGGATGCCAGGGGGCCCCGGTTTGGATCCCACGTATGAGGGCCAGTGACACTGCCCTCCACAGCTAAGATGCTGAACGGCAGCTCAACCTGGAGCTGGGCTGCTGTGGGTCGCCGGCGACGGCGTAGGCTGCAGTCCCTGTGGCAATGGGTTGCCATGGGCTACCGTGTGTAGCCAGCAGCCAGTGTGAGCGGCCAGCAGCCGCAGTGAGCGGCCGTCCAGAAGCCGGCAACTGATCTGCCTNACACACACACACACACACACACACACACACACACACATATGTATGTCTGTATATATACATTATTATCAGTGCCCTAGCTTTCATTTTCAGCGATAGGCTTGTGTTTTTTACATTATAAAAAATAATTAACTGAATAAATAAAAACAGGACAGGCATAGGCTTATATTGAGAACATATCATTCATGAAGAATTATGACCAATTTAATTCTTTGGCCCTGAGGTACAATTAACACTATTACTTTTTATGTAAAATAAAATAATAAAGATTATTAACATTTAATGAACTCATTTAAATGTCAGTCAGTGTAACTGCCTTTATGGGGATTATCTCATTTGATCTTCACAATAAATCTATGACATATCTGACATTAATTCTACACAACAGATTTGTAATGAAGATTGAATACAGCAACCTATGTAAAAATACTTGTGTGAACTAAAAAGTGTTACACATATGTAAGGGATCATATACCTGCAACTTTCCATCCCACTTCTAACGAAACTCATTTTTGGATAATATACTACTTTACAACTTAGAACATACAAACTAGATTATGAGTGCTTTGAGCAGTTCTTCTAATGAGCTAAGATGAACTCTCTCCTAATATGTTTTCATTCTTTATACCAAAAAGTCTTTGGTGTGATGCACAGATAATTAAGCAGGGGCTAGAGCAAAGTCTCAGTCCACAGTTCACCTGAAGGACAAGGTTCTAGGAAAAGAAGTAAATCGCCCAGGTCTAAAAGATAAGATTGAGGAGATTCAACTGTTTTATACCACACCCGATAATTTTGCAATGCATTCAAGATGCAGATGGGTGAGTGGAAATGATTTAGCAGAGAAAGACCCAACTGAATCTGGTAATAGTTAAGTCTAGAAGTAGCCTGATTTGCATGTCTCCAAATCTAAATAATCCCCAGGAATTGGAAACACCAAGTATTGTACTTTTGACAATGGAGGGTAAATGTGGGGCTGAAAACAGGAATATTGAGTGATTGGCTATACAAGCAGTTAGAACCCCAGAACCCCTCAACCTCCTATTCTCTCATGAGCAGTAGGCCTAGAGAACAGCATATAGAGTAGGGTGACAGAGAATTCCAGAAGGCATGTCTCCAAAAAGGTTGAAAAAGAGAGGTTGCTTGATGTATGTGAAAGTATTGAGAGGAGATTTATATCTCTACTGAGAGTATGGTGAAAAACTAGTGATAGATACTTAGAAAATTATAACTAAACAATTAACTTTGGGGGAGCAATGAAATACAAGTCTGTAAAAAGAAAACACAATCATAGTACATTACCTGAACAATGTTTGTACTACTGTAGTCAAAACACACTGCCTCATTCAAAAGATCAAATGAGTGACACTGAAATAATATTCATGTCAATGTCTTAAGTTTATTAAAATTAAATGAGAATAATTCACCTACAAGTACTTAAAAGTTTACTTAAGAGACAAGCGCTTCATAAATATAAGAAAGCATAATCATTCATATTATTAGTAAGCATGAGTATTGTTTGAATGGGAAATTAGAAGCTGGGCAAGTTTATGTGTGCTATTTAAACATCATACAGCAAGTGAGTATCTGAACTTCCCTTCCTTAAAAAATAATAGTTTCCTTTGTACACTAAAAGCTAATAAAATATTGTATGTCAATTATAATGGAAAAATGAAAAAATATAAAAAAATAATAGCTTCCTTGACTAGTCTTTTGAATGAGGCAGTGTGTGTGAAAATACATTTTTAAATATAAAGAGATTGATAGCTTTAGTGCTATTGGTTTAATGGGATATTCTCAGGAAAGTTTTTCCACTTAACATTTGCTTCACAACATATTATCAATGTATCTATCACATATTACTTAAATGTAGAATTATTAAACAAAATAATTTTTAAAATAATGATCATAGGGATAGGTACTCAGTACTCAATATTGCTGAGGAGAAAAGTGTTAGAATGATGAATATAGCAAGTTCTGGGTTTTATTAAAAGGATACTTTAACATATGGAAAAATGTTCAGTATTACACAACATTAGGGAATTACCAAATGAAAACAATGAGATACCACTACATACTTATTAGAATGGACAAAATACAAAACAACTGACACCATCAAATGATGGTGAGAATGTTGAGCAACAGAAACTCTCATTCACTGCTGGTGGGAATTCAGTGGTACAGTCATTTAGGAAGACAGTTTGCAGTTTCTTACAAAACTAAACACACTTTTACCATATGATACAGCAATTGTGCTCCTTGCTATTTACCAAAAGGAGTTGAAAATGCATGCCCATGCAAAATCTTGCACACAAACGTTTATAGAAACTTTATTCAGAAGTGCCAAAACTTCAAGGCAACCAAAATGTCCCTCAGTAGGTGAATGGATAAATAAACTGTGGTCCATTCACACAGTGGAATAGCATTCAGTGCTAAAAAGAAGTAAGGACATGAAGGAAACTTAAGCCACAAAAGGATATGAAGAAATTTGAAAAGGCACAGACAACAGTTTAGTGGTTACCAGAGGGTAAGGGGAGGACAGGGGGTGGCAGATGAGGGTAAAGGGGGATCAAATATATGGTGATGGAAGGAGAACTGATTCTGGGTGGTGAACACACAATGTGATATACGGATGATGTATTGCAGGATTGTACACTTGAAACCTATGTAGTTTTGTTGACCATTGTCACCCCAATAAAATTTTTAAAAGCCTACATATGATTCCAGGTATATGACATTTTGAAAAAGGTAAAACTATGGAGACAGTAAAAAGATGAGTGGTTTCCAGAGGTTGGTGGGGGAGGGAGTTGGATAGGCAGAGAGAGCACAAAGGATCTTTAGGGCAGTGAAAATACTCTATGATATTGTAGCGATAGGTACTTATCATTATGCATTTGTCCAAATCCATAGAATGTACAACACCAACAGTGAACCCTAATGTAAAGTATGAACTTCAGGTCATTATGATGTGTCATGGAGGTTTATCCATTTTAAAAAATGTCCACACTGGTGGACAATGCTGACAAAAGGGGGAAGACTAAATATGTGTGGGGGTCAAGGGTAGATGGGAAATCTCTACACATTCCTCTCAACTTTGCTGTGAATCTNGTTGCCATGGGCTACCGTGTGTAGCCAGCAGCCAGCATGAGCGGCCAGCAGCCAGCGTGAGCAGGCGTCCAGAAGCCGGCGACTGATCTGCCTTGCCTGGGAAGAGTGCAATGATGGTGCCAACTTGGGCCAGTGAAGCAACGTCCTCCACAACTGGACTGAAGAACAAAACGACAGCAACTTGTCTGTTCCCCTTCCCCCAATACCCCAGCACTGTTCCCATCCCCTCAATTCCCCAATAAAAATCTTTTAAAAAAGCTACTACTCAGAAGATTATATTATGAAATTGATGCCATGCATATAAAACATTTAAAAATTAACATGTAACTATCTTAGAATTTATGTGCTAACCATCTTATTTAGAATTTACGTGCTCACTTATGTGTGTGAGTACTCTGTGGAATCTCTCTTACTAGCTAGCTGTTTGTCTCTATTATTTAGTTTTTCATTCAGCAATTTAATAAGCACCTACTATGTACCGGGTGCTACTGTTGGCACACAAGGTATTCTCTGTTTTCACAGAACACCTTTTTCTATTGGACCTTATGGTTTACTTTGGGGTAGGGGGAGACAATAAAGAAAAAAAACAAATTAGTAAAATTAGGTTAGAACATAGTCAATGTGGGAGAAAAACTTAAAGAGTCGATCAGAATAAAGAGAATAGGATTGGTGTGAAGATGGTGTGCAGGTTGCTACTCATAACCCCCATTCGTACGGTTATATTTGAGGAATGACTTGAAGAATGCAATGAAGCTATCAATGACATAAAATGAATTCCTAAAAGTTTGTGATGTACATTAGCTATTTGGGAGAAAAATATCAAGTTTGATTTGTTATGAAAACAAAATTAATTCTAATGAATGGCTTAGAGAGCTATATGCATAAAAGATGATGTGTGTATTTTTACAGCATGTAATATTATATTTATTCTTATCTTTTTGATTTATAGATACAGTTGAGGATCTGATGAAATCCATTGTCATCCATTTTTATTTTAGATGGTGCACAAATCTATTAATGCCCATCCATGCATGATGTATAACATTTGCTTACTTAGATAATGTGAAATGAGGCTTAATTTTGGTTTTGCAATACAAATACATGGGTATTTTTTAGATTCCTAAATCCCATGTGAAAATCAAGGCTCCAAAATTTGAACACTGGTAAAACATTGTAGCAAGTTGGGTACTAACAAATAAGCAAAGAAAAATCACCGGTTTCACTTCATAACAACATTTCATAAAGATAATCCAATTTGAAACTAATTCACATTAGCAAGAAAGAAATTACTCAGCTATTATATACTCGTGAAACTTATTCAGGCCATATATAAAGAAAATGCCAAAATTTTTGTAAGGTATTTAAAGGGCATCTTTGGAAGAGGACCCACCACACACACATATACACGATCTCAGACAGATAAGTCAATATCAAGTGTTCATTTTCTCAAAAGATATTTTCATGTTACAACAAGTAAGTTAAAAAGCCAAATGTGGTGTTATAGGAATTTGAAAAGTGAAGCTAAATTTTAACTGTAGGTCTTCAGTGGGTGAGATTATATAAGGAAAACCTCAAAAAGAATGGTAATGAAGGATACTTGAGACTGTAGGTATTAAATGGTTCATTAATTAAAAGAGTACAGTATTAGAACATTAATCTTAAAAGATAACACTAAAGCAAAATTGACTGTTTAATGGTGCTGGGCCAATTTGGCATTTCTGAGGTGTGGGGCAGGCTAGAGAAATGAATGATAATTTCACTTCACATAATGCACCCAGATGCATGTTGCATGGGCTGTAAAGCTGAATTTAAAAACAACAAAATACAGTCCTGTTAACCTAGACAGATGGCCTTGATGCACTCTTAGGAAATAAATGATGTATCAATTATGATCCCAACTTTTGTACAAATAAATAAAAGTTTAAAAATAACCTGCCTTAATTTTAAAAATAAATAAAAAGAAAGAAAAGGAAAAAAAAGAAATAATTCTTATATGTGACGCGAAACAAAACAAAACAAAAATCCTGCCTAGACAGATGCAGGGAGATGCACCAGGCTATTAACATTACGAAAAGCATGTTGAATGATATTGGTGTGGAATGCAGAAAGGGGGAAAGTTGTTAATTTGCCTCCCCCTGCCAGAAATGGGGACATAAGAAATTTTTTGAGGTGATGGATATGTTTATTACTTTGACTGTGGTGATGGTATCACAGGTGTATATATGCCCAAACTCATCAAAATATATACATTAAATATGTGCAATTTTTTATAAATATACATCAATAAAACAGGAGGGGGCCATATTTCCTTGGTGGCACTGAGAGAATTGCATTTGTATTGAACAAATTGAAACGAAAATCTTTAAAGACGTTAGCATCAACCACTGACTTGCTTTGTGATTTGAAACAAGTCACCAATCTTCTCTAAAACTCAAATTTCCCATTCTAAAAAGAGGCCAGTGACTATGTCAGTAATAATAAAAGTAACAATAATGATAGCAGTCATAATGAAGTTAGGGACATTCACCGAATGCTTGAGTGTCACGGAGTATGGAAATGCCTTTATGAGAATGACTTCTCTTTACCCTCGCAAACATCTGATGCCATAGATATTATTCATTCTACGCTGTGGGACTGCTACTAAGATTAAATGAGGCAGGGTATGGGGAAATAAATAATACTTTTGTGAACTTAAAAACCTAAGTCATTATTAGTAAATTTGATTCTGTCCTCCCAATATAACATATAGGAGGTCTATTTAGAATCACTGTGCCTAGATACCAGGATGCAAGCACTGTAATTATTCTTTAGTCTTTCTTCTTTCATTCAGCAAAGATTTATTAACTGCTCACTATGTGTGAGGCACTGTTGTTGATGTGTGGGATAAATCACTGAACAAAAAAGAGATCTCCACAATTGTGAAGGTTTCATTCTGCCAGGAGGAGAAAGACAAGGAAACAAGGCGGCCAATTCATCTCAGTTTTCCTGGGACTG
This sequence comes from Hipposideros armiger, assembly GCF_001890085.2. Lineage (NCBI taxonomy): Eukaryota > Metazoa > Chordata > Mammalia > Chiroptera > Hipposideridae > Hipposideros > Hipposideros armiger. Next base: position 30,576 of record NW_017731453.1, on the reverse strand, counting down.
TCCTGGTATTACAACTATTGAGTCCCATCCCGTGGAAACTCCCTCAGTTCCAGGCCAAACAAGATGGTTGCTCACTCTGGAGAAGATACATAGAGTTAAGGATAAACCACGCTAAAATGTGACAAGTGATATGAAATAAAAATGTAGAGCAGGGCAATGGGTATGGGAGAGTGGAAGACGGAGATCAGGATGCTGAATTATAGAAGAGGTCAGTGGGCTGGCCGAGTGGCTCAGTTGGTTAAGAGCTCGCTCAAGACTGCAAGCTGAGCAACAGGGTCGCCGGTTCGATGCCTGGCCTGAGCTGAGCTGCCACTGAGCTGCCAACAGGTGGCAGGATGGCTCAGCTAAAAAAAAAAAAGGAAGAGGTCAGCATAGGCCTGGATAAGTAGGTGACATGTGAGCAAAGATTTGCAGGAGTTTAAGGAGTCAACCCAACAGCTATCTGGGAAGAAGTGAATTCAGGCAGAGGGAACCACCAGTACAAAGGTTGGAGACCTGAATATCTCTCATGAGTTTTGGTTTCAGATGTCTGACTATGCAAATCTGGAGAAACTGGCAAAAATCCCTCTCTAAGGTGTAAATGAAGGCCCAGATTTCAAAGCAAAGTTCTAGTAGCCAGTGTGTGAGAAGATGGGAGGGGAGCCTAGATGCAAATCAATGCTATCATCTGCCTTGATTTTATTTTATTATTATTTTTTTATTGTTAGTTTCAGGTGTACAGAACAATGCAATAGTTACCCTTTCCACCCTCACAAAGTAACAACCCCCCTCCCCCCATCCACTGCCCTCCCACCCCCAATATCATGTTTATCTATTACAATTCCATTGAATCCGTTCCCGCACTCTACTCCATGTCCCGAGGTTATATATGTATATATAATTATCGTTGACATACAGTACATCTGCCTTGATTTTAATGGCTATCTGTTGAGACAACATGAGGTGAAGAATAGCAGAATCTATCTGACACTTAACACCTGTTAGAATGGTTATTATAAATAAGAAATAACAAGTATTGGAGAGGATGTAGAGAAAACGGAACCCTTGTACACTACTGGTGGGAATATAGATTAGTATAGCCACTATGGAAAACAGTATGAGGGTTTCTAAAAAAAAAATTAAGAATAAAGTTTCCATATGACTCAGCAATCCCTCTTCTGGATAATCTATGTGAAAATTTTGAAAACACGTATTCGTAAAGATATATGTATCTCTATGTCACTGCAGCATTATGCATGGTGGCCCAAACATGGAAACAACCAAAGTGTTCTTTGACAGATGATTGGATAAAGATGTGGTACATACTGGGGGTGCCAAAAAATGTATAGAAGTGGACACTTTGGTCAACGTTGCTCAAGCAGTAGTTCACCGTCATCAGAAGTGTCTGGACGCTGATGCGAACCACTTTGAGCAACTCTTGTCATTGCAGAAGTCAAACATGCCTTGTATTCTGCTTTTGTTATTCGTATATATTGAGTATTACAGTTTTTCTTTCTTAAAATGTGTATACATTTTTTTGGCACCCTCTGTATATACAATGGAATATTACTCAGCCATAAAAAAGATGAAATATTGCCATTTGCGATAACATGGATGGGTCTTTGAGAGTATTATGCTAAGTGAAATAAAACAGATGGAAAAGGACAAGAGCCATGTGATTTCACTCATACGTGGACTATAAAGCAAAAAGCAACAAATGAACAACAAAACAACTGAAAAAATATAAACAAGAGAATGGTGGTTACCAGCGGAGAAAGACGGTGGGGGAGGACAAAGAGGATAAAGAACATATACATGTACATACCTGCAAATCATCCATTCTATAAATATTTACTGAGTTCCTAACCTCTGCAGTGGTCCCAGCGAATATATATGCTAAGCAGGGAAAAGAATGCAGAAATACATGTAGCAGACACTTAATATTGATTAAAACAAAGCTGTAGAACCAGACATTTTTGAGGGAGGTCATTTATTACACACACACACACACACACACACACACACACACAGAGTTTAATATGTATCTTTACTTGGTTTGACTAGTCAGGCTCTGAAAATATTAATTGTAATCTTTTTATTCAAAAATATACATTTCTTAAGAAGTGAAAGGAAGCTAGATCAAATCATTTGCTTTGGGATTTTAAACACATAATTGATCCTATACCAGCTGCAATAGTTATTCATATACAAAAGATGATAATAATGTACATATTTTGCTTTAAACAGAAAAATAATTATGGCTACTGAAATGATAATGGTTATACTTATTTACTTAAGGTTTATTTATATCCACAACAGAAAGAATATCAAATTCTAAAAACAAAATGATCAACTATTTGAAGCTGAATAATAATGAATGTCAACTATAATTTCATATATATATATGAAAAAAAAAATATATATATAGTCACAGGATATGGAGTACAGCATAGGGAATAGAGTCAATAGAATTTTTATAGCTATATATGATGTCAGAGGAGTAGTAGATTGGGGGAGGGGGATTATCACTTTGCAAGGGGTGTAAATGTCTAACTATTACATTATTTTGTACACCTGAAACTAATAATAATAATAATATATATATTTAAATATATATTTTTAAAAAAGAGTATTTTTAAAATAAGAAAAATGTACTAATGAGAAAAAAAGTATAACTTAGTATATATCTCCATGGGGGGATGAGCGGACTCTATACTGTAAAGGGGTTGTGTTTGCCAAATTTTATATTTAAGCTATAATCATTATTAAATACAAATATGATACTTTAGGAAATTGGAAAAAGTGAAATTACTGTTGCTCCCTAATGATATAGGGCTGAAATAATTCAAATAACTCCAGGATAATGAGTGCAAGAACTGGCATATACTCTACAAAATAGAACACAGAGTCATATGAATGAGGCAGTTAACATGGGTTAAAAACTGGTTGTGGACTGGGGAACTTGAGGAAAGAGACTTCTTTTTAATTTTCCATCATATATTATTGAAAAAATGTTATGTTTATTTTAAATAGAAAACAAACAAAATACATCTAAAACAAAATAGACTTAGGGTACTCTTTTGTTAATGTAATAGTTATTCTTTTGGGAGGGTTTGTTTGGTTGTTTTAATTCTATTGAGGTATAACATACACATATTTTAAAACTAAAATGATTAAAGCAATATGGTACAATTGAAGCATTGATGGCGGAGTGCTGCTGAACAAAGTTCATGTTAATCTGAAATAAGCAACACATCTAATCTTAATTTACAATATACCCTTACAATTCCTTACTTGTGAGTACAACATTAGAAAATTAAAAGCATGACTAAGTCATTGGGATAAGATGGTGCTTTATCTGTAAAAAGAAAAAAAATCACTTGATATTAACAAAAACAACAGAAATTAAGACAGAAAAAAATATATAAGAATTCCCATACTTTCATTGCTTGCCATGGGTCAATCATTGTCCTTTAGGTTTTCATTTTGATTGTCTCATTTAATCACCATCACAATTATTTGCTACTCACACTATATATTTATACTCCTAATTTATCTTAAGCTTCAAATGTGCCAAAAAAGTAAGAATGTTTTCCTTAACTTTAAACAAGCATACACATAGTAATACTACTAGAAAATTAGAATCCAGGTTTAACTAATTACCTTTACTGGTAACATTGTAGTTTACCAGCTAGAACTGACCTATCAGCAAGTTACAGTACTGCCAGTAATCTTATTTAGAAACTAAGATTAATCACCAGTATTAAGCCAGTTGACATGAAGACCTCTCAACAAGTTTTAACCCAAGTTCACACTGGAGCAGAAGTGAACAAACCTAGCCTCAAATACAAGAATGGGAAGGTAGGGAGTGGAGTGTAGACTGAAGAGCAATCTGTTGCCATCCTGATTTTTGGTAATTCACAGCATTGTGTGGATACAGTATATATTTGGTAATACTGCTTCAAGGGTTCTAGAATAAAACCACTGTTATCCACGGAGATAATTCAAGAAAATACAATTTAAAATGAATGGAAACTAGTAATAAAATTTAGAAAGGTATTCAGAAAAATAAATACAAACTCTAACTTCCATGTACTGCAATGGTAATCAACTAGAACATACAATGGCAAAAAATTAAAAGAACCCACAGACAAAAGAAAGTAAAAAAGCAAATTATCAAGCAACAAAACGATCATAATACTTCAGGATCCATATTAAATAAATAAAAAACTATAGTATAATATTCGGTTGTTAGAAAAGTCATGATGCATTTTTGCAACGAAAAACAGAAAAAATACATCATGACTTTTCCGACAACCCAATACAATGAATGCATAGCCATTTTCATGTATGGAAAGATTCAGAAATGTTTTATTTTCTTGAAAATGTTTTACAATTTTAGGTCAAGACTATAGAGAGAGGAGGAAAATGTCAATTCAACTCTATTGGTATTGTCAAAGTGCTATTACAGGTTATGAGCAAATATAAGATGGTGAGATTAACCAAGCTGACCTCAAAACTGCAATAAAATATAAAAATTTCTATGCCATCACTATAGGATAAAGCAGCTTTATCATAATGGCAAAAATAATGTAAAAATTTAGATTAAAGGACCAAATTTATGAGAAAACTTCTATTGGGAAAATTTTGTATTTGAGGAAATAATAAAGTTAAATATTAGTTTATAATATAGACACAAAATATGACCTGGTAGAATATATATGAGTAATGTTTTTGAGTTGGAATGCTATTTACTGAATAATATGTATACTGTAATCTTGTTTTTCTAAAGTGAATAAAATGATAAAAGAATTCTTTGTATATCTACGTAACAGTATGATGTATGAAAATGCATAGTTAACAAAGGGTACATGTTAGCTTGAGTAAATATGAGGGTGTGGACACTGCTCATAATAGATACCTGGGGGTGCAGGGGGGAGTAACATTAAAGAGGAATGTGGCTGAAATCATCACATTTTCTGTATCTATTTTAGCAACAATAATTACGTTTTCCTTTTCAAACAAAACATTTAAAGAAGCTATATTCAAAAATGTGAAAAAATATTGGTAAGGCCTTTTTTGGGGACTTACCAAATGGTATTTAATCAAACCAATTTCAAATCCACCTCCTAAAAAGATAGGCATGAACAATATCTACTAATAATAAAAACAATAGCAGAAGATCAGAATATGTTGCTTACAGAAGGTCAAGCACTCGGATCTGTATATTTACATGTGTTTTCCAATTTTGTATTCGAAAAAGTGATATGAAATAGAAATTACTGTTACCGCATCAGAGAGTTCATGCAAAGATAAGATGAGACCACTAGTATTATAAATACTTACAATGAATAATAATAGACAAATTCAATGGATTATTAAAATGAAAGCTTAAAGTCTGAGAATGTACATTGATTGCTAAGATTGGCTCCTATGCAGAACCTAAATGCTCACTGAGGTGGAACTGGACATTAGGGTTCACCTTAATAAATGACTAATTACCTTAATAGGTGGCTATAACTTTTCTTTAACATAATAAGACCTCCCCAAGAGTTATGCATTTCATTGACTATAAGCACAACAGTGAAAGAGCTGACCCAAACTGTACACCAACACCAAAAAACTTGCAAACTTTATGTAATAAGCACAGAGATTCATATCCTGTTATAGTAAAAATACTAAAATGCAATCACTCAATCAGTAAAAATACTCAAATGCAAGAGAAAATTATGAAAACAGCAAGAGAAAAAGTGTAAAAGAACCCCACTGAATAAAAGCTGAGTTCTAATCAGAAACAATGGAGGCCAGAAGGCATTGGGAAGCCATATTAAAAGCACTGAAAGAAAAAATAACTACTAAGAATCTTACCTCCATCCAACTATCTTTCAAAAAGAAAAATGCACACAAAATAAATTCCCAGATAAACAAAAACTGAAACTGTTGCTTGTGAACCCCCCATCTTACAAGGAATACTAAAGGAAACTTTTAGAGCTGAAAGGAATTGAGTCCAGTGCTATTTCAAATAACAACAAAAAAAGCACAGATAAAAGTAATTATATAATTATAAAATATAGTATAAATGCATTATTTCTTCTTTCTCTTAACTGTATAAAACTGTATGCATTGTATTTTGGGGCATATAAAATATAGAAAATTAATATATTTGGAAATAATATCAAAAAACAGGTGGATGGGAACAAAGTTGTATTAGAGTTAAGTCAAATACACCATAATGTAACTAAAATCCACAAGAATAAAGAGAACCAGAAATAGTAATTAATAGCAATTAAGATGTTAATATAACGAACTCTGTAAATACATTCTTGCTGTCCATTTTTTTAAAGTTTTGTTAATAGATATACAATTATAAAGTAAGAATTATAGGAATGTATTGTTGGGTTTTGATATATACAGATGTAATGTGCATAACTACAATAGTACAAAAAGAAGGAAGAGAGAATAGAGATATATAGGTGTAATATTTCTGAATCTCACAAAATTGGTTTAACATGCTAAAATCAATCAATATAATATATCACATTAAGAAATTAAAGAAAAAGAAACAATAACATTATTTCAACACATGCTAAAAACAGTTGGCAAAATTATACACCATTTCATTTGAAAAATAGACTTAGAAAACTATAAAATGAAGGAAAGTCTAATTAAGGACATCAATGATAAACATACATCTAACAACATAATTAATGGTGAAAGTCTCAATTTTTGTAGCTAAAAATTGAGAATTAGTATAAGATATTGGCTTTCAGTGCATTTATTTATCATTGTACTACAGGTCCTCAATAGTACATTATGGGAAGAAAAAGAAATACATATTTGGGAGAAAAAAGTAAAAGTGTTTTTGCAGATGACATAATCATGTATTTAGAAAACTGAGGGACCTACACAAAAGCAACTAGAACTAATAAATGAATTTAACTAGGTTACAGGCTACAAGTTCACTATGCAAAAGAAAAATCAATTGTAATTCTATATAATAGCAACTAACAACTAGAACATAAACTTCATTCACAACAGCATAACAAAAATATTTCAGAATAAATTAAATAAAAATTTGAAACTTGTATGTGGAGCACTATAAAACTTTTCAAAGGAAATTGAAATACTAAATACATGGAGAGATATGTCCTATTCTTGGATTAGAAGAGACTCAATGTTTTTAAGACGTTAACTCATCCCAATTAATACATAGGTTCAATGCAACCCCAATCAAAATCCTAACAAGTTTTCTGAATAAATCGACAATTTTAATTTATAAGTTACGTAGGAAGGTAATGATCCTAGGATACCTCAACAATTTCCAAAAAAAGAACAAAGCTGGATGATTTATACTACTAGATATCAAGAATTACTATAAACCTACAGGATTCAAGACAATGTGGTATTGTTTCAAGATTAAACAGAGTCCAGAAGTAGACTAAAAACAAAACAAAACAGATCAAACGAAATTTGCCAAATTTCCCAGTGAAATTCAATTGAGATAAAATAGCCTTTTCAACAAATTGTACTGCAAAAATTAGATATCTGTATGGGAAAAAATGAAACTCTACTTTTACCTCACATCACACACAAATGTCAACTCAAAATGGATCATAGAGCTAATTGTAAGAAGAAACAAAATTAAATTTCTGCAAAAAAAATGAGAATAAAATCTTTGTGACATTAGGTCAAGTATTTGTTAAAAAACACCGAAAGAAAAAAATAATTAATAAAATGGATTTCAAAATACAAAATATTGCTATTCAAAAGACATAGTTAAGAAAACAAAACTACAAGTCACAAACTGGGAAAAATGTTCTAAAATACATATCCTAACAAATGATTGTTTTCAGAATACTAAAGAACATATATAATTCAGTAAGGAGAAAAATAAGCCAATAAATAAGCAAAATCTGCAGGCACTTCACAAAAGATATACATGTGATTAATAAACTTATAAAAAGGATGTTCAACATCAATAGCCATCAGGTAAATGTACGTTAAAACCAAAATGTGATATCACTGCCTACACTCTAGAATGAGTAAAATAAAAAAAGACTGACACTACAAACTGTTGAGTTTGTGGGGAAAGTAAAACTTTCATACTTTGCTGGTGTAAAGGCAAAATTGTTTGGCCACTTTGGAAAACAGTATGGCAATGCTTCATAAAGTTAAATATTTGTGTGCTATATAACCCAGTAATTCTACTCCTTGGTGTTTAGCCAAAAATAATGAAGATATATGCCCATACAAAAATATGTACACAAACGTGCATAGCAACATTATTCATAATAGCCCCTAATTGGACCCAAACCAAATGTCCAAAAACTGGCAAATGAATAAACAAATTATGGTACATCAAACATGGAATACACTCCAAGTATAGAAAGGAATAAACCATCAGTACATGCAATAACATAGATGACTCTCAAATGCCTTATGCTTAGTGAAAGAAGTACAATGGAAATGATTTCATTTATATGAAATTTTATAAAAAGTAGACTTACTGTGTGAGAAATCATTTTAATGGTTGCCTGAATCCAGGGAGGGATAGGATAGATATTAAATGCAAGGGAACATGAGGAAATTTTTCAGGATGATAGAACTGTTCTATATCTTGACTTATGTATATATCATTGAATACTATTCCCAAAATCCATCAAAACTTACACTTAAAATTGGTAAATTTTATTGTATATAACACTTTGGGCAAAGGTCTGTCAATTTTTCATAAAACTAAAAATACCTCTCTCTATAAGCCAGCATTTGCATTCTTTCAAGTCTTTACCCAAGAGAAAGAAAAATATATGTCCACAAACAGACTTGTACATGGAAGTTAATAGCAGCTTTATTTATAATAGTCCCAAACTAGAAGTAATACAGGCGTCCATCTGTAAGAGAATGAGTGAAAAAACAGTGATGTACGAGGTGTGATCTAAAGCTGCAGTGGGGCCGGCTGAGTGGCTCAGTTGGTTAAGAGCTCACTCAAGAGTTTGAGCTCTGAGCAACAGCAGTTGGATGCCCTGCCCGAGCTGAACTGCCAACAGGTAGCAGGATGGCTCAGCTTAAAAAAAAAAAAGCTACAGTGAATGCTGCTGCCTAGTGCCATCCAACGGAAAGGCAGGGACCTTCAATATGGGAAGCAGCATGTTGAACTTTAGTAGCAGTATGCGATAAGTTTCAACTTGTTCCGTGCCATCAGTTGGGTGTGAGCTACAGTTGAGAGAAGGTGTGTTTTAAAGTGTGCTGTTAATCATCCTCCACCATGACAATGCTCCATGTCACACATCGCTTCTGGTATACGGCAACTTCTATCAAATAAAAACATTACGGTGTGTCCTCATCCACCTTATTCACCAGATCTGGCACCATGTGACTTCTGGCTCTTCCCCAAAGTCAAAATGACCACGAAAGGTAAACATTTTGAATCGATTCAGGACGTCGAGGCAGCTACAACAGCACAACTAGAGACACTCATGAAAGAAGAATTCCAAGAACTGCTTCAGAAAGTGGCAAGAATGATGGGATAAGTATGTTTAAAGTGAGGGGGAGTATTTTGAGGGGGATTAATGGCAATGTGTCTTTTACTGTAATAATTTTTAAAATTTAAATATTCACATTTTTTATCATACCTCATATTCATATAATGCATTACTCAGCAACAAATGTAGTGAAACACTGATGCATATATCAAACAGATTACAAAAGCAGTTTGCTTATGAAAGGAAAAAGCCATACACAAAAGAGTACATGCTACATGATTTAAACATGTAAAATTAATCTGTGGTAGAAAAAATTAAAGTGATTCCCTCTGGGGTTGGAGTGGGAAAGGGCATGAAGAAATTTTGAGGGGGATGGTAATATTTGATAGGAGTTTGGGTTACACAGGTGTATGAATTAGTAAATTTTCATTGAAAGTACAGTTAAGAATTATGAATTTCACTGCATGTAAACTTCAAAACAAATAAAACTGTCAACAAATGTTGTATCCTAAATTGATATTTAGGTGAAAAATAATGATAAATGTTCTTTCTCAACAATAAATCCCAATGAATGTCATATGAAATGAAGAGAATTGTTAGTGTGTTTTGAACTCGAGCAGTAACTTTCAGGTTTTCTGACTGTGACACACACACACTGTATTTTACATTTATGAATATATTTGTGTATACATTTGTATGTTTCAGTGCGGAGAATGATGTACATGATGTGAAGTTATAAAAAATGCCTAAAGAAAAACTTCAGCCTAAAGGGTTTGAGTGGGGATGTTACTATGTTTTCAATGTTAAATTTTACCCTAGTTAGGCTGAGACACTGTTTTTGAAAAAATCAATGTAGAAAATCAATACATAAAACTCAAACACAATGTTGTAATTAACCCAGAGAATCAATTGAAAAATTATAAAAAATGATAAAGCAGCTCAGAAAATTGTAAGTAGATAGAAAATAAATATTCAAGATATTGAAATTCATTGTCTATGTTAAAAATACAATAAATTAAATGGTGTGAAATTGGTTCAAAGAACCAAGAGTTCACTGGGGAAAAAATGAATTGCTAAAATAGTGTTTAGTTAATTCCTTACTTGAGAGAAACAGTAATCAAATAAAATCCTCACTTCATTGCTCTCACTATAACACATTCTGCATGGATTACAGTGTAGGAATTTAAGACAGATTTAACAAATCTTATTTACCAGTGGAGATATTCACGATGTATTAAATAGACGTAGAGCATGGTTTTTTAAACATAATTTGAAATATATATTTAACCGATAGATTTCTTACTTATTAGAAGGTAAAATTTAAAATTTATCTCAGCAATACTTACAAAGTTAGTCATACTAGTACTTGTTATGGTTATATTAGCGGAGTAGTTGTAATAGTGATAAGTATCATTTGGTGAATGATTATGTACCTTGGAGAAAAGGTACATGAAACATTTCTGATGGTTAGACACTTGTAATAGCCCAGAACTGAATAAACTTTTAATAACTCTACAGCCATAATTTGTCATAAAGCAACATGCCTATATGCAGAGGGTGCCAAAAAATGTATACACTTTTTAAGAAAGGAAAAAACTATTAAAATTGTAATACTCAATATATACTGGTAACAAAAGATGAATACAAGTCACGTTTGACTTTTGCAATTACAAGAGGTGCTCAAAATGGTTCCCATCAGCGTCCAGACACTTCTGATGAGGGCGAACTACTGCTTAAGCAACGTTGACCGAAGTGTCCATGTGTACACATATTTTTTTTTTAGCTGAGCCATCCTGCTACCTATTGGTAGCTTAGTAGCTGCTCAGCTCGGGCTGGCATCGAACCGCTGTTGCTCAGAGCTCAAACTCTTGAGCGAGCTCTTAACCAACTGAGCCACTCGGCCGGCCCTCATGTGTACACATTTTTTGGCACCCCGGTATAAAATTGCATCCTTAGTTTATATCACTAACACTAAAGTAGATAACATTAAATAAAGAGTTACACTTGAAAACTTCAACCAGAAAAAGCATTGCATGTAGAAGGTTATCAGTCTTTTCACATTCATGGTTTGACCACATTACACAAAGCTCAGTGCATGTTCCCATTAGTTAAAAAATGCAGCCACATTACAAATGAGCTTCTTTTAAGGTGACATGGAACATGTATGATGGTTATTCAGAGAACAGAACCAATCAGATTTATGAGAGGGATAGAGATAGATAGAGGGATATATAGAGAGAATAATCTGATTTAAAGTCTACTGATTTAAATGTTGATCTCATCTGAAAAAATACCTTCACAGAATCACTTATACTGGTATTTGACCAAAAACTGGGTACCACAGCCTAGCCAAGATGACACATAAATTTAAACATCACAGTATATGTTTGTTTAAAAAGAAAAATATGGATTTGAATAGCAAGGTACCACAAAGTAAACACTGTTAAATACATATATGAAATATAGAAATTGATCCATATATATTTCTTAAGTTCACTGGTCACTGAGATAAAACTAAATTCATTATGATTAATTAATATAAAAAACCCAAAAGGAATATTCAACCCTCACTCTCTTTGGGGGAAATAACCACATCTCATAACTCTAGTCACCAATGCTTCCTACCTGTATGAAAAATGATTATAAATTTTAGTTAATAAAGCCATAATTATTAAACATTAACAATGACCATCTTTAATACTAGCTTAATGCTAATTTACCTTCCAATCCAGGTGTTTAGATTGCACTCATGGATTAAATTCATACTCGACACACCTCATCATATAAAATTAAAATTATAGACTCACTGTTGAAATGGGTGAGATGTATGCTAAATGATTTTGCAACCTCGTGACACACACATCACTAAGTCATTTCACTATGCACCTTCACTATGCCCCTGCCTATCATTCAGCCTAGAGTTCTCCAGGTGTCTGGGTTCGAGGTGGCTAGGAGAACCACCGCATCAACTGGAAGTGACCTTTCTCCAGGTGGTTCAAACAGAATGTTGCTTCTTTTACAACTCTGAAGATAGCAACACATGCAGGCCTAACCTAGTGAAACTCAATAAGACTGACCTAACCAATGGAGATACTAATTAATTTGACAATAGCAGGAAATTAACCTGTATAATCAATATGAAATGAAATCATTCAAAGGCTGTCATCACAGATGAATTAGAAAAGCTAAGTAAAAAGCAACAGATGAGTTGATAAAGCCCTGCTGTGCAATTTGAATTTGAGGCTAGACAAAAATAAAAATTTATTGTCATTTGTAGCCATTAATTTATACTGTCCCCAATGTCTTTCCTTAGGTTTCAAGGCTTTAACTGAATGAAAACACACATGTATCTATTTAGGCATTAATATACATAAGGTGTTCTAAAAATAAACAAATTGAAAAGAGTATATATAGCATACATTTTTGAAGCAGAAATGAACCATTATACCCCGGAAATTACAGTTGAACATGAGTACCTATATATTTCTTGCCACATGAAAAATATAGGTGTGTGTTAAACACTGGGTATATAGAACTGGTTAAAAGTATGCTCTAGAAGCCCAATGCATTACCCATCATGTGGGATATAAAACAGAAAGCAACAAATGAAAAAAACAACACAAACGTAGAACTCATAGACACAGACACCAGTACATAGTGGTTACTAGAGGGTAAGTGGGGAGGGGGGTGGAAGATGAGGGTAAAGGGATTAAATATATGGTGATAGAAGGAGAAGTGACTGGGTGGTGAACACACAATGTGATATATAGATGATGTATTATAGAATTGTACACCTGAAATCTACGTAACTTTGCTAACAATTGTCACCCCAACAAATTTAATAAAATTTTTTTAAAAATTCAAAAAAATGCTCTAGATGAGCATGTTTCTTGTTAGATATTGTTAACTTATTAAAATCATTTCTCAATTTTTCTCAATTTGCTGAGAATTTAAAAATATACATCAATATCAACAGATCAATATATTTCTTAACAAAATTATGTCCTACATGATATAGCCAGGTCTTGAAGCCATTACAATTGCCAGAAATACCATCCTGTTAAAAGGTGAACATGTAAAGTGTTCTTTGTGCTAATTAATAAACACAGCAGGAGTAGTAGTAGTATTACTAGTTGCAGAAGCAGCAGACAGGGTGCTGACAGTAATAATCATAAATCCCTGGCTGAAGGACTGCTTAAATGGGAGGAAATATATTTTATTTATCTTTCTTTTTTAAGAACTTTATTGAGGTATAAGTGATATACAAAGAAATGCAAATATGTAAATTGTTTGCACATATGAAACACTCATGATACCAGCATCACAATCGAAGGGATAGACATATCCAGAAAGGAGGTGATACACTTTGGAATTTCTTTTTTTTAAATTAAGGTTTATTGGGGTGACAATTGTTAGTAAAGTTACATAGGTTTCAAGTGTACAATTCTGTAATACATCATCTGTATATCACAATGTGTACTCACCACCCAGAGTCAGTTCTCCTTGCATCATAGATTATCTTATGTGAATTTTCTCATTTCACTATCACAAAAGTATGTCTCTTAATAAAAAAACGTGTCTAATTCTTAACATTAGTTAAATTATCCTTTCACACACCTAAATTTCTCTACAAATTAGTACTTCAGGAAGAGCTCATAGCAAAACTAGATAAGGACACAAAGCCTTCTCAAATCATTATTTTACAGCCTACCTGTCTAAATAAATAAACCCTTGCAAGAGAAGACTTCAGGATTGCTAGGGAATTAAAGCATTTAGAGAGTGACTATGTGGTAAAAGTTTCATTGGAAACTCTTTCAAAACCGTACAAATGGTACTGTACAACAACAATGGTAATTAGCGTCAAAAGGAAAGGTGGATTGGTTTAAAAAAATAAAAAACAAGAAAGAAAATGAGAATACTTGTTACCTACAAGCGACCATCACTCAAAAAATATGATTGACACATTTCTGGACAGGGCACTGCTACAGCAGGGATGTATATAGAGGACCTGCCAAACCCAATCTCACTCTGAAAAGTGGCTTTCAGTTCTCACCCCAAGATATTATGATCACTGAATCCAACATTTTTCCATAATAATAATTGTGCAGACGTACTGACTTCTAACATGTTTCCCACCTTCAGAGGGTATCTCTCACCACTCCACATTTACACAATGAATATGTGGGTCCAAAACCAAAAATCTTGATTCTGATTTTGCATTTACTTAAGGGTATCTTTATCTTCTCTAACCTTTTGGTGTTCACATTGTTAGCAATGGATCACTGAAATTATCTCAGGATGCCTTTTGACATCCATTTGGCTGCAGGCCCCCCCTAAGTTTGAAAACACAGGTCAAGGAGACGTGCATTTGCACACCCACAAGTAGTTGAAAACCCAACACAAATGATGTTCATGTTCAGCGTTGCTCTACTAAAGTCACTAGTTAAAGGTATCTAATTATTCAGCACCTTTCTGGGTAGGTCCCTTCATGCAGCACGGCTCCAAGGTGGAGAATTGGAGCAGTCACCTTCCTTCTCTGAAATGTAGCACTGCTCTCTGACACCCATAACATAATGCTGTTTCTAAGACTTTTCCATAACCCTAGCAAATGTGAACCAACTACCCTCCAACTAACACTGTTTCCAAATAGGGGAGGAGCCTCTCAGCTGCTTTATGTTTACATGAACAATTATGAGAATCCAGATTTAAAGGGTGGCCCCTTTTTTCTCTTCTGCTACTATGAGGTGTCTTTTTCTTCTCTAAGCTAAATGTATTGTCAATATTAGGAAGAGACCACAAAAATCATCATAAATGTTTCAAAGATCAGATCCTGATGCCTGCCAGGGCCCTCCAGAGCTCTAGACAAGAAATGCAAGGACACCCACATCTCTACCCATATCATGGGTCAAAGGCCTCCAGAAACATTGCTTTTCTTGAGTATCACTCTACAAGAAAGGTCTGTTTACATGCACTACATGTAAAGAGAACTTTTCTAGGTATGGTGCTGTACAAAGCATGGATCAAGTCCAAGGAACTGTCTACGCACCCTTGAGCTGTCAATTATCACTCTCCCCACAATATTAAGGTAGCAGTATTCATCATATTGCCATAATTGAGACTACTGGAACACCCTACCATCCAACTTAAACTCCTGAATCAGGGAGATCCCTCATCTGCTCTAAGTTTACCGAGATAATTATGATGACGCAGGGAAAACAAACTTGACATTGTTTTGTCTTTCATTTGAAGGTACCTTTAAATTCTCTAACCTGTCGGTGTTTACATTGTTAGCAATGATCATGGAAATCATATCCGAATGCCTGAAACCATTTGTCAGCACTCCTCTATGCAGTTCAAAACACACAAGACAAGAAGAAGGGCATCTCAATACCTATAACAAGTATGAACCACCACAAACATTGATCTTGAGCATTGTTCAAACCAAAGAAGCATTAGGTAAATTTACTCTAATTAACCAAGACCTTTCAGGATAGGGCACTGCACACAACAGGAATCAAGGATGGAGAATCACCCCAGATTACATATTCTCTCAAATATATCACTGATCTGAGACACAGAAATTATTATGACTAACCCAAGAGTTTTCACAATCTCAGCCAAAGCTAACCAAGACCCTCCACAATGCAAGATTCCCAAAGATAAGGGTACCTCAGGCACTAAATGTTTA
The DNA here is from genome assembly GCF_001890085.2 of Hipposideros armiger. Classification (NCBI taxonomy): domain Eukaryota; kingdom Metazoa; phylum Chordata; class Mammalia; order Chiroptera; family Hipposideridae; genus Hipposideros; species Hipposideros armiger. The sequence goes on along the minus strand of NW_017731453.1, from coordinate 14,427 downwards.
CATGAATAATTCTAGGAAGCCAATGAGAAAATGTGGATCCTTTTCTCTCTTCCTCTATTAGAAGGTGTCCTTCTCTTCTCTAACATGCAGGTATTCACAAGTTTACGAATAAAACACTAAATGCATATTCACTATGAAGAAGACCAGACAGAAAGGCCTGCCAAAGGCATCAGGAGCTCTGGAGAAACATACCATAAATCCATACATCTCAGAACCAAACATGGGTCCAATGGCAGCCAAACATTGCTGTTCTTCTGCATCATTCTACACAGAATTGCTGGTCAAGTGCCATATGTTTACATGAGCAGGACAATACTGGGTAGGGCGCTGCAGAGATGGCTCAAGGCAGAGGGATTGTCCAGTCCACTTGGAACTTTCCATTACAGCTTTTGTTTCCCCTGAACACAGAAACTGGATAGAGTATTGAAGGTATTTCCAAACACTGAGACTATTTGATCACCCGAGTCTCCATCTTGGAACCTGCCCCTGGGGGAGCTGGCAGATCTCTCATCTGCCCTGAGGTTACCTACATGACTATGATCACGCAGGAAGAACGAATTTCATCCTGGAATGTTTTACACACGGCCCACTTGAAATTCTCGACCCTGTGGGACTTCATATTGTAAGCAATGGATCGCTGAAATCATCTGAGTGTAGCTCGCACCCATTTGGCAGCTGAGCCCTCCTCACGTAATGAAACACAGAGAAAGACAACACATGCGTGTCTATGCCTAGCAATGGACGAAAGCCCACCTCAAACAGTTTTCTTGCTGGGCACTGTTCTTACCACTGAGACATTAATTACACTAGTCTAATTAATTTGTACCTCACTGGATAGGACACTGCACAGAGCATGGCATCAACATCGACTTTTCAGGCCCCCAATAATAAAGGAATTAACAGTGGATCTCAGAAACCCAACAGATACTGACAGTTTCCATGAGTTTTCTATCACCCTAACCAATGCCAACTGACTACCCTCCCCGATGCACCACTCCCAAACACAGGTGCCACTCAGGCGCTCCATGTTTACAGGGATGTTTCCAAGAAATCAATCAGAAAAGGTGATTCTTTTTCTCTCGTCTTCTATTATAAGGTGCCCTTATCTTCTGGAAAATGAAGGAATTCCCATTGTTATGAATCAACCACCAAAAGCATCTTCAATATGATGGAGATCCTACACCAGTGCCTGCCAAAGGCAACTGGAGCTGTAGGTAAAACTACAAAAAACGCCCACATTTGTGCACCAGACTTGGGAACGAAGGCCTCCAAAAACGCTCTCTGTGAGCATCATTCTACCCAAAATAGGTTAAACACATGCAGAAAGCACATGTACCACAATTTTGGGTAGGGAGCTGCTCACAGAAGCCTCAGGCCAAAGGGCCTGCCCAGTCAACCTTGCACTTTCCAGTATAGCTTTCCTTTCTCCCTGAACACAGACAGCTCAGAGCATACATGATATTTCCACAAACTGAGAATAGTTGTTTAACTGTCACTAAAACTTGCAACCCTCAACGGTGAAATCCCTCATCTACTCTAACGCTACTGAGATGATAGGATGATGCAAGCAGAAGAAACTTGATCCAGTTATTGTTCTATAGAAGGGTGACACACAAACCCCAAACCTGTTGAACTTGCCATTATAGCAACGTATCGGTGAAATTATCTGATCCTCCGACATCCATTTGGCAGGTGAGGCCTCCATGAGGAAAGTAATGCTGGGGGAGGATCACACACGCATGTCTATTCCCAGGAATTGCCGAAAGCCCACCCCAAAACACTGTACTTAGTGTGCTTTGCTCTTTCCAGTGAGGCACCTATTACACTACTCTAATTAATTGGTACCTCGCTGGATAGGGCACTGCACACAGCATGGCATCAACGTCGACTTCCCAGGTCCCTACAAAGAAATCAAGAGTGGATCTCAGAAACCCAATAAATACTAAGAGTTTTCATGAGTTTTCCATCAGCCTAGTCAATGCGAACCGACCACCCTTCCTGATGCAACACTCCGAAACACGGATACCTCTCAGGCGTTCCATGTTTACGGGAAGTATTCCGAGAGCCAATGAGAAAACGTGCCTCTTTTTCTCTCCCTCTATTAGGAGGCATCCTTCTCTTCTATAAGATGAAGGTTTTTCCACTGTTAGGAATACACCACTGAATTATCCTTCACTAAGAAGAAGATAATACACTAGGCCTAACACAGGAATCAGGAGCTCTGAAGAAACTTACCATAAACCCCCACATCTCTGCCTCATTCATGGGTCCAACGGCAGCTGAAAACATTGCTTTTTTCTGCATCATTCTACCCAGAATCGCTGCACAAGTGCCATAGGTATACATGAGCAGAACAAACCTGGGTAGGGCGCTACAGAGATGGCTCAAGGCAGAGAGATTGTCCAGTCCACTTGGAACTTTCCATTAAAGATTTCCTTTCCCCTGAACACAGAAGCACAATAGAGTTTTGAAGGTATTTCCAAACACTGAGACTATTTGATCATTCAATCCTCCATCTTCAAACCTGTCCCTGAGGGAGGGAGCGGATCTCTCATCTGCCCTTACGTTACCGACATGATTCTGATGACGCAGGAGAACAAACTTCATTCTCGAATGATTTACATACGGCCCACTTGAAATTCTCCACACTGTGGGACTTCATATCGTTAGCAATGGATCGCTGAAACCATCAGAGCCTACCTCACAACCATTTGGCAGCCGAGCCCTTCTCATGTAAAGAAACAGAGAGAAAGACGACACACGCATGTCTATTCCTAGCAGTGGACGAAAGCCCACCCCAAACAAAGTTTTTCCTGGGCATGCTCTTTCCAGTGAGGCACCTATTATGCTAGTTTAATTAATTGGTACCTCACTGGATAGGACACTTCCCGGAGCACGCTGTCAAGGTGAAATGAAGGACTGTACAGGTCCCTAATACAAAGAAATCAATAAAGGATCTCAGAAGCACCACAAACACTGACAATGACCATGAGTTTTTCCATCAGCCTAACCAATGCCAACCAACTCCCATCCCCGATGCACCACTGCGAACACGGCTTCCTCTCCAGCGCTCCACATTTATGGGAATGATTGCAAGAAATCAATCAGAAAGCGTGGTTCCTTTTCTCTCCTCTTCTATTGTAAGGTGTATTTATCTTCTGGAACATGAAGGAATTTCATTGTTAGGAATGAACCACAAAAACCATTGGTAAATGACAGAGATCAAACACCAGTGCCTGCCAAAGGCAACTGGAGCTGTAGATAAACATAGCGAAAACACCGACATCAGTGTCGCAAAATTGGGTCTAATGGCCTCCAAAAATGTCACTCTCCTTGAGCATCATTCTGCCCAAAATGGCTGCACACATGCAGAAAGTGAGTCCTGCACAAATTTGGCTAGGGCACTGCTCACAGAAGCCTCAGGCCAAAGGGCCTGCCCAGTTAATCCTGCACTCGCCAGGACAGATTTCTTTTCTCCCTGAACACAGAGAGCTAAGAGTATAGATGGTATCTCCACAAACTGAGACTACTTGTTCACCTGACAATAACAATTGCCACCCTGAAAGGTGACATGTCTCACCGAATCTAACGCTACTTCGATGACAGGATGACACAAGCAGAAGAAACTTGATCCAGTTATGTTTCTATGGAAGGGTCACAGACAATTCCCAAACCTGTTGTGCTTCCCATTGTTAGCAGCGGATCGGTGAAATCATTTGAACCCTCCGGACATCCATTCGGCAGCTGAAATCTCCATGACAGAAAAACACGGAGGTGAAGTTGACATACGTTTCTACACCCGATTCTGGACAAAAGGCCGCCACAAACAATTCTCTGCCTGACGTTCCATCTTTCCAGGAAGGCACTAATGACACTCGTCTCAATAAACAATTGCTCACTAGATAGGGAGCTACACAGAGCATGGCAGGAACATAGACACCTGTGCAGATCCCTCCCTCACAGAAATGAAGGATTGACCTCCGACAACTACAACACAATAGCTCTTCCCAGCAGTGCACCATCACCCTAGCCAGTGAAAACCCACTACCTTGCATGATGCACACTTCCCAAAAAGATGGGTGCCCCTCAGGGTCTCCATATTTACATGAATGATTCTGAGACGTCAATGAGAAAATGTGCCTCCTCTTCATTCACTCTATTAGAAGGTATATTTCTCTTCTATATCAGGAAGTTTCTCCCCTGTTAGGTATACACCACTTAACTCACTTTCTCTATGAAGAAGATCAGACACTAGTCCTGCCACAGGAATCAGGAGCTCTGAAGAAACATACCATAAACCCCCATATCTCTGCCTCATTCGTGGGTCCAATGGTGGCAGAAAAAGTTGCTTTTCTTCTGCATCATACTAACCAGAATTGCTCCTCAAGTGCCATATGTATGCTTGAGGAAACAATGCTGGGTAAGGTGCTGCAGAGATGGCTCAAGGCAGAGGGATTGTCCAGTCCACTTGGAACTTTCCATTACACCTTACGTGTCCCCTGAACACAGAAAAAGGATAGAGTATTGAAGGAATTTCCAAATACTGAGACTGTTAGATCACCCGAGTCTCCATGTTGGAACCAGCACCTGGGGGAAGGGGCAGATCTCTCATCTGCCCTGAAGTTACCTACATGATTATGAAGATGCAGGAAAAACAAATTTCATTCTCGAATGTTTTCCATACGGCCCACTTGAAATTCTCCACCATGTGGGACTTCATATTGTGAGCAATGGACGCTGTAATCATTTGAGCATACCTCACACCCATTTGGCAGCTGAGCCCTCCTCACGTGAAGAAACAGAGAGAAAGACGACACACGCATGTCTCTTCCTAGCAACGCACAAAAGCCCACCCCAAACACTGTACTTGCTGGGCTTTGCTCTTTCTAGTGAGGCACCTATTACTCAAGTCTAATTAACTAGTACCTCGCTGGATAGGGCACTGCACAGAGCATGGCATCAACGTCGACTTCCCACGTCCCTACAAAGAAATCAATAGTGGGTCTCAGAATCAATAAATACTAAGAGTTTTCATGCGTTTTCCAAAAGCCTAGTCATTGCCACCAGACCACTGTGCCTGACGGAACTCTCCGAAACACGGTACCTCTTAGGCGCTCCACATTTACGGGAAGTATTCCATGAGCCAATGAGAAAACGTGCCTCCTTTTCTCTCCATTAGAAGGCATCCTTCTCTTCTATAACATGAAGGCTTTCCCACTGTTAGGAATATACCATTCAATTCTACTTTACTATGAAGATGATCAGACACTAGCCTTGCCACAGGATCAGGAGCTCTGAAAACATACCATAAACCCCCACATCTCTGACTCATTCGTGGGCACAACGGCAGCCGAAAATGTTGCTTTTCTTCTGAATCATTCTACCCAGAATCACCTGTGAGTGCCATATGTATACTTGAGCAGTACAATTCTGGGTAGGGCGCGGCAGAGATGGCTCAAGGCAGAGGGATTGTCCAGTCCACTTGGAACTTTCCATTACAGCTTTTGTGTCCCCTGAACACAGAAAATGGATAGAGTATTGATGGAATTTCCAAATATTGAGACTGTTAGATCACCCGAGTCTCCATGTTGGAACCAGCCCTTGGGGGAGGGGGCAGATCTCTCATCGGCCCTGAGGTTACCTACAAGATTATGAAGAGGCAGGAAGAACAATCTTCATTCTCAAATGTTTTCCGTATGGCCCACTTGAAATTCTCCACCCTCTGGGACTTCATATTGTGAGCAGTGGATCGCTGAAATCATCGGAGCTTACTTCCAACTCATTTTGCAGCTGAGCCATCCTCACATAAACAAACAGAGAGAAAGACGACACACGCATGTCTCTTCCTAGCAATGCACAGAAGCCCACCAGAAACACTGTACTTGCTGGGCTTTGCTCTTTCCAGTAAGGCACCTATTACTCTAGTCTAATTAATTGGTACCTTGCTGGATAGGGCACTGCACAGAGCATGGCATCAACGTCAACTTCCCAGGTCCCTACAAAGAAATCAAGTGCGGATCTCAGAAACGCAATAAATACTAAGAGTTTTCATGAGTTTTCCATCATCTTGTCAATGCCACCCGACCGCCCTCCCTGATGCAACACTTCTAAACACGGTACGTCTCAGGCTCTCCACATTTATGGTAAGTATTCCGTGAGCCAATGAGAAAACGTGCCTCCTTTTCTCTCCATTAGAAGGCATCCTTCTCTTCTATACCATGAAGGTTTTCCCACTTTTACGAATACACCATTCAATTCTCCTTCATTATGAAGAAGATCAGACACTAACCCTGCCACAGGATCAGGAGCTCTGAAGAAACACAGCATAAACCCCCACATCTCATCCTCATTCGTGGGTCCAACGGTGGCAGAAAACGTTGCTTTTCTTCTGCATCATACTACCCAGAATCGCTCCTCAAGTGCCATATGTATGCTTGAGGAAACAACGCTAGGTAGGGCACTGCAGAGATGGCTCAAGGCAGAGGGAATGTCTAGTCCACTTGGAAATTTCCATTGCAGCTTTCGTGTCCCCTGAACACAGAAAATGGATAGAGTATTGAAAGAATTTCCAAACACTGAGACTATTAGATCACCCAAGTCTCCATGTTGGAACCAGCCCCTTGAGGAGGGGGCAGATCTCTCATCTGACCTGAGGTTACCTACATGATTATGATGATGCAGGAAGAAGAAACTTCATTCTCGAATGTTTTCCGTACGGCTCACTTAAAATTCTCCACCATGTGGGACTGCTTACTCTGAGCAATGGATCACTGAAATGATCTGAGCGTACCTCACACCCATTTGGCAGCTGAGCCCTCCTCATGTAATGAAACAGGGAGAAAGACGACACACGCATGTCTCTTCAAAGCAATGGACGAATGCCCACCCCAAACACTGTAGTTGCTGGGCTTTGCTCTTTCCAGTGAGGCACCTATTACTCTAGTGTAATTAATTGGTACCTCGCTGAATAGGGCACTGCACAGAGCATGGCATCATCGTCGACTTCCCAGGTCCCTACAAAGAAATCAAGAGTGGATCTCAGAAACCCAATGAATACTAAGAGTTTTCACGTGTTTTCCATCAACCTTGTCAATGCCACCCGACCGCCCTCCCTGATGCAACACTCCAAAACACGGGTACCTCTCAGGTGCTCCACATTTACGGGAAGTATTCCGTGAGCCAATGAGAAAACGGGCCTCCTGGGCCGGCCGAGGGGCACGATGGTTAAGAACTGGCTTGGGACGCCAGAGGGCCCCGGTTCCGATCCCACATATGAGGGCCAGTGACACTGCCCTCCACAGCTCAGATGCTGAACGAGAGCTCAACCTGGAGCTGGGCTGCTGTGAGTCGCCAGCGACGGCATAGGCTGCAGCCCCTGTGGCAGTGGGTTGCCATGGGCTATCGTGTGTAGCCAGAAGCCAACGTGAGCAGCCAGCTGCTGCAGTGAGCGGCCGTCCAGAAGAAGGCAACTGGTGTGTCTCGACCGAGAAGTGTACAATGATGGTGCCAACTTGGGCCAGTGAAGCGACGTCCTCCACAACTAGATTGAAGAACAAAACGACAGGAACTTGTCTGTTCACCTTCCCCCAATTCCCCAGCACTGTTCCCATCCCCCCGATTCCCCAATAAAAAAAATCTTTAAAAAAATAAAAGTGCCTCCTTTTCTCTCCCTCTATTAGAAGGCATCCTTCTCTTCTATATCATGAAAGTTTTCCCACTGTTAGGAATACACCACTGAATTCTCCTTCACTATGAAGAAGATTAGACACTAGCCCTGCCACAGGATCAGGAGCTCTCAAGAAACATACCATAAACCCCCACATCTCTGACTCATTCGTGGGTACAACGGCGGCCGAAATGTTGCTTTTCTTCTGCATCATTCTACCCAGAATCGCAACTCAAGTGCCTAGGTATACATGAGCAGAACAATACTGGGTAGGGCGCTGCAGAGATGGCTCAAGGCAGAGGGATTGTCCAGTCCACTTGGAACTTTCCATTACAGCTTACGTGTCCCCTGAACACAGAAAAAGGATACAGTATTGAAGGAATTTCCAAATACTGAGACCGATAGATCACCCGAGTCTCCATGTTGGAACCAGCCCCTGGGGGAAGGGGCATATCTCTCATCTGCCCTGAATTTACCTACATAATTATGAAGATGCAGGACAAACAAATTTCATACTCGAATGTTTTCCGTACGGCCCACTTCAAATTATCCACCCTGTGGGACTTCATATTGTGAGCAATGGATGCTGTAATCATCATGCTTACTTCCCACTCATTTGGCAGCTGAGCCCTCCTCACTTAAAGAAACAGAGAGAAAGACGCCACACGCATGTCCCTTCCTAGCAATGGATGAAAGTCCACCCCAAACATTGAACTTGCTGGGCTTTGCTCTTTCCAGTGAGGCACCTATTACACTAGTCGAATTAAGTGGTACCTCGCTGCACAGGGCACTCTGCAGAGTATGGTATCAATTTTGACTTCCCCTGGTCTCAACAAAGAAATCCAGAGTGGATCTCATAAACTCAAAAAACACTAATAGTTTTCATGAGTTTTCCGACAGTCTAACCAATGCCAACCAACTACCCTCCCTGATGCACCGGTGCAAAACACGGTTTCCTCTCCGGTGCTCCAAGTTTACAGGAATGATTCTAAGAAATCAATCAGAAAACATGGTTCCTTTTCTCTCCTCTCCTATTGTAAGGTGTGTCTATCTTCTGGAAAATGAAGGAATTTCATTGTTAGGAATGAACCACAAAAACCATCTTCAACATGATGGAGTTAAACACCAGTGCCTGCCAAAGGCAATTGGAGCTGTAGATAAACATACCAAAACACCCACATCAGTGTTGCAAAATTGGGACTAATGGCCTCCAAAAATTTCGCTCACCTTGAGCATCATTCCACACAAAAATGGCCGAACACATGCAGGAGGTGCGTCCTGCACAAATTTGGCTAGGGCACTGCTCACAGAAGCNGAAAGTCCACCCCAAACATTGAACTTGCTGGGCTTTGCTCTTTCCAGTGAGGCACCTATTACACTAGTCGAATTAAGTGGTACCTCGCTGCACAGGGCACTCTGCAGAGTATGGTATCAATTTTGACTTCGCCTGGTCTCAACAAAGAAATCCAGAGTGGATCTCATAAACTCAAAAAACACTAATAGTTTTCATGAGTTTTCCGACAGTCTAACCAATGCCAACCAACTACCCTCCCTGATGCACCGGTGCAAAACACGGTTTCCTCTCCGGTGCTCCAAGTTTACAGGAATGATTCTAAGAAATCAATCAGAAAACATGGTTCCTTTTCTCTCCTCTCCTATTGTAAGGTGTGTCTATCTTCTGGAAAATGAAGGAATTTCATTGTTAGGAATGAACCACAAAAACCATCTTCAACATGATGGAGTTAAACACCAGTGCCTGCCAAAGGCAATTGGAGCTGTAGATAAACATACCAAAACACCCACATCAGTGTTGCAAAATTGGGACTAATGGCCTCCAAAAATTTCGCTCACCTTGAGCATCATTCCACACAAAAATGGCCGAACACATGCAGGAGGTGCGTCCTGCACAAATTTGGCTAGGGCACTGCTCACAGAAGCCTCATGCCAAAGGGCCTGCCCAGTTAATCCTGCACTCGCCAGGACAGTTTTCTTTTCTCCCTGAACACAGACAGCTAAGAGTATAGATGGTATCTCCACAAACTGAGACTATTTGTTGACCTGACACTAACAATTGCCACCCTGAAAGGTGACATCCCTCACCGACTCTAATGGTACTTTGATGACAGGATGACACAAGCAGAATAAACTTGACCGTTATATTTCTATGGAAGGGTCACAGTAAATTCCCAAACCTGTTGCGCTTCCCATTGCTAGCAACGGATCGGTGAAATCACTTGAGCCCTCCACATCCATTTGGTAACTGAGCCCTCCATGACGGAAAAACACCGAGGTGAAGGGGACATACGTGTCTACACCCGGTTCCGGACAAAAGACCTCCACAAACGATTCTCTGCCTGAGCATCCATCTCTCCATGAAGGCACTAATGACACTCGCCTCATTAAATAATTGCTCACTGGATAGGGCGCTACACAGAGCATAGCAGGAACATAGACACCTGTGCAGATCCCTCCCTCACAGAAATGAAGAATTGGCCTCCGACAACTACAACACAATAGCTCTTCCCAGCACTGCACCATCACCCTAGCCAGCGACAAGCGACTACCTTTTACGATGCACCCCTCCCAAAAAGATGGGTACCCCTCAGGGGCTCCACATTTACATGAATGATTCTGAGACGTAAATGAGAAAATGTGCCTCCTTTTCGTTCACTCTATTAGAAGGTATCTTTCTCTTCTATATCAGGAAGTTCCTCCCCTGTTAGGAATACACCACTTAACTCACTTTCTCTATGAAGAAGATCAGACACTAGTCCTGCCTCAGGAATAAGGAGCTCTGAAGAAACATACCATAAACCCCCACATCTCAGTCTCATTCGTGGGTCCAACAGTGGCAGAAAACGTTGCTTTTCTTCTGCATCATACTACCCAGAATCGCTCCTCAAGTGCCATATGTATGCTTGAGGAAACAACGCTACGTAAGGCGCTGCAGAGTTGGCTCAAGGCAGAGGGATTGTCTAGTCCACTTGTAAATTTCCATTGCAGCATTTGTGTCCCTGAACACAGAAAATGGATAGAGTATTGAAAGAATTTCCA
>NW_017731453.1:523-1276 GCF_001890085.2 Hipposideros armiger | reverse complement strand
ATAGGGCGCTACACAGAGCATGGCAGGAACGTAGACACCTGTGCAGATCCCTCCCTCAGCAAATGAAGACTTGGCCTCCGACAACTACAACCGAATGGCTCTTCCCAGCACTGGACTATCACCATAACGAGCGACAACCGACTACCTTGCCCGATGCACCCCTCCCAAAAAGAAGGGTGCCCCTCAGGGGACCCACATTTACATGTATGATTATGAGAAGTCAATGAGAAAACGTGCCTCCTTTACTTTCGATCTATTAGAAGGAATCTTTCTCTTTTACACCAGGAAATTTTTCCCATTAGGAATACAGCACTGAACTCACTTTCACTGTGAAGATCAGACACTAGGCCTGCCACAGGAATCAGGAGCTCTAAAGAAACATACCGTAAACTCCCACATCTCTGCCTCATTCGCGAGTCCTACGGCGCCCAATAACGTTGCATTTCTTCTGCATCATTCTACCCATAATTGGCTGCTAAGTGCCATATGTATGCTTGACAGGACAATTCTGGGTAGGGCGCTCCAGAGATGGCTCAAGGCAGAGGGATTTTCCAGTCAACTTGGAGCTTTCCATTGCAGCTTTCGTGTCCCTTGAATACAGAAAATGGATAGAGTATTGAAGGAATTTCCAAATACTGAGACTATTAGATCACCCGAGGCTCCATGTTGGAACCAGTATCTGGAGCAGGGGGCAGATCTCTCATGTGCCCTGAGGTTACCTACATGATTGTGAAGATGCAGGAAGAACAAACT
>NW_017731453.1:0-513 GCF_001890085.2 Hipposideros armiger | reverse complement strand
AGACACTAGCCCTGCCACAGGATCAGGAGCTCTCAAGAAACATACCATACCCCCCAATCTCTGACTCATTCGTGGGTACAACGGCGGCCGAAAATGTTGCTTTTCTTCTGAATCATTCTACCCAGAATCGCCTGTGAGTGCCATATGTATACTGGAGCAGAATAATTCTGGGTAGGGCGCTGCAGAAATGGCTCGAGGCAGAGGGATTGTCCAGTCAACTTGGAGCTTTCCATTGCAGCTTTCGTGTCTCCTGAACACAGAAAATGGATAGAGTATTGAAGGAATTTCCAAATACTAAGACAATTAGATCACCCGAGTCTCCATGTTGGAACCAGCATCTGAGCAGGGGGCAGATCTCTCATGTGCCCTGAGGTTACCAACATGATTGTGAAGACGCAGGAAGAACAAACTTTATTCTCGAATGTATACCGTGTGGCCCACTTGAAATTCTCCACCCTGTGGGGCTTCATATTGTGAGCAATGGATCGCTGAAATCATCTGAGCTTACTTCCC
>NW_017732379.1:658694-662800 GCF_001890085.2 Hipposideros armiger | reverse complement strand
TGACTTGTTGCTCTTCTCACATATCTAACAAGGTGTCCTTTCTTAATATAAACATATATTCTATAATAATTTTCAAATATTTATCATTTTGTTTTTAAGACATAAATACTTATCATATCTGTAAGGATTTCTCCACTCCCATTTTTTTTTATTACTTTCAGGTGATGACCAGTTATGTTAAGAAAATTTTTAAGTTCACCACCGTTTTCCAAATATTTGAAAAGCTAACTTTGTCATATATTCAGTTCAAATAAATACTTCAATATATTTTAATAATTTTAGTAATTATAGTATAATTAATTTTAACGATCTTTTAATAATTTTCAATGTAAAAAAAGCAAAATTTTAACAGTAACATTATAAGATATATTACTGTCAGATAAGGAAAAACTTGCTTCATTTTTTGTCCTTTTGAAAATTTCCACATTCTATTCTCAGAGAATTTCCCCCCTTTCTGAATTGCTGCTGAAAGAAAGGAAACGCTACAGATGAAATGCTAAACATCACACAGTAATTACATTTTTCATGTTAAAAATTATTAAAATTTTGCCTTTTATGATATGAATTTAATATTTAGCCAAAATATTATTATACAATTAGTTTGTTTTTCCTTTATTAATATAGATACTAATTTGGAAACAGCAATTTTAACACTAATACAATTTTTTAGTTAATAAATAATGTTTACTGAAAGGTTACTAATTAATAGTTAGGTAATTTGAAAACCACTTTATATGAACTATATTGTTTAAATCTCACAGCAACTCATGAAATAGGAATTGTTATTGATCCATTTGTCATATCAGCAAAATATTTCTATTTCTTGTTTCCTTTCCTTGACTATAACTTTTATTTGGGAGGTTTGGTATCCACTCATCATTTTATTCACTTATTTATATTTGCATATTGTTTTGTTCTGTAATAAATACCTTCAATTTTCTCATCTCAAACCCAAGTGCTGTTCTCTTAAATTTGTTTAACTTGTTTTTCCTGCTTATAGATTTTCTTCTGTTTTAATACACAACTGAGTTCAGGCAATGGGAAAGCAAAAAAAAAAAATGACATTCTAGTGGTTGGCTAATGAGCCAACAAAGTATATCAATCTTTCTTTTATCTGTTGGATATTATGTTCAGGCACTAAAAACAGTGACTGGAAGCAGTAGTGGTATCCCCACAATGTGTTTGTCCACAGTAGCAGGGCAAGTATTTCGCAGCTCTATTATCAGAGATGTCCAGAACTTCTCTCTGTCCAGTCACCTTTACGTACACACTTTGAAGACCAGTGTGACTTGTATTCAAAGTAGCTTCATTGTCCATGATTTCTAATGTTCTGGTAATCATGTTCAAATTTCCTCAGGACATAAGATAAGTGAAGAAAGGTAAAAAGTGATTTCCTGGAAGCTTCTACTACAATTCTTTCTTAAATCTCTCATCAGAACATGGTCACAATGCTATAATTGTTTCCAAGGGAGTATGGAAAATGTGTGTGTGTGTGTGTATTTGAAAACTCTGCATATGCAGATAATATAGATTTCTATTTCTGTGTAAGTAGCTTCAATCCTTTCACAATTCACCTCTTTGGCAAACTAGCTATCAAAGGATATACTCGTTCCCATATATTGAAAGATTCAATTTTTTCACAGGAGGAACACATTTAAAATTTCACTCAGTTACCAAACCAGCTCAAAGCCCAGAATGCTTGCTTCCTGTTTATATGTCTCTATCAGGAAGATAGATGACATCTCATAGTCGACTGACCTGAAGCTAATAGACACATCCTCTGTTCTCAATAATAATGAATGTATAATGGAGAAGATGGAATAATATACCATGTTTCCCTGAAAATAAGACCTAGCCAGAGAAGAAGCCCTAGCATAATTTCTCCAGGATATGGAGGGCACATACCCCTCACATGAGGGTTTTATGACCTATTTCAGGGAGAAGGGTTCCTTTTCCACAAACTCCTTCAGCTTAAAATATTCAGTATGCCAAGGTGCCATATCTTGGCACCTAAAATCATGCGAGGGCTCATTTTCCAGCTAGGTCTTATTTTCAGGGAAACAGGGTATCTGTAATAAAAAATCCCATTTAGATACCATAGACAAAAATTACTAGTGCATATTTTTAACCAAATACATAATATTTGGTAAAATAAAACATAAACTCCTGCCCCGAGGTAGGCTCTAGCTCTCTCCCTGGGGTGGGGATGGGGGCACTTCCTTGTCGATATTCACTTGGCTACAATTAAAGTGGACAATGGAGAGGAATTCCAGAATTCCTTAAAGATATACAGTTGTAACAGTCTACTTTGTGATGGTATAGGTTCAGGGGCCTTAAAATTGTTTTAAAGTACTTACGGAAACAAGCTACTTAAGGGAATGGGGATTTTTTCACAAAGAAAAAAATAACAATAATAAAATATTAATACTCTCATTCCCAAATATAATAGGTTTCAAAAATTCCATTATACAGTAACATCAGTAGTTATAATTAAGGTTTATGCCATCCTACTGAGAGATCTAGTGCCTCAGTGAGAGATTTAGAGCATTTTAAATGTATAATTTTTGGGCCGGCTGAGTGGCTCAGTTGGTTAAGAGCTCACTCAAGAGTTTGAGCTCTGAGCAACAGCGGTTCGAGTCCAGCCTGAGCTGAGCAGCCGCTGAGCTGCCAACAGGTAGCAGGATGGCTCAGCTAAAAAAAAAAAAAATGTATAATTTTTTAAAGACCTAAGAGTATAAAATGAAGAGAGTACAAAATAAGATGTCACAAAATCTAAGTTTGTCTCTACCTCTATATTTACTAGATATTTGGCTTAGAACAAGAAACAGACATTTCTTAACTTAGTTTTGTCTTCTTCAAAATGCTATTAACTGCTGCAAGGAACAAATGAGATAATATGAATGAAAGTGTTTTGTGGATTATAAAATCGTCTATTATATTAGATATTATTGTTATGACAGCAATCACTGAAGAGCACCTACTATAATAGAACATTTTCTTTATATAAAGTATGCCATAAAGAAAAAAAATTATACAATGTGCTGAGCATGCTATCAAGTATTGTATATTGCTCAAGGGACATTTCTATGAGAACTTGGCATTGCTATTCTCTCAGTGTCAAATACATCATTGTTGCTGCATTATAGAACATCATTATTTGGGACAGCTTTCACAAATTTCACATATAATGAAAACACATAATTTCCTTCTTAAAGAAAAATAGACTTCTGGTTTCTTATGATTGTAAAGGATTATAATTTATTGTAGAAATAAATTATTGTCAAAGATTGTGTGCCCTTGTTTCATCCAGCCTTAAAAGTCCAGCTCAAATATATTTTTAATGGCTGATGAACTGTACAAAAGCACACTGAACACTGGGAAAAATATGGGGTAATTCAGAATGTGCAAATATAGATGTCCTAGCCCAGGCTTCCTATTGTGCAGATAGATTTTTTCCTAATGCTCCTAGAATGAGTCCATAATATTCTGACTTATACATACATCTAGGGCTCCAGTCCAGGGCAAGCTTTTCATTATAAGAACCAATATCAAAACACTGGCATCAGATCAGGAAAATGGAGATAAAAAAGTCAACTTTTTAACAACTTGGACATAGAATGCCAGATTGGCTACATAGCTATTACCTTTGTGTAGAGGTAATTATTTAGACAAAGAAGGAATGACCTGTCTTCACCTACCCCAGGCAAATTTTGATTTAAACATTATATATATGTAGAACTTGTGCAGTGTATATGTGTGTCATATATATGTTTATGTACATGCATGCATTTGTATAATATATGTACATATTTATTACATGTGATATATTTATGTATAATTATTATACTAACATAGTGACAAATCTATTTCATTCCTACCTCCATCTAACCTACACATACACAAAAATAAGAATTATTACTGCTTTATGCCTTTATTTCTTAATGTTGCACATATTTACACAGTGACAAAGGATATATGCCTTAATCCTCTTATTATGTAAGAAATAGTATACTATCACACTCTTCTACATCCTGCTTTGTTCATTCAATATAGTGTATATATTAATATACACATTCCTCATTCTTTTTACAGGTACATAACTTCTG
>NW_017732379.1:643807-658494 GCF_001890085.2 Hipposideros armiger | reverse complement strand
AATAAGAACCATAAATACATTATTTCCTAAGAATGTAAGTAGACTCTTAGATAACCTAGATAACCAAGAAAACCTAGCGTTTTTGTTTTGTGTTTTTTTTTTTTCTGGACAATCTAGAAGAATGGATAAATTCCTAGAAACATACAACCAACAAAAACTGAATCAGGAAAAAATAGAAAAGCTGAACAGACCAATAACAAGTAAGAAGATTTAATCAGTAATCAAAAACCTTCCAACAAAGAAAAGCCCAGGACCAGATGGTTTCACTTGTAATTTTCCTAAACATTTAAAAATAATTAATATCATTCTTTGCAAATTCTTTCAAAAAATTGAGAAAGGCAAACTCTCAGACTAATTTTATGAGATCATCATTACTCTGATACCAAAGTCAGATAAGAACACTACAAAAGAAAATAAACCAACAAAAAAACCTACAGGCCAAAATCCCTGATAATATAGATACAAAAATTTTCAATAAAATTATATTCATCATCACATTAAAAAGATCATACATCATGATCAAGTGGAATTCATCTTTGGGATACAAAGATCATTCAATAAATATGTTATATCACATTAATAAAGTGATAAATATAAATAATATGACTTTTTCAATTGTAGAAAAATCATTTAACAGAATATAGCATCAATTCATGATAAAAACTTTCAACAAATTATAACATGCTAAATAATATAACTAAACAATAAATGGGTCAACAATGAGGTCAAGGAATAAATCAAAGGATACTCTGAGACAAATGAAAATGAAAACATAACAACTCAAAAGCTATGGAACACAGAGGAAGCAGTCCTAGGAGGAAAATTTATTGCAATACAGGCCTATCTCAAAAAACAAGAGAAATCTCAAATAAATAATCTTTCCTTACACTTAGGGTAACTAGAAAAAAACAAACAAACAAACAGCAAACAAAGTCCTAGTGAGTAGAAGGAAGAAAATAAATATCAGAGTGGAAATAAGTAAAATGGAGTCTAAAAAATGCAAAAGATCAGTGAATCCAAAAGCTGGTTCTTTGAAAAAATAAACAAAATTGATAAAACTTTAGCCAGACTCATCAAGAAGAAAAGAGAGAGGACCCAAATAAATATAATCAGAAATGAAAGAGAAGTGACTATTGACACCAAAGAAATACAAGGGATTATGAAAAAAAACATTATAAACAGTTATATGACAAAAATTCAACAATCTCAATGAAATGGATAAATTGCTAGAAGCATACAATCTTCCAAGACTGAACCAAGAAGAAACAGAAAATTTGAACCAACTGATCATTACTAACAAAATTGATTAGCAATAAAAAAACTCTCAACAAACAAAAGTTCTAAACCAGATAGCTTCACAGGAAAATATTGCCAAATATTCAAATAAGAATTAACACCCAGCCTTCTATATTCCAAACTATTCCAAAAAATTCAAGAGGAGGAAAATCTCCCAAGCTCCTTATAAGAAGCCACCATTACCTTGACTCCAATGCCAAAGAAAGACATTACAAAAAAAGAAAATTATAGGCCAATATCTTTGATGAAAATAGATGCAAAAATCCTCAATAAAATATTAGCAAACCGAATTAAGCAATACATTAAAAAGATCATATACCATGATCAGGTAAGAATATTCCTGGGATGAGAGAAAGGTTGGTTTAGTATCCGCAAGTCAACTAATGAGATACAACCCATAAACAAAATGAAAGATAAAATATGATCCCATCAATAGATGCAGGAAAAGCATTTGACAAAATACAGCAATCATTTATAATAAAACTCTCAGCAATGTGGGAACAGGGGGAACATACCTCAACATAATAAAGGCCATAAAGATAAACTCACAGCTAACCTCATAATCAACGGAGAAAAGCTAAAATTATTCTCCTTGCGATCAGGAACAAGACAAGAATGCCAGCTATCACCACTTGTAGTCAATGTAGCATTGTAAGTCCACACCACAGAAATTAGACAAAAAATACATAAATAAATTTAAAAAATAAATAAAAGCATCTGAATTGAAAAGGAAAAAGGAAAAAAATATTATTTGCAGATGACATGATACTATATATAAAGCACCTCAAAAATTCTACTAAAAAACTATTAGAACTGATACATGAATTCAGTAAAGTAGTAGGGTACAAAACTAATATTTAGACATTGGCAGCATTTTTTTAAAAGTTTATTGGGGTGACAATGGTTAGTAAAGTTATATAGGTTTCAAGTGTACAATTCTGTAATACATCATCTATATATCACATTGTGTGTTTACCACCCAGAGTCAGCTCTCCTTCCATCACTATATATTCGATCCTGTTTACCCTCATCTACCACTCCTTATCCCCTTACCCTCTGGTAACCACTAAACTATTGTCTATGTCTATGAGTTTTTGTTTCTTTATTTGTTTGTCTTGTTCCTTTGTTGCTTTCAGTTTTACATCCCACATATCAGTGAAATCATATGGTTCTTGACTTTTTCTGTCTGACTTATTTCACCCAGCAATCCCTCTCCTGGGTATATAACCAAAAAATCTGAAAACATTTATCTGTAAAGATATATGTGCTCCAGTGTTCATTGCAGCTTTGTTTATGGTGGCCAAGACATGGAAACAACCAAAGTGTCCTTCAATAGATGACTGGATAAAGGTGATGTGGTATATATACACAATGAAATATTAGTCTGCCATAAGAAAAGATAAAACAGTGTCATTTGCAACAATGGATGAATCTTGAGATTGGATGCATTTTTATATACCAGTAATAAACTGTCAGAAGAAGAAATTAACAAAATAACCCCTTTTATAATTGCATCAAAAAATATCTAGGGATAACTTTAACCAACGAGGTAAAAGACCTATACTCAGAGAACTATAAGACACTGAGTAAAGAAATTGAATAAGATACAAATAAAGGAAAGCATATACTGTGCTCATGGATAGGAAGAATTAACATCATTAAAATGTCCATATTACCCAAAGCAATTTATATATTCAGTGCAATCCCTATAAAAATACCAGTGGTATTTTTCACAAAAGTAGAACAAATAATCTTAAAATTTATATGGAACCATAAAAGACTCTGAATAGCTACAACAGTCTTGAGAAAAAAGAATAAAGTTGGAGGTATCATGCTACCTGATATCCTAATCAAAACAGCATGGCACTGGCATGAAAACAGACACATAGATCAATGGAATAGAATAGTGAGCCCAGAAATAAATCCATGCCTATGTGGCCATTTGATCTATGACAAAGGAGGCAAGAATACATAGTGGGATAAAAAGAGTGTGTTCGATAAATGGTATTGGGAAAACTGGACAAACACAGGCAAACATTGAAAGTGGACAACCTCTTACACCATATACAAAAATAAACTCAAAATGAATTAAAGGCATAAATGTAAGACTCAAAACCATAAGACTTCTAGAAGAAAACATAGGCAGCAAACTCTCTGACGTTGCACTTAGTGGTATTTTTTCTGATATATCTCCTTGGTCAAGGAAAGCAAAAGAAAATTAAACAAGTGGGACTACATCAAACTACATCAAAGGTAATCACCAACAAAACGAAAAGACATCCTACTGAATAGGAGAAGATATTCACCAATGATACATCTCATAAGGTACTAATATCCAAAATTTATAAAGAGCTCATACAACTCTACAGAAAAAAAACAAAACAAAAAAACAATACAATGGAAAAATGGGCACTGCACCCAAATAGACATTTCTTCAAAGAGGACATATAGATGGTTATAGACACATGAAAATATGCTCAATATCACTAATCCTCAGAAAAATACAAATTAAGACCACAATGAGATATAACTTCACACCTGTCAAAATGGGCATCATCAATTAATCAACAAACAACAAGTGTTGGTGAGGATGTAGAGAAAATCCCTCATGCACTATTCGTGGGATTGCAAATTGGTGCAGCCACTGTGGAAAACAATATGGAGATATCTCAAAAAAATTAAAAATAGAACAACCTTATGACCCTGCAATTACACTTCTAGGTAGTGATCCAAAGAGATCTAAAACATTAATTAAAAAAGATATATGCACGATTTATAAAGATATATTATAAATTGTAATTTATAATAGCCAAGATAAGGACGCAACCCAAGTGCCCATTAATATAAAAATGCATAAAGTAATTGTGGTGCATTTATACAATGGACTATTACTCAGTCATAAAAAAGAATGCATTATTACTATTTGTGACAAATGGTTGGACCTAGAGGGTATTATGCTAATTGAAATAAGTTAGGCTAAAAAAGACAAATACCATATGATCTTATTTATATGTGGAATCTAAAGAACAAAATAAGGGAACAAATAAAACAGAAATGTAGATACAGAGAAAAAACTGATAGTTGCCAGAGGGAGGGGGATTGGGGACAGGGTGAAAAAGGTGAAGTGATTAAAAAATACAAATAGGTAGTTACAAAATAGTCACAGGGCTGTAAAGTACAGCATAGCAAATATAGTCAATACTGTTGCAACCACTATGTATAGTGCCAGGTGGGCACTAGATTAAGTAGGGGGGTTACAGCATAAATTATACAAATGTCTACACATATTCTGTACATTTAAAACTAATATAGGGCCAGCCGAGTGGCGCGTTGGTTAAGAACTGGCTTGGGACGTCAGAGGACCCCGGTTCGGATCCCACATACAAGGGCCAGTGGCACTGCCCTCTACAGCTAAGATGCTGAACAACAGCTCAACCTGGAGCTGGGCAGCTGTGAGTCGCCGGCAACGGTGGAGGCTGCAGCCCCTGCTGCAGTGGGTTGCCATGGGCTACCTTGTGTAGCCAGCAGCCAGCGTGAGCAGCCAGCAGCCAGCATGAGCGGCCAGCAGCCACTGTGAGCGGCCGTCCAGAAGCCGGTGACTGATCTTACTCATCTAGGAAGAGCACAATGATGGTGCCAACTTGGGCCAGTGAAGCAACGTCCTCTACAACTAGACTGAAGAACAAAAGGACAGCAACTTGTCTGTCCCCCTCCCCCCAATTCCCCAGCACTGTTCCCATCCCCCAATTCCCCAATATAAATCTTAAAAAAACTAATATAAAATAATTCTGAATGTCAACTGTAACTGAAGAAAGTAAATATTCTTTAAAAATATCAGTAAATGTATACAACCTTGCCTTCATTAGCTCAAACTTCAAAGTACCATAAGCTGGGTGGCTTATCAACAGCACAAATTTATTTCTCACAGTTCTGGAGGCTGGAATTCCATGATAAAGGTGTTAGCATGGTTGGGTTCTGGTGAGATCCTTCTTCTAGGTTGCAGGCTGCTGACCTCACATTGTACCCTCACATGGTAGAGAGCAAAGAGAGCTCTCTGGTGTCTGTTTTCTAAGGACACTAATCACATTCATGAGAGCTCCACCTCCAAATACCATCACAATGGGCATATGTGAATTTGGGGGAACACAAACATTAAGTCTATAGCAAGCTCAAATTAAAATACAAATAAATTAGTGATTTTCAGTATTTGAAATACAATCTTCAATTTTTTGATCAATTAAAATTGTAGATAAGTCATAGAAATAGATTCACACTTACTTAGGGATAGATAGATTAATAGACGTAAACAGGTAGAGATGCAAAAATACTATATTCAAAGTCAGTGGGTAGGTCACAGAATAATAGGAAAATCTGAATACAATCAGATTTCCAAAAATGCAGAATTTTGAAATTTATAAAAAGAAATGCCCATTTTCAAGTTCTTTAAATATGAATATTACTATACTTGATACTCTTGTTCTAAAGAGAAAAAGTTTAGATTTAGTTTTCCTTATTAACATGGCAATCCTTACCATTGTATCCCTGAAGTGATAAAAAATTAAAGAACCAGAAAAGAGTATAGCCACCAAGAAAAAGTAGTGATATCATCAAAAGAAAAGCAAATGTTGCTGATAATTGTATTTTCAGAAAACTTTTAAAATAGTAAATAGTTTTTGATTGATAACTATATATACATATGTTCACATTTAGAAATACATTTCAGACATCTATGATTGTCATTTTGTTTCATTTCTCAAAACATTAGATGTTGTACAATAACTTCACCTAAAAAATAATAAAAACACATTTCAACCTTTCCCTGGGAGAGAATAATTTTTCACATTTCTAAGGTATGTGAAAGAGAATTACAAGATTAATTTCCCCACTTTATCTTGGCACTCAGGAAAACGTTTGAGCTATCTTCAAAAAAATTTTACAGTATTTTCTTTTATTAAAATTTAAAAGATAAAATTTAAAAGATAATGTCTTTGTGTTTCCTAATATAATGTATAATAATATCCACCTAAAACTCATTTTTACCAAATACATAAAACTTCAACAGTCAAATTGATACAGCAACATTTGTTTTTAGAAAACAAATTAGAAGAAAAGTATAAATTTATTGGCATAATATATGTATCCCAAATGTCAGCCTAGACATACATTAAAGAGTGATGGTTATAAGAAATTATTGAATGAAAACCATTATGGAAACTTTTTATCAAATAGTTGACCACTGTGATACTGTGATACATGGCTCTGTATTTATTTATTTTTTTTTAAGAAAGCATTGCTAAAAGATTAATGGTTATAGACACAATGCAAACTATTTTATTATTTTAGTTTACCATTCTGAATATGATATGAGATACTGAGAGTAAAATGAAGCAGACATTATATTAAAAGCCTAAAATTTTAATAAGCTTTATATAAAATAACTAATTAAATACATTCACTGCAGGGTTAATGTTCAGGGTTCAGTGTAAAATGTGAAATTATGGCTTGATTTTTCTAATTAGAAATGCTTTTAGTTGCAATTATACTTTTAATGGAAAGTTTAATTTTATAGAGTCGTATAAGAAGCTAAAATTAAATTTCTGATTTTATACACACACACACACACACACACACACACACACACACACACACAGTCAAGTCATACATCCCTATTGGTAACCCGGGTTTCTCATATCCCTATGCCATTATTACTAAAACAAAACAAAACAAAACAGAAAAACTTTATTGGAAAAATTAAATAATGAGGTGAGCATGAAACTCATTTTCACAGGAAAAATTAGCGATGAGATAAAGATCAAGCTTTACGTATATGGTAACACTTTTTGTGAAAGAATTAAATTACATTTTAGATTAGTATTGTGACATATGCAAAGACTTAATCTTCAAATATGTTATACCATTTCTGTATCTTAAGATTTATTTGTTAGCATTCTTGATAGAAAGTGAATGGGTACTCTGCATTGCAATAGTGAGAAACCCAATCCAAATTAGCTAAAACCAAGGGCAAAGGGGTTTCAGTCATGAACCAATGACCAGGATGTAGCACAGCCTCAGAAATTCAGAATCAGCTTCTGGAATGTTACCAAGACTCCCTCTTTCTCATTTCTGATTCACTCTGTTTTAGCTCTAGACCAGCTTTCTCTAACTAGTAAGAAAACGGGAGTTTTACCACTTACTGGGCTTTAGATTTTGTAGTTTAAATAACCTATAAGAAGAAGTACTGCACACATGCCCTAGGTCCAAGTGTAGAAATCTCATAGAAAAAATGTATTGCCTAGTGTAAGATTAGTGCCATCCCCCTTTGGTCAATCAGCTGGCTATGCCTTGGGTGATACTGCAACCATTTAACTGTCTAGGGAACAGGTAATATTATACTGAAAGTAGTAACTCCCATGATAATCTTGTGTTTGAAAAGGAGGTAGTTCTTAGAAAAGGGGTCATCGTGTCAGAAAGTCCAACAATTATAAGAAAATCTGGAAACTTAAAATTAATCTAGTTCAGTTGCACATTTAAGGAATTTTTCTCTAGAAAATTCCTGACAAATAGTTCTATGACTATGCTTGAATAATTCCCATAATGAAGAATTTGTTAGTTTTGTCATTATTTCTTCAAAAATGGAAGCAGGTAGACTTTGAGTCCAAATCTTGAGTCTTCCTCATGCTCCATATTTGACATTTTACAAAAGGTTAACTTACATGATCTCAGTGTCCTCACTATAGTATTGCTGACTGTACCTTTCTCCTAGAAGTGCTAACATGGCAGAGCATTAAGCCCCTACATGGACAAAGCCTCTAAAAATGTTAGTACCTACACTTTCAAATAGTCCTGTCATGTTCTGCTACAAACTACATTGATCTTTTGTTCACTCTCCTATTTCTGTCATGGTGATCTATGCAAACTACATTAAACTTCTACATAAATATACTTTAAATGTTTGAAGATAATGAATATGTTCTCTTTAAATATACTGGGTATTTTTTAACCTAATGCAGAATTGTATCTGCATGTAAAATTTAATCTTGCCACATTTGACCTCATATGCCAGCCTGTTGGGATTTTAACTATGAATTCTGGTATGCAGAACACAAGCTGTTAATTCTAGTTTTATTTGAAAACCATAACTCCTGTTTCTTCATCACATTCAATATTAATAAATATTTTAATACTTATTTAAGATGAAAAAAGGACAGACTTTGATCTTCTCATTACAAAACTTTATCAAGGTTGACATTAATCAACATATTTGGATAAATATATTTGGTGATTTACAAATTCACCTATTTGCTTTATAGTCATACACTCCTCTTTTCATCTTGTCCAAAAGTTGTAATGAAATAGTTTATCAGTGCTTTCCTGAACCCAAGCTTTATAAGAGAGCAAAATAGTGTCAGTAAACCTAACTGTGTAAATGCAGGCAAGTCCTTCTCAGGAATTCAGTCTTAAAAGATTATTAATGTATTATTTGCCTAATATTCATGATTGTGTTGAATATCACACATAATATTAATATAAATGAAAGTGCTTTTTATCAAGAGCTAGAAGAAAGATAAAGCAGTATTGTTATCATGCCAATTTCATTTAGTTTGTATGTAACAAATACCAACAAACAAATAAAGCTCCTTTGCCCCTGATAGTGCTCACTAAATTGTATCCTAGTAATCACACCTCTCTGTTCTATCTTTTCCCTGCTTAATTCCTTCTGTAGAGAATTGAAAGATTAAATACTAGATGATAATATTGTCTCCTTAGAAACAATGCTACAAATGTACTTGAGTTCAAAGGTTACCTTTCAGAAGCTTAATTATCAATAATGTAGGTATTTTTACCTTTGGTATATATTAAGATCCCCTGAGGTGTTGAAAAATTATAATGATAGCAAATGAATGTAAACCAATTGGATCATAATCTCTATGGAGATAATTTTTTAAAGCTCTTAAGATTGCTTCTAATGTACAGCCTGACTTGAGAACTATTGACACTATCATTTCCTATATTCTAATGCTTGAATGGTAGGAAGACCACTCCATAGCCTAAGGTAAATTGATTTAACAGGAAAAGTCCATCTTTGAATTCCAAGCACACTTTTTCAAACTTTTTACCCCCTTCCTTTGGTGGTACTCTCTCCAGGTAACCAGTTTTCATGCCTTTTCACAGCATGGCTTTTCCTATTTCTCATATATATATATATATATATATATATATATATATATATATATATATATATATATATATATATATATATATATATATTTCAACAATAGCTATTTTACTCGTTTTCCTCCAAATTTAAAATTCATATCCCCTCTGTTGGGTCACAGACCTGGCTGGGAGCTTTGCAGGTGTAGTCTGAAACCTGTCCCCATAGGCATACATCAAAGAAAAAAGGCAGATTATTCCAGATTGGTATGTGGCAGATTTAATAAACATGAAAACTTACATATGAGGCTTGTCTTTGTGACCACAATAAAAATAGTTTTCTACACCTACCCACCAAATCTCAAAAGTTTATACAGAGGCCTTAACCACAGTCTTGTACACAAAGGGCCTTACCTGGGTTTAGCACATACCCAGCCCAGACAGTCCACATTACTTTCTCCAGGCTGTGTCCTTGAGGTTCTAGCATTGAGAAGGCAAGTGGAGGCCATAGTCCAAGCACAGGGGAGGGAGTGGGGAGCCTCCAGTTGCCCTGGACCAGCTTACGGGACAAACCCGCCGTCACATCATCTTGGTGACCTACCCAAACACCCTTTCACCCAGAAGCACATATGTGCTTCTGAAAGTAGCTTGTTAGTGAATTTGTTTTTACCCATTGTGTTTCTCATATAAGGTAAGGGGCTTGGATCAGGATCTAAATCTACTGTGTCATTTAGTACACCGTATAGTTCACCTGTCATTTTTTTGTCTTAATGACTTTCTCCATAAAAGAAGATGAACAATTAATTTACATTTTTGTACAGGTTCCTTATCTCACTGCAGAAGACTAATAACTTCCAGATTGCTATTTCCAGGTACATGGGCATGATGTTATAACACTACTAATGATTAGCTACTTAAAGCATGGTCTGTAGATCAAAAGCATGAGCATCACTTGGGAGAGGGTTAGAATTCTAGAATCTCAGGCTACACTTGAAGCAGAACCTGAATTTCAGTCAGGTCCCCAGAAGATTCATATGCACAATAAAATTTGAAAAGAAGTGATTTATAGTATAATTTGAACAGAAAACAAGCTGATAGAAATACCTACACCTGCATTACTGATTGATACGCTAACAGGGGAATTATATTTCTCAAATAAAGTGATGGCATAATATTAGGAAGTATGAACAGAATACCATTTTTATACATGAAAAATCCCAACTCTTATTGACAATGTGACATTAGGCTAGTAAATTAATCACTATGAACCTCATTTTCCTGTCTTATGAAATAAAGTTAAAAATAAATTTCAAAGTTTTCATGAGACTGTGTTCTAATGTATATAAAGCACCTTGTACAAGTCCAAGACACCATAGACACTAAATCTAGAGTTTTTTATAATATTGGAAAGCAAGCAAATTTGGAAGACAGGCACTGTGCAAGGATGGTCATTTGATTTATCATTCAAGGGTTATGATGTCACTTAAAAACAGTGAGTAGATGGTCAGGATGTAAAGGTGACAGTGTGTTTTTCAAGATTCAATAATTTAATTTTTCTTTCTTTTTCTTTTTTCCCATTTCCCTCCTACCTGATTCAATAACTTTGTTTTCTCGAGGCTACATGCATAACCTCATTAATCTGGTTAATCCACAATATGCTGACTTGAAAGAGACTGAAATCAGTCCTTAGCCATCCAGACACTGGCAACTGAGCTACAATTCTGGACTGCAATTTTCCATCAGATGACATATGAATCACCCCTATGGCTGGGTTCGAGGTAGCTTGAACAAACTGGACCTCAGGAAATGTTCTCCTAGTTAGTTAGCTTGAACTAACTAACTCCCTCTTTTTTCTGTTTTGCTTCACCTTCTGTACCTATAAAACTCTTGACCATTCTAAGAAGTGGGGAAGGTGGCTTTGAGATGGTAGCCCACCATCTTCCCAGAATGTCAGCATTTCCAATAAACCTACTTCTCTTTCTACCAACCTTTTGTTTCTGGATCACTGGCTCACGAGTGGCAAGCAGCTGAACCTGAGTTCAGTAACAAAGAGCTGTGACTTCTAGTTCCGGTTTGCATTTTACCAGTAGGCTTATCTATGTCCATGGCCCTAACTATCCAGTGCCTCAGTTTCCTCATTTATAAAAAGAGTTTAAAGAAAATTAATTTAATGTCATTTTGTTAAAGGAATAGAAGGCCCTTGGGATCTGCAGAAAAGAATTCAAACATCCACTGATGTAGAGTTTAAAGCAAAAAGTAAGTTGATTTAACAGACAGTAAGTAAGAAAAGAAAGGTAATGCCTCAGAGTGGCTGCCTCTAATTGCTAGTGGAAGACAAACCCCTCTATTCCCTGGGCTAGGGTTTATATGTATTTTCTGTTTCCTTGGAATATTTATTGGTATGGAGGCAAATGGAAAAGAAGAACTTCTCTAAGATACAAGAATAGGAGCAGGTTTGTTTTTGACTTGTAAAACACAACCTGTTCTTTGTTTGAAGTAGACTTAACTACAGAAACAGCAATAATGGAATCTCTTTGCTTAATATTCTTTGTGTGTTTTGTTTTGTGTGGCTGATTAACATCTGAGTTCTGTGTCTTATAGCACCTAAGCAGAAAGTTTAGAATCCAACCTCCTAGTTTCTTCTTTTGTAAAAATAGTCTTCATGCCCCTTTCCTATATTAATTTACCTTCAAATTTTTTGAATCTCATAATTAAGCAATAGTTTACCTCTTCAATTGTATCAACAGTTTCAATGTATTAAGTTGTATTAAACTTGACCTTGACAGTTGAAATTATTTTAAAAGGTTAAAAACTTCTAATGCTTTTCTTAATTTACGCCTTAATTTTGGCATATTCTTTACATCTAAACAGCAACGTAAATGATAGGAATGACGTAGCAAAATATGGGATGTGTTCTTCTAATTTCTCTGTCATCTCTTAATATTCTACAATTTATCTGAAGTAGTAAGCCATCTCTCCATTTTCTTTCATATTTTGACCTTAAAATTCATGTTCAATGTCTTTATAGACTTTTTTTTCAATATATAACACATTCCTAGCTTTATCTTTTCTGAAACTTCCCTACCAGGTTAGTGCCTCTAATATGTTTGGCACATTAAAAGGTGTCTTTTCATAAGTTCTATGCTCTTGCTCTCTGAGAAGTGATTTCTACCTGCTTTATTACTTTGCTTAATACGGGAGGAAGATTAATTTTCCCTTTACCCTCCTAAATTCTTGGCTCAGGCCATGTAATAAAAGATACATTAACAAGAGAAAAACAAAGAGACTTTATTAACATGTATACTTCATGTATATATGAGAGATGCTGGAACAAATGTGTACTTCTCAGAGGTGGCAGAAGCCACTAGCTTAAAACTATCTTCAGCTAAAGATAAAAGAAAGGTGAGAGGAGGACAGTTGTGGGGAGGTTATCAGGAAAAGTAAGGTCTCCCTGGTAAGGTAAGAGTAAGGTTTCTTATGCAGATTTAAGTTGGAGCTTCTTTAAGATTTTCTTGTGATTTAGATTTGTTCTTACTATCCCTAGTAGAGAAAGGGAGACCCCCAAGCCAATGGAGACCTCCTTTATAAATGTAAATTTTCCTTAAAAAAGGGTAAGTTATACTCTGTTTTCAAAGCTTCTCTCTCTGCTGTTTCTCAAAACAATCCTTATGCCAACGAGGAATGTTTTGGGGTGGCATAGTCTGCTCCCCTTCACTGTATTTCTCCTATTTTACCCATAGGCATTGTCTATAGACTCTCCTCTGATACTTAAGAATTAACAGTTCTCATGAATTAAAAGCAATGTCAGGGCTACATTTATTTTAGACTCCAATAGTAATGGGGGGGTTGAGGGAGGAGACTTTAGATGACAAGTCAAGATTAAAAATAGGTATGCTGTAGATATTTATTTTACCACATATTAAAGATCTCCTCTCCTAAATACAATTAAATGTTTAACAAATTGAATATAACATCAATCTATCTTTCAAGTATTTTTATGAATGTGAGAGAACTTGGCTATCTTGACCCTCTTTCACTTCCTTAAGAATTATAGGTGAAAATACTATATTTTTTTCAACTTTTTCCTTGGAGTCACACCTTCAATATAGCTTATACATGCATTATGCCTAGCATTTTAATAGAGTAAATCAAGGGTTACCCCAATCCTTTTATGTTATCTTATAGCAGGGAGGCTACCTTGCATATAAAGCCAATGGACCTTGTCCTACTACTTCAGGCAAATAGACAGGAAGCACAATATATCACACAGCTGCCAGCCACTGAAATTATTTTTTATTCTCTATAGCTTCTAAATATCAAATGAATCTCAGTTTCATTGTGAATTACTTTCAGTATCTCCTGTTTAAATTTTCTAGTCAAAATACCATTTTAAAAAATCTAGAAATGCTACTTATTGGATTGTTGGAAAAGTCATGACACATATCTGCAACAGATAGCACTAGTTCATTTTTGGAAGTACTAGAGGCATTTGCATCTGTGTTATTGTTATGTGACAGGACCTGGGCTGAGTCAGTTATGTGCAGGCTGGTGAATGGACCCTGACCATGGACAAGGTTTGGGCCCACACAAGCCAGGGCCACTGACACGTGGACCTTGGCCCCAGGTATAATAAACCTTGACTCTGGAGCCTGCTGCATAGGTGCCGGTCTCTAGTAATGTAAGCACAGTATGTAAACATGATTCACAGCTGGGGGAGGGACCATGCACATCCGTGCACTCTCTTCCCCAAAAAACCTCTATATAATGGTTATTATTGCTGAATAAAGCTGCGGGTGAGCTAGCTGGTTCCTCCTCATGTTGGCTCCACGTGCTTTCTTTTCCCTGGGCATCTCACTGCCAAAAGCCCCCCAGTATCCCTCAGCGATGACACTATGTCATATGACAGCTGACAGTTTAGCTTCATTCTAATAAAATTTTGAGCAATTTGGTTGAGTTTTGGAGATTTTACAACAAGTTGAAGATGGAAGACCAAGTGTTGGGAGCCATGCAGGCTGGCTTTACTGTAGTATAACTTGTTTTGCATCTTGCTCCTTTCTGCACCTGGAGGATGCTTACTTAACCTTGAGGTATGTGGTGAGAAGGCCAGTTCCTTAGAAGACGCAATAAGATAGAGGGCTGTCTGGGTTTGTGGAAGATAGTTTCCTGGGAAACTGACCCTCTAAATTTTCCACTGACCTTCAGGTTTCTAGTTGGTAACTAATGATGTACTTTTAATG
>NW_017732379.1:638965-642472 GCF_001890085.2 Hipposideros armiger | reverse complement strand
ATTTAGATTTTCTGCAATAAAATTATACATCCCTTAAAGCAAAGCTTTACTTCATTTCAGAGAGACAGAGAGAAAAAAAACTGTACAGAAGGGTCTTCTCATGTTCATTGAGCAAAATAAGTTTTGCTTTTAAAAGTTTTATAAAAATTTTCTTTTTAATATCTACAACTCTGTAGATATTAGTAATCCATCCACCTTCCAAAAAAATACCTGGTCCTAACCATCATTCAAATGCTTTGTAAACACATTTCAGTGGTATTTTTACTTCTGTTGGTTTATAAATACCACAGGTTTTTGGCTGCTGGGAGCAAGATGAGTGACACAACTATCTTAAAAAGATGGGGAGGTGAGGGGCATGATTAACATAGGATAAGTATAACAATTATTTTTGGGTTTTAGATATGTTTTATATAATTTACAATCAGAAGCAATTGTCCTGAATAGTTTCTCCATGCTGAGACATGTTAATGGAATGACATTATTACTCAATATAATCTCTTACTACATATCAATAATTTAAGTAGCCCACTCCAGGTGTTGGCTATAAAAACTATTTGCCACAATAGCAGCAAGAGAAAGTAACAGAAGAGACTAAAGCAAATGCAGCAAGCAGTGACACTATTCACGGAAGCAATTTTTTTGTATATTTTTATGTAAAAATGAAATATAAATCTTAAAATGTTTTAAGAAGTTATTGCTCTGATTCCACTGTAACAGATCTCAGAACATTTTATACTAAAGCTGTAACAAAATCTAACTAAACATATTGATTTTAACCAAAATGTCTAAGTAATGTGAATATTATTTTTCTCCTGTAAAATAACTCCAGGAAGTATATGTGACCTTGAGAATATTAAGGTTAAACATATATGCATGCACATGCACACACACACAGAGTCACATATGACACTGAAGCTGGCTCTTACCCTCATTGTCTGTCATTTTGTTACATGGGAATAGTCATTAGCCCTTAGCCTGACCTGGTTCTTTTTCATACTAGCTGGTGGTCACAAGCCATATGGAAACTAGATTACATTGTTAGACTGAATTCATTTAAATTTTAAATTTGCAATATTTTCACAATAGGTCTCTCTCTCTCTCTCTCTCTCTCTCTCTCTCTCTCTCTCTCTCTCTCTCTCTCTCTCTCTGAGAGAGAGAGAGATTTCTGAAAACAGAACATAGTTCAGTAAAATATTGGGTTGTTGGAAAAGTCATGACACATGTTTCCAACAGATGGCACTAGTTCATTTTTGGAAGTACTGGAGTCATTCATATCTATGTTATTGCTATGTCATTTGACAGCTGACAGTTTGGCTTCATTTTAATAAAATATTGAGTGATTTGGTTGAGTTTTGGAGATTTTACAACAAGTTGAAGATGGAAGACCAAGCTGCATTTTTGCCATATTTTACTGTTTTACTTCCATAAAGGGAAGAACGTGCATCAAGCTTGTGAAAAGTTGTATAAAGTTTACAGTGGCAATGCTCCACCAGAACATCAGTGCCAATGATGGTTCATGAAATTCCGTGCTGGTGATTTTGATCTCAATGATGGTCCTCGATCAGGGACGCCCACCGAGGTTAATGATGACAAAATAAAGGCATTGATGGAGACAAACCCATATTACAAGATGAGAGATTGCAGAAACATTGAACATCCATCATTCAAGCATTCACAACCACCTGAAGAAGCTGAGATATGTAAGCAAGCTCGATATTTGGGTTCCGCATGAACTCAAAGAAGTTCATTTGACAGTGCATATAAACATCTGCAACGTGCTCATTAAATGTGAGGAAAACAATCCTTTTTTGAGGTGACCGATAACCGGTGATGAGAAGTGGATTGTTTACAATGTGGTGTGCAAACGGTCTTGTTCTCGACGTGATGATTCGCCTCAAATGACATCGAAAGCAGACATTCATCAGAGGAAGGTTATGCTCTCAGTGTGGTGGGATGTTAAAGGTGTCGTGTTTTTCAAGCTCCTACTAAGGAACCAAACAATCAATTCGAATGTGTCCTGTCAGCAATTGGACAGTTTGAACGAATCCATCATCCAGAAATGTCCAGAGTTTATTCATTGTAAAGGAGTTGTGCTCCATCGTGACAACCCAAGACCACACACAAGTTTGATCACCTGTCAAAAATTATTGGAGCTTGGATGCGATGTGTTGCCACACCCACCAACTCACCTGATCTTGAGCCGTCAGACTTCCACTTGTTTCTCTCTTTTTAAAACTCCTTGTGTGGTATAATGTTCAATCCAGATGAGGCTGTAAATCAGTACCTTGTTCAATTTTTCACAAATAAATATAGGTCCTTTTAAGAATGAGGAATTATGAAGCTCACTGAAAGATGGCAAAAGGTTATCAAACAAAAGGGGCAATATATCATTGATTGATCTTTGTTCTTTATATAAATAAATGACCTTTGAAAAACATAGACAAAATATGTCATTTCTTTTCTGACAACCCAATATTTCTATATACACAAGAAAATATTAGAAGATCATGTTTTTTCCCCACTGAAATATACTTTTTTCAAAGATTCTATTAAAAATACTAGAACTTTTAAACAAATTCATACTATGCCATATATTTAATTGGACACAGCGTTCTGCAGTATCTCCTAGCCAGCCTTTTGAAATTCTTCAAAAAAGATGTCAAATCTTTATGTTCCCTTTAAACTGCTTCATTATCAGTTTATGTTATTTATCTTAAATCTCTAAATAATACTGAGTCCCTTGTGGAAGTCTAAAAAGCTTGTATTTTATTTATATAATATATTATAAGTATGGAAAGCTAGATGTACTTGAGCTCAAATGAACTGTCCCATCCCAAAAGGGCACATATAAGAGGATCTTGATTACATCTGGTCCCTTACATTTTTGCCTCATATCACATCCTGTTTGCCAGAGGTCAAGTGCAGTATTCCCTAATGCTTTATCAGAGTTCTATCATATGTCCTTTCCTAGTTGTTCTTTCATTCGCTAAGTTACTGGTGACTAGATATCATGAGTTGAATAGTACCCCCACCCCCCAACACCCCACCCAACTCAGGTCCTTGGAACCCCAGAATGTGACCTTATTTGGTAATACAGTCTTTGCAGATATAATTCAGTATGATGTCATAGTGGGTTACAGTGGGTCTTAAATCAAATGCCTGGTATATTTATATTTATAAGAAGAGGAGACAACACATAGAGAAACACACAAAGAAAAAGGCCATGTTATGATGACAACAGGAATTGCAGTGATGCATTTACCAGCCAAAGAATGCCAAGTATTGCTGTCAGCAACAGAAGCTAGAAGTGAGGAGAACAGAATCTCCTTCAGAAATTCCAGAAGGAACCAACCCTGCCTCCACCTTAATTTCAGGCTTGTGGCTTCCTGACCTATGAGAGAATACAGTTCTGTTGTTTTAAGCTCCTCAGTTGGTGGCAATTTGTTATGTCAGGCCTAAGTGTCTTTCATTACAGCTTAGCACCTCCTCCTGTGCTTAACATCATTA
>NW_017732379.1:592435-638300 GCF_001890085.2 Hipposideros armiger | reverse complement strand
GACAGCAACTTGTCTGTTCCCCTTCCCCCAATTCCCCAGCACTGTTCCCATCCCCCCAATTCCCCAATTAAAAAAAAATCTAAAAAATAAAAATAAAAAAATAAAATAAATAAAATAAAGGTTAGAATCTTTGTATATTCTGAATTCCTATTAGTGTCATCTTTCTTTTCTAGAAAAAAAAAAGCAGGAAGGAGTATTCACGAGTAAGTACTGGGATAAGGAGTCTATCACTATTAGGCAACTGTAATAATAGGGTTGGGACCCATCAGTAAGAATAAAATTTAAATTGAAGGTTAGTACGGATGTTAAGATATATTCCCAATGAATTACCATGAACCATATTGGAGAAATATTTATAATTTATTTAAAATATATTTAAAATAATTTATTAATTAATTTTTACACAGAGCAAAATACATTTTTTTAAGTTATTTGTTTGAAAATATCTGTCATCAGGCGTCCCTCTCTTTAACATTAAAACTACTGGAATACTGTGTCAACAAATATATCACATACAATCAACTGTCACTATTCACAGTAGTTATGTTCTATAAAAGTGCCACAAACACCAAATTAGCAAATCCTGAACCACTACTCTTAAGGAAAATCCAGCGTTCGGTTCCAAAAAGTCTCTGGTCACAATTTTCTTCAACTAGTCAATGTGTAACCTGGTTTCAAAGGCATCTTTTTAAATATACATTATTGATTTATTAACATTGAACTCATGGCCAGCAGTACAATTACCCATGACTAAAAGAAGCTAAGACACATTTTTCTCCCATAAGACACTTCACAGTTTTGTCCTATGGAACACTAAGCAGCTCTTCAGCAGTTGAGGACCATTTTAAACAGTGAAATCACCAAAAAAACACAAAAGTGTGATAAAATGTATCACTAAATGACGCTTGTTTATATTGTGAGAGTTGAAACAAGAAGCTGGGTAACACCTTGTTCAATCTCAGCTGAGAATGTGCACATTGGACAAGTCAAATTTTTCCCATGTTCATGAAGGATTGTGTAAGTGTCTCAAGTGTTGATTTGGGGTTACATATAAATTTTAGGGAGTAGGTGAATGTGCAAATACAGAATCTCTGAATAATGAGAGTTGACTGTATTATGATTTTGCAATGGATCACTCTCCTTTTTGTTTTTACATTCTGTGATAATTTATTTTAACACCTTTTCACTTTTCTCCTCTTATTTTTTTCAACTCTCTCTCCCTACCCACTATTGTTCTTCTTTTCTATGCTCCATTTCACCATTTTTAACATCTAGGTTCAATGCTGCATTTCTAATTGCTCACCATAGAATTCTACATCGATCGTCTACTAACATTTTAATTTTCACTCACTATTTTCTTTTAAAGAGCTGCAATTTCTCCTAAATTCACTATTTGGTTAATAACACTGTTATGGTCAATTTTATGTGTTAACTTGACTGAGCCATGGTGTGTCTAGACATTTGGTCTGAGTGTGTCTGTGAGGGTGTCACTGGATGAGATTAACATTTAAATCAATAGGCTTAGTAAAACAGATTGTCTTCCCTAATGTGGTCAGTCCCACCCAATTAATTTAAGACTTAAAGAGAATAAAACGACTGAATAGGAGGGAACCTTTGCCTGCTTGGCTGTTTGAGCTGGGACACCAGTGTTTTTCTGCCCTTGGAATGGAACTTATACCATCAGCTGCCCTGATTCTCAAGCCTTCTCAATTGGACTGGAGCTAATCTACTAGCTTTCCTGGGTCTCCACTTATTGTCTATAAATCTTGAAATTCAGCCCCTGTAATCAATTAACCCAATTCCTTATTATCTATCTATCTATCTATCTATCTATCTATCTATCTATCTATCTATCTAATCTATCTATCATCCATATATCTTTACATATCTATCATCTACATCTATATCCATATCTATATCTATCTCCTATTGTTTCTATTTCTATGAAGAACCTTGACTAATACAAACATGACTATCCTTTGAATTACCCAATTTTTTGTTTATCTTTGATGATTCTTTTGTTTGTATCTCTCACAACA
The DNA here is from genome assembly GCF_001890085.2 of Hipposideros armiger. Classification (NCBI taxonomy): domain Eukaryota; kingdom Metazoa; phylum Chordata; class Mammalia; order Chiroptera; family Hipposideridae; genus Hipposideros; species Hipposideros armiger. Next base: position 636,261 of record NW_017732379.1, on the reverse strand, counting down.
AAGGTTGTCAAGTCCATTCACTTGTCTCTTCCATTAAATACCCCTTGACTATTATAATAACACTCCAACTAGTCTCTTCTTTGGCTATCCTGAACAGGACAGTAGCTGTGTAAATACAAATTTATTTAAAATAGAAGCCTACATAATAATGATTAATGGAAGTATGCTTTCTAGTGTTGTTATATGTAAGGAAGGTACACATTATATGGTATATAGAATGATTTGATAAAAGTTCAAATAACGAGACCAAAGAGGGCAAGAAAAATAAGTTCCCATTGTAAATGTGGAGGTTAAGTAAGAAATTTAAAGGTGCATAATATTTAAGTACCAGAAAAGGACACCTTTGGTAATGAGAATATAAGCATAGACCCAGAGTATGAATGTCAAGAGAATATTCAGACAGTGAGTAACCTAAGAGAGAGGTGGAATATTTGTTTTGGGTAACAATTAATTCTGATGTTTGAAGAGTAGGAAATGGCACATTCATAATTGTGTAGGAGGGTTGGTACAATAAAGTTGGTGGTGGTACGTTAGGACTGGTTACTTAATAAAAGTACTGGTCTGATAGAAATATACAAGATTGCTTGGAGGGAAGAAAAACTCGAAAAAGAGCTTGGAAGGAGTGAGCTAGAAGCTTGCTGAACTGAGTCCTAAGTGATGAAGTCTGGATTGGCAGCAGAAAGTTGGTAAAGGAGGAAGGATATCGAGGGGTCTAATTTTATCTTAACTGCTTCCAGAAGACATCCATTACACAAAGTTAAAAAACAAACAAATAAAGAAAAAACCTCAAGAGCAATAGTTCTCAACATGGGCTATACATGCCTTCAAAGGTAGAGCCTGAATATACCTGGGGGAGATGTTTGCATGGCACAATGCCTGGAGAGTGCTACTGGGATTTGGCGCACTGAAGCAAGCACCCTAATTTCCCCTCATTGCAAGGGTAGTCACATACAACAGAGAAGTGCTAACCCCAAATGTCTATATTGCACCAGTTGGAAAGCACTGAGAAGAAGTGTTCTTAATTAAAAATGCATGGATGCACTTTTGGAGATCAGGGAAACGCTGAAAATTAGAATATACTACTATCTCCTCATCTTTCTGTTAGGAAGCAGCAGTATTCTTATGAAAACATTAGCAATTACTATTTCAAAGCACAAGGGTCTTGGGTGATAATATATATATATAACTCAGTGATACTTGGGAATGCTGATTTTTACCCTATTAATTGATTACAAAGGAGATTACCTAAAGAAAACAGAGAACATTTGGCCATAAGATTTAGGTAATTTTATCAGTACCATATTATTTATAAATCAGGTAATATCAAATTCTATGTCCAAACTTTAGCCTGCTTCTTAATCAAGTAAGCCTGTTAATGCATAGATTATTAGAGTTTCTAATTCTATAATAGCTCCAGGTCAGGGTTAAGAATTTTAATTTCTAACAAGTTCCAAGGTAGTGCTGAGACCATTTGTGTAGGTGGGGGTGGGGTGGGCAAGGGAGCAAAGACAAAGAACAGCCTCTAGAAGTTCTCTCCTTGCCTTTGTTACATCATTATATTGAAGAGAGGTGACACTGAGAGGAGTCGCATAAAACATTGCAATATGTGGGTCTTATAAAATTTTTTTGAAGATTTCTCTCTCTTGGACATAGAATATGACACTACTTGATTTATGAGTATTATGTGGCCGAGAAAATTACCTCAAATTCTTATGGCCAAATGTTTTCTATCTCCCTTCTGGTAATCTCTTTCAGTCAGCTATTACTCTAATAGTCAGAAATCCTTCATGCTATATATGCTGAAAGAGAGCGATCTTGAAATCTTGGTGGCTCATGTTTACATCTCACTTCTGTGGACATGAACAAATCACCACCCAAAAGAGAACAAGCAAAGGCTGTTTACTGAGAGCTCCTTACAGCAAAGGAGTCAGCCACCATTACTGGTGTTTGCTCATGTGCAGAGGAGAAAGCTTCACAGTGGGAAAGCTTTACATTGACAGCAAGGGGGGGTTTCAGGGGTGCCCTGATTGGAAACTGTTGGCGTGGGGAAGCAGAAGGCAGGCTGACTCATAATGGGGATCCTATATGGCTGGTTAGGGAAGCATATTTGGCTTCCTCTGGTTGCCCCTAAATTGGAAACAGGGGCAAAAATTGGGGAATCTGTCAGTTATTAATCAAGTCCTGGCTGTTTGGGGCTGGTTGCTACAGAGCTTGTGGTTTGGCTTCCTTGGCTGGTTGCTGCAGATTGTGGGTCAGAGTGCTGTTTATAGATGACCTGGCTGTTGGTATGTTCAGTCTTTCATTTCCATTACTGTCAGCAAGTTCTAGGTCTCGGTCTACTGCTGTAGCTCTACCACAAGCTGTAGGTAGTTCTGGTCTCCTTCTTCTTTTTCTCAGCCCCAAGCTGAATGAGATGCCCTTCTCATAACAGAGGCCTGTGGAAATGAACAAGGTCTCTGAAATCCTCTGTTTAGAATGCACAGGTCATGAGTCATCAGTGTTGACTATTCTATTGATTAAAGCAAGTCACATGATCAAGACCAAAGAAAAGAGAAGTAAGCACAAAATCATTTTGAACACTATTATTATCTGTCAGAGCCACAAGAAATGTCAAGACTATAAAAGGAAGGGGGAAATGGAGGTGGGTGATGGGTTCAAGTGCATGTAGTTAAAAATATTACTGAAAACAGATTCTAAGGGATCTGTTATTGCTATTACACTTTTAGGCTATAGGTTGTTCATCAGAGTTATTATTTAATTATTATATCTCTGGTTACATATATTTATGTATTTTACATAATTCATAACTTAGAAAATTGAAGACTAATAGAAAATATGAAACTATTTTAATGTGCTAAAATGCTTTATGCATTCAATTTATTTTGTCTTTCACAACATCACAAGAATTTGTACTGCTCTGGCACTGCATTCCTCTGTAGAAAATAAAATGATGTGTTAAAAATACATTAAATACACATTTGTAATATTTGTTTAAATATCTAGCAGAATAATTCAAAGGCTTATATTTAAATAATGACTGTTGCTTTCCTTATAGCCTTTATGCAAGTATAGACTTGAGTTAGATTTTTTTTTCTTTTATCATTTATAGTATGAATTTAGAACCTGAGGCAAGTCTTTCCAGTACAAATTTTGACACTTTCAAAATTTTATCTACTCTCTTTTCTAAGTTTCTTAAAGGCATCTTGATGTCAACCAATTTTTTTATTTTTTTTTATATCTCACAACATGCACAAACCTCACACATATTAGCTCAGTAAATGTTTGCTGAATAAGTAAATAAATTAATGAATGTTATCTAAACCCTTACAATAATAGAGAAAGAAAATGAGGTTGAAAATAGTTAAAAGATGTGCCCTTGTTGCATAACTAACTCACAATGAGAGAGGCAATCCTGTATTTCAGGATTTTTTTGTACCACAATGAACTGGCTCTAGAATGAATGGTACTATATAGAATAATAAGTAAAGTGATAAACATGCATAGATATAGAAGTCTATACGAATATACAATTAGTGGGAGATCTAGTTTCACCTGTAACTTATATAACACATAATATCTTGGAAAGATCCTCTACTGCACTGAGTGACATTACTCTTTCACTTAAAAATTTAGAGAGATATTCAATCAGTTAGAAAGTGAGATGGTTATGCAGGTGTTAATCATTTTCCAACCCACAATTCTACACTTTGTGATGCTAGGACTGAGACTCTGCAAATGTATGTTTTTCCTTTGCTAGAGAGTTCTTTGTTAGGTTTTACAAATATGGGGAACTGAAGGAAACTGGACAACTGGTGAAAGATGAAGTGATTTGCTTCTCCATGTTTGGCTTCTTATTTCAATTAGCATCACTCCAGCAAAGCTTTTCATCATATCAGGAAGTGGTGTGAGCAAAGCAGTTGGCATCAGTTTTCCATTTTCTCCCTGTATTAAGGCTCTTCAAAGAATCAGAACTAATAGGAAATATATATATATATATAAATATATATATATAAATATAAATATATATATATATATAGTGCCAAAAATGTATACACATTTTAAAAAAGGAAATGTGTACTAAAATTGTAATACTCAATATATACTGATAACTAAAGATGAATACAAGTCACGGTTGACTTCTGCAATTACAAGAAGTGCTCAAAGTGGTTACCATCAACATCCAGACACTTCTGATTATGGTGAACTACTGCTTGAGCAACATTGACCAAAGTGTTCACCTGTATACTTTTTTTTTTGGCACCCCCGGTGTGTGTATATATTTACATAGTTGTGGAGGCAAAGAAGTCCAATGATTAACTCTTTAAAAGCTGGAAACCTATTAGTATAATTCACTTCATGTCTGAAGGCCTGAAAACCTGGGGCCAATGGTGTAAATCTCAGTTCAAGCAGAAGACATATGACCTGGGTTTTGCTACTGTAAGAATCAGAATCCAAGGGCTTGAGAACCAGGAGCTCTGATGTCTAAGGGCAGGAGAACATGGAGAGAGAACTTGTCTTTCATTCGAGTTTTTGTTTTATTTGGGCCCTCAGTGGGTTAGATGATATGCCCACTCACATTGGTAAGAGCAGATCTTCTTTACTCAGTCTACTGATTCAAATTCTAATATCTTTCAAAACACCCTCAAACACACCCACATAGTGTTTTACCAGCTCTTTGGATATTCCTTCCTCCAGTCAAGTAGACCATAAAATTAACCACCACATTCCCCAAACTCCTAATAGCAGAGATGCTACCACCAGCTAGTTTCTTTGAAAGTCTGAGCTGCAGCTGCACAGGGCTCCCTCTCCCCATTTCTCGATTCTAATTATCCCAACCTCATCCTGTTGGTCTGTAAGCCTTCGCAAGGGTAGCTAATTTCTGTAATGAATATCTCTGTGTTACTATTATACAAAGAGGTATTCTTTGTCTCTCTTTTTGCCTTTTCAGTCTACCAATATCTATTTATCTAATTCCTTTATTAAATTTCCTCTGTTGAAATAATGAGTCATTCAGGTTTGCTTACTGGACCTCGGCTGATTAAAAATAAATAAATAAAGACTTAAATCAAGGATTGTTTTCTCATTGAAAATGAAAGATAAGTGAAACCTTAGATTTTATTAATCTGATTATTTTCCTTGCACATTTAGTTTAGACAAATTTCAAGTAGGAAATAGAAGTTTATTAAATGTTCATGTGAGAAAGAAAAGTAATGTCAGAATAAGAGGAAATGCAAAAAAAAAAAGCAATCCTTAGAGTTCGGTTCTCAGGATGTTTATGGTTTTATAAAGACACTAGTTATCCACAGCATGACAAAAAATAAGTGACTTTCATTTCCCCAATTTTTTATTGGGCAGAGCCTACATAAGCATAACTTGTACTATGAAAAATTAAATTATATTAAACATAGAATATTAGTAAAACATAGATGAAAATTGTTTTTAAAGTAATATAAGGATTTTAAAATCTGTAAAGTAGACATAGAAAAAAAGAACAACTCATAAGCATTGCCATCTCCTGTCTTCCCATGTCCACACCCATAATGCTGCCACGTTGCTTCAGTCATTTTGCAAAATTCTTTGGTATTTTTCATATCTTTTACAGTTTACTTCATGCTATAAAAAAATATATATATACACACACACACACATATAGATCACACTTTCTACATTTGTCTACCAGTCCAGCTCCTACATATCTGGTAATGCCCAGCTAAAGCCCAGCTCGAGTGTCACCATCTTAGAGAAGTCTTTCCAACTCTCTAGCCAGTGTTACAGCTTCCTCTGCTTTGCTCCCTGAAGCCTTATTAACATCTTTTAAAACATATACCAGGGGTGCCAAAAAATGTATACACATGACTTGTATTTATCTTTTGTTATCGGTATATATTGAGTATTACAATTTTAATGCAGCTTTTTCCTTTCTTATAATGTGTATACATTTTTTGGCACCCTCTGTATGTATCCAATTCTGACACCAATTTTGATGTGCATGTAGGGCTCCCTACACCATCAAGCAATGCTCTAGCACTAGCTGGTGTCCTACAATTCAACTCAATTCTGACACTTATCTACTGTACATGGAGATAGTGTCAGATTCCTCAAGTAAGATCTCAGTCCTTCAAGACTGTTTTTCCAGCCCCGCTTCAGATGCCAATGACAACTCCAGGTTCTCTCCTGTGTTTCTTAGCAGCAAACTATACATTAGAGGTTTGAAAGACCTCCGCCCTCCTTGGGTTCAATTAACTTACTAAAACAAGTCACAGAACTCAGAGAAAATTCTACTCATTAGATTACCAGTTTATTATAAGAGAATATAACTCAGGAATAGGCAGGTAGGAGATCCCCAGGGCAAGACATGTGGGTAGGGGTGTGGAGCTGCCACGCTCTCTCCCAGCATCCACTCTTCTCGCATTTCTATGGACTCACCAACTCAGGTGGTCTCCAAACCCTATTCTTTTGGGTTTTTACCAGGCTTTATTACATAGCCATGATTGATTAAATCATTGGCCATTGGTGACTGAACTCAACCTCCAGCCCATTTCCCCTTTTAAGAAGTCTGAGGTGGGACTGAAAGTTCCAACCCTCTGATTATGTGGTTCCACTAACAAACAGCTTCCATTATTAGGTGCTTTCCAAATGTCACTTATCATTAATGAAGACACTTTTATTGCTCTCATCACCTAAGAAATCCCAAGGGTTTTACTATCTATGTACCAGGAATAACGGACAAAAACCCAGAATACATAAATAATATTATAATATTACATTTATAATATTGATATGCTATTAAAATATATAATATTGATTACAATTACAAATTTGCCTGTCTAGTTCTATTATGATTGAATTCTGCTAGTGCAGGAAACATACTTTATTTGTCTATTCTGCCACACTGTCTGACATGTAGTTGGTTTTTAAAAAAAATGTTTGATTAGTGAGTAATGAGCAAATAATGTAAAATTAAGTTGCCTTATGGCCATTGGATAAATGTATTGACAAACAATATGTATTAAAACTATGTATTGTACAACACAGCAAGTAATATATACAGTGTTCCATGCTTGGTAATATTATAGTTCAGGTGTCCTTTAAGTTATTTTCTATTTACAGAGTTTGCTCCCATTCAGGATTTGGGCCTAATAATTTTGTCAGGGCTAAAAAAATTAAGAAATAACTAAGACAGACAATTTTGTGTTTGGTTGTGTCTATTGTAATGTACTTTAGCTATTAAATTATGCATGGAATAGATACTTATCATACCCTTATCTTCTTTTTCAGAACTATATCTTACTTCCTGTGATTTTCCCCCCTAATCAGCCACAGAATGTAGATTTGATCTAGGTTTACCCTCTGGACCACAGGGATAATTCCAAGAATACCTAAGAGAGCCAATAAAAACATGATCCCTTTAAATGCGAGAGAAATCAGATCTTTGTTTTTTCCTGAGATCAGGAAATTTAAGAACTAGGTATGCATAAATATGCCTATGATCTTTTTTTTTTTTGGCATCTGAAAAGAACCTGAAAGAAAATAAAGCACAACAGATGAAAGACCCAGTGTAAGAAATGGAGAAAGAGAAAGAGAGGGTTGCCTATATCAAGAGAGAAGGTTTCTCACAATATCATTTGTTCCCTTAGATACAGTGATGCCTGAGTCAACCTAGCTCTATTCTAAGCCTTTGCTTTTAGTGATTTTATAAATTTCTTTTAGGATTAAACTGGTTTGAGTCTGTCCTGGCTTCTATAAGAATCTTGATCATACTCCCTCTTACTTCTTTTCATTAGGATGGTTCTTTAAGAATTGATAACGTAGTTGGTATGACTTCATACTCTAGACCATGGTTATTAACATTGAAAATCTTTTTTTTTTAAGATTCATGACTCCAACTTCCCTCTAGATACATTACTTATTAACATAACTGCCAAACCCTCATAGACTCTGTAGTCTATTTTTTGAACAAGTGCCATAATTTCCAATACATTATAACTTGGGGAAAAGGATGATCAGCTTGTTTTCATGCATCCAGTGAGTGGGAGCTCCCATCTTTATAGTGCAGAACTGTATCAGTGATGAGGAGAGCATAAAAACACCTTGCATATGTAATCCCAAATCTGACTTCTTGTAATTTCTAACTTGGGGACAATACTGAATGACATCTCTTTCTTACATTTGACAACTCTGCACATATTTGAATACAGCAACTTTCTTTTATTTTGTGTCTTCTTATAGCTGGGTAAAACTTATCTCATTTCCTTGACTATTTCACTTAAATAAACATCCAGACTTTCTACTATTTTCCCCTTCTTCCCGCTTTCTATTTTGATTATGTTATTTTCCCCTAAAATGTCTTCAACTTGAATCGAAATCAATTTGCAAAATGCAGTTCTGGATAGCTTAGCATATAATGAAAACTTTTTAAATCATGAGTAGGATACAAGACAGCTACTGTGCTTTGTAAGACTGTGTTGTATTTAGGTGTTTTGAATAATATTGAGTTGTGATCAACTAGAACCCACAGATCATTTACACACAAATTCCTGCAAACATTGAGCTTTACTAACTAACATGATGATATGGAAAACTAAGTAATCCCTCTACTATTTGCTTATCTGCATGTTTCATTATTAAGCAGTACAGACTGCTCATAAATTATTTAGCACTATTATTTTGAAGATCCTTAACAAAATAGTTTACAAAGACAATTTAATCTAAGTTGACTGAAATAATTATCATGAGCTCATACAAATGGCTAGTTAATTGCCTGTCATTCTTAACTGAACTGTGTGGTTTTGTCTAATTCATTAACTGAATCCAATAGGTTAGTACCATTATAGACCCCAAATTTCATATTACATCCTATTCTGAGAGCTAAATTTTCAATAACACAATCTTTATATTTTATTGTAAAATTTAAATATGCTTGTTTTAGAAAAATTAGAAAATAAAAAATGCATAAATCGTTTTTAAAAATTCTGAACACTAAAAGAAGACAATTAGTAAAGCATTTAGACATATACTGAGGAAAAATACACACTACACATAACTTTGGGATTATATTTTTTTCACCTAAAGTTATAACAGGAAAATATTCTTATTTTAAATATTCTTCAAAATACCATTTTGTCACTAATTGATAGGATTTTCTATGGCTCAGTAATCAGTTATTAAGAGTTTATGGACTTTAAAAATATATTTTATTTCTAGCTAAATTCAAAAGGGCTATAGGACATGACTTGTGGCTGCTCTGAAGGCCTGTTGGTATGATTCCAAAAATATCTGGATAACAGAACTTTTTGTCTAGTTCCTGGGTAAAGTTCAGGAATGTCCTTGGATCCTTTGTTAGCCAGTGAAAGCTGAGAGTGATAAATGCAGGCCAACTTCATGTCCATATACACTGAACTTCATGATAACGTAATCCTAACACATTATCTCATAACCAGAGGATTGATGAGTTATACCTGGACCATCTGAGGTGGCTCCTGGCACAAAACCAGATCCATTTCTGAATTTCATCAGCATAATGTATGCCAGGCTGGGCATGGATGGTAGTAATAGAGTGTACAGATGGCCTGAAATAATCTTAATGTCTCAGAGTATGATCCACAAGCTTGTATCTCATGGTCATGCTCTTCTGGGGCCAGGGAATTGGCACCTCATTTTGAGAATGTTTTTGATCATGCTTCCATGTTTCCTGAACCTGCTGTCTTCCTTTTGACTCTTTGGGCATTGAAACTTCATTTTACTTACCCTCGTGACATCTACACCCCTCCTGTTTATCAGTATGAACTCATGATGGAATTTTTCCATGCAGTAGTCATGCATTTTTACTCTAAAAACTACAGCATGCAGAAGGGAAAAGGAAGATCTTTGTTTCCCATAAAAATGTCAATTACTAACTATCATGCAAAGGTGACAAGTTATGGAATAATTGGAATACATTTCCTCTTCTTATCATTGTTTTAGATTTTACTTTCTGTATTAATTATCTTTTGTCTTTGGGAAAGAATGGGGATTTCTGCTATCTGCCAGATGATGAGAAAAAAATTAAAGATGTTAATAAGAAGACCCCAAGTATATCATATTTCAAGTGCCAAGAACCTTTCAACCTCTGAATATTCTGTACTATTTCAAGTGTACCCCTGTAAGTTCTATCCTATCTAGAATAATTCAGTATTGGGAAAATATATATTATTCAGAAAAAAGAAAAGAAACCTTGCTCATATAGGGCAAACTTTGGAGGTAAGAGATCTGGCTTCCTAAATATGCCATTCTGTTGAGACTCTGACTGGTATGGAATATGTTCTTGAATATCTAGATTTGTCCTTTTTTCATCATGAACCATCAATCAGATGAATATAATGCGTTGGGAGTATATTCTCAAACCCCCCAAACCTCTGTTCTCTTCTGGCTTCTAATGTTGTATGCCTAAGTCTGAGGCCAGCCTGATCTTTCTTTCCTTGTACATTTTTAAAAATATGTTGATTCTAGTTGAAATGTATTTTATTTATGCTCAAAATTCATATATTCACTAGATTATGATATCAGCATCTTAATTATAACTTATACTTGGTAATCTCTATCTACATTAAGAATCTGGTATTTTGGGGCCAGCTGAGTGGTGTGTTGATTGAGAGCTGGTTTGGGATGCCAGAGGGTCCCGGTTTGGATCCCACACATGAGGGTCAGTGACACTGCCCTTTACAGCTAAGATGCTGAACAACAGCTCAACCTGGAGCTGGGTTGCCGTGTGTCACTTGCGATGGCATAGGCTGCAGCCCCTGCTGCAGTGGGTTGCCATGGGCCACCGTGTGTAGCCAGCAGCCACTGTGAATGGCCATCCAGAAGCCGGCGACTGATCTGTCTCGCCCCGGAAGAACGCAATGATGGTGCCAACTTGGGCCAGTGAAGCAACGTCCTCCACAACTAGACTGAAGAACAAACGGACAGCAACTTGACTGTTCCCCTTCCCCCAATTCCCCAGCACTGTTCCCATCCCCCCAATTCCCCAATAAAAATCTTAAAAAAAAAAAAGAATCTGGTATTTTGTAAGTACAGGAATATTTTCCTTTAGTATATATTTAATTATTGAGTTTGTTCCACTTACCTTTTAGGCATGAATACTAATATCCTGAATTTGAATTTCTGTTTTCTTTTATATAGCTCTATCATCTCTTTCTTTACCACTTTCAATTCTTATATTTCCCCCATCTTTGATTTTTAATGACATTTCTGTGTTTCATCTTCTAGTGTAAATATTAATTATGCTATTTTTGTAGTTTTATTACCCTTCCTTATTTTATCCAACTTCACCTTTATTTTTGCCTCATGATAATCAGCACTTTCTCCTATTCAGTTGTCCTCCAGCTTTGTGCTGCCTCGTATGTGAATCTAAGCCTTTATGCTATCTAGCTGACAGTGTAAAGCAGATAATTTCTAATTATTTTGCAGTAGTCAGTCTTTTCAAAAACATATACTTCTATAACTAATATATAGGTCTCACTTTTACTTATTTTTAATGTCCCAATATTTCAACCAGAAAGACCTAGCCAAGTCATATTTTTATCTATAAACAAGGTGGAATAATTTTCTTGTATCTCCTAATTGTATATTTTGATACCAGAAAGTATTTTCTTAGGTAATAACTGGAAAGAATCAGAGACATGTACAATTCATCACTAAATTTCAAATAGCAACAATTATTTAATATTGTGTAGTTGGTGGGTTAAGGAATAATATTTTGTTATCACTTTCAGGTTGTCTTAAACAGTCTGAATTTCTTCTATCAAAGAAAGAGGTGGAGAGGAAGAGAAAAAGAGAGAGAAAACATGAATGATAATCGGGAGGTATCAGAGAGCAGCTTTCTTATAAATTTGCCCCACGTACAATCTTCATAGCACTTTATCTCTATGCCTTATGTAAAATTGTAAGGCGTGTTCACTTCTGCACCAGATCTATAACATTACTTGGAAATTCTATCTAAAAAAGGATGGGGAAAAAAATTATGGTCGTGTAGAAACAGGGAGGCATAAACAGTGGGTCGTAAATAGTTCCAAACAGTAAAATGGCACATTTCTTGTTGGTGTAGACCAGGAATTTCTTACATTTACAGATGTGTTTGATTTGGTTTACATAGTTCTTTAAGAGTTCTTATTTGAATGCCTTTAGACAGGCTATTTACTCACTTGATATATAAGCCCAACTTTCCCTATGGATGAGAATAGAGTCTGATTGTATGTTTATGTTGTCTTTCCACCTCTAGCAAGCATTTGAATTTTGAATCACAGAATAGAGCTCATGTCTATACAAGAAGTCCAGCAAGTTTAATTATGATCCATTTGGAGGGTCAGTATAGTCCATTTATTCAGATAAAATTTGGTCTTGTAATTAGGGGAAATTTCTCCCAGATTTTAGCGATATTGTAGCTTTTAGTATATGTTCAATATTATTCTACTTGAATCTTAAGCTGAGATACTATAAGTATTTTAATTGGAAAATAAAATAATCAAGTCATAAACTCAAAAACACATTTGCACTTCACTCTCCAATCAAATAATTTTATTCCTAGAAAGGTCCTTCAAGATAATTCAGCTCAATCATTTCATTTTATGAATACATTTGAAGAATTACTTTCCCAATGTTATATTGGTTGTTTATGATTGATTCCAAATTAGAAGCCAATATTCTTTCCACACTTCTTTACACATTTCAATATTTCATATTGAACTAATTACTTTCTTTTGTCAATCTTCTCCAGGATTTCTTCTTTTAGGTTATTTTTACATTTTTTTCTTGCTCTAAGAGTATATACAAAAACCATCATTTGAAAATTCATGTAATCTGAAAAAAAATTTAGACTATCATTTTTCCTTTATTTTTCAGATTCAATCTCTAAATCACCGACACCAACCAGTTATTTAATTTATTTATTTATGTTTACCTAAAGTGCCTTAGAATCCTTATCTTTGTGATCATGGAGCTACTTTGTGTGTTGTCAAACCCACTTCTAATTATTATCATCTTTACTCCTAATTTGTTTTCAACTCAGAGCCTTTTGAATCCTTGTGTTTTTTTTCCCCATGCAGAAAATCTCCACTTCTTATTTGTGATCCCCAAAACTTAACCATTTATTTTGCTACTTTAAGAAATCTACAGAAAGTTTGTTTGTAGCAACCCACACTTGAATTTATGAAGTCAGTGTCACAGGAATGAAACAGCCTCTATTAAATTTCTTTGCTGTTCTTAACTTTTGTAAAAAATTGTTTCTATATAAGATCAAAAATTAGTATTAAAAACATTTTAAGCTAATTTGTATTCCCAATACATCTTTGTTAGCCATAAAGTAACTGAGATACTACACTAATAAAATGAAAAAAATATACAGGAATTAAAATATAAAGCAATTCTTAATTTCTATATGTTGGTTGTTTCCTTTTATTTAGGCATAAATGACATTTTTTCTCTAATGTTTCTGACAGAGAAAATTACTGATAATGTCTATATCCCCCGAAATGGAACATTTTTGATGCTTTCAAGAGTAATTGTCAACTTCATTCAGGGGTTTATTGACACTTAAATTATCTTTTCTCTCTAGAGCTAGCGGCATTTGTAACCCTTTGTTTACTGTTTAAATACTTTCTTTTCAATAGATAGTTGCACACTATCTATTTGCAAGCTCATTAAATGTTAATGTCTTACATCTTTGAAGGTTATGCTTTTAACACAGTGATGAGCAACTCAGGAATACATATTCAAATAACATACTTACTCATTGGGATTGGTGTTTACAAAAATGTTCTTAGAATTAATCCACATATACTCTAGTTCCACTAAACAGATGTCTGATATCTCCTAATGGAGCTTAGAGAAGATGTTAATATTTTACATCATATGGAAATACTTATTGACTGTTTAAAAATTATGATAGTGAGTATTACATCTCCTAAATCTACATGCAGCTTAAGACTCAAAATTTCAGACTGATATAGATTTGAGTGGATAAGAAGACTTCAACAGCATCTTTTGGACTCTGTTATGCTTTTCTTTCTTCACTTAGACTTTTCAGCAACTGGATGTAGAAAGTGACAAGACTAAACTCTTAAATACATTCTACAATAAAAAGATGATGACTAGGCATTACTAAACAGGAGTCAGAATATAAATTATTTACAATAATGCGTTCAAAATACTCAATTTTTAATTTATTTACAGTTAAGTTTCTCTTTTATTCCTGCTATTTGTTAAAGCTTATAAATTATGAACTTCTAATAAAATTAGAAAAAGAACTGGCCTTTCCTGTAGCTCATTAAACCCACTCAATTTTACTCAGAAGCAGCATTTAAATGCACTGTAGCCTCAATAGTATCCTAAATAGTTCTAACTAGTTCCAGCCGAAAGCTTGAGAGCCCAGGGCTTATCTCGTAACAATTTTCCTTTTTGTCCTGGATTTGTATATCTTTGTAGAGGAGCCTAGCTATATATCTACTACTATTTTGCAAAGCCCTGTTACTATTCTGATTTTGTCTATTCCATTTATTTCAAGACAACTAGCAACCACAACCACCTGCATTTGTGTGCTTGAATGATATCAAGAACTTATCTGAATTTACTCTCAAGTAACCACTGCAAAATCAACACTTCCTTTTGGCCTAAAAGGCAGCTCCCATTCTAATACCAAGTTTAATGATCAAATGCCTATTGCACTAATCAGAGATAGTCTCTAAGAAACATAGTATTGGATTTTTGGTGTTTATTATTATTATTTTTTATTTTTTTATACTTCTTTCTCTCATCCATTATATCCCAGACACTAAAAAAATGTTTAGTTTTCATAATTTGACCTGTACTTTAATGTGTCTTTAGTAAAGGGCTTGATGATTATCTGTCATAGCGCTGATTCTCAAAGTACAAGTTAAAATCTTTTGAAAATACAAATGAATCTAAATTATTTTTATTTTTTTAGAGCATGCCCTTAGCTCTGTCCTTGCAATTATGCCTCCCTCTCTCTGGAATGTGAAAACACTTCAGTGTCATCTCTTTCAAAGTTGTTATCCTTTATGGAAGGACCACCCATGGTAAATTTCTGAGTTTGAGTGATTGTAATTGTGTTTTTTGTTTTTTGTTTTTAAGGTAATATGTGACATGTCTTAGATATTTAGACACTTTAGCCTGAAATAATGAGGAAAAGAACTAGTTATAAGAATAAAGTGTTTTTTGAAAAGGGTAGAAAGCAACATTTTTTTCCCCTAAGAATACAAATTTGAGTTTATAAATGAAAGCAAAAATGTGACTAATTTGATACTCAAGGATAATCGGGAAAATTTTTTTAATATAAAAAAATAGGAAAACTGTGAGTCTTGGAAACGGGCAAAAGAACCATATTTTGCCATGTATAACATGCACTTTTTTGCCCAAATTTGTGAGGGAAAAATAAGGATGCACATTATACATGGGTAGTACTAATTGCATAGCTACATAAATGTTTTTCTTTTATTTATGCCTATGAGTTATAAGTGTAACTCTAGAAATCAATGACAATATCCATATGCAAAATAGTACCCTGGAATGCCATAGTTGGTTTTGTTGAACTTCCAATGAACTTGCAACCATGAAGAGTTCTTGGCTTTCTATGATGGGAAATACTGTAAATTTGTTACCAGTACATAAAATTTCTTGTACCTTGTATCTGTTCTTGTGTGTTGTAATTATTTGTTACATAGCATTTCTTATACCATGTTATGTTAAAAAATAAATGCTAAAATTCCTGTATAATACAAAAAACATGTACCAAAATGTAAAAAAAATAAAAATTTGAATTAAAAAATTTAAAACTTTCCCTGAAAGTATGGGCCAAAAACGTGGGTGTGCATTATACAAAGAAGAACATTATACATGGCAAAATATGGTAAGTTTTGTTGTATTTTAATATAAATGATTACCTCTAGTGGAAGCAAAATTTCATTTTTTATACTTTTTTTTTTTACATTTGACAAACCCATTCAACCAGTTTCCTTTTGTCCTAAGTTGTGCATTCACAGTCTTCCTTGCTTGGATGCATCTGTGTCTGCTTATGGTGACAGCAGTTTGTTCAAGAAAGATGAGCGCTGAGTGTCAGTGTCAGAAGACAAGAGGAAAGCTGCATAGTCTTGACCGCCAGGGGTCCAAAGTCAACTTGGTTTGGCAGATTCCCGTGTAAGCTGCATGTTTTGTTCTTAACATTGTTTTATTTAATTAAGGCTGGGTAAACAAGACTTTGAATAATGGTAATAATTAAGGGAGCAAACTTTTCTGTTATTTGGAAGGGTTCAGTAGAATGGAGGTGCATGTTAGAATGGCTATTATAAAAAATACAAGAGATAACAAGTATTGGAGAGGGTGTGGAGAAAAGGGAGCCCTCATGCCATGTTGGTAGGGAATGTAAATTGGCAAAGCTGCTATGGAAAACAAGTAGGGAGATTCCTCAAAAAGTTAAAAATAGAACTACCATATAATCCAGCAATCCTATTTCTGGGTATTTATCCAAAGGAAATGAAATAAGTACCTGGAGGCAATAACTGTAGGAAACAACCTAAGCATTTCTTTATCCATGAATGGATAAAGAAAATGGGAGACAAACATACACACACAATGAAGTCTTATTCAGTCATGAAAGAAAGGAAAAAAGAAAGAAAAAAGAAAGAAAGAAAGAAATTGTGCCATTTGCAACAACATGGATAAAACCTTGAGGGCATTATGTTAAGTGAAATAAGTCAGAAAAAAAAGACAGATATTATATAACACACTGATACGTGGAATGTAAAAAAGTCAAACTCATAGAAACAGAGAGTATATTGATGCTTTCAGGGCTGGGAAATGGGGACATGTTGGTCAAAGGGGACAAACTTCCAATTACAAGATGAATAAATTCCAGGGATCTAGTGTATAGCATGGTAACTATAGTTAGCCATACTGTATTATATATTTGAATGTTATTAATAAAGTAGATCTTAAATATCCTCACCACATACACAGACACTAACTATATGAGATAATGGGTGTATTAATTCATCTATTGTGGTAATCATTTTCAAATATATATGTATATAAAATCATCATGTTGTGTGCCTTAAATTTATACAATTTTATGATGTCAATTCTATCTCAGTAAAGACAGGGGCCAAATAAAGAAAGGAGGTGCAATCCAGGCAGGAGGTTTGCAGCAGCCCCTGGGCAAAGTAAGTATGGAAGCTGGAGCTGAATGGGACAGCTGCTTTCCTCAGGCACCACTGAAAACAGAAACAGCACTGACATTGCAGAGGGGCGGGGATCTCAAAGGAAAGCCTGGGGTTCTCTTGAGCCAGGCAAACATGGGCTTTATTTCTGTGATCTCTCTTGTTTTCATAAACTTCCGAGGCCTGAAGGACAATCCTTGAGATTTCGACAAAGGCCTGGAGAAACCTGCCTATTAACTGCAAATTTATCTGCAGCAGGAAGAGTTTCATAGACTCCTGTGATGTAAATCAAATGGCAATTAAATACCTTCTCCAATCACTAATAATTTTTCTCTAAAGTTATTTTTGTTGTAGACTATCAAAGTTTCTACTTCTACTAGCAATGTTAAAATTAATATATGTTGCTTTCTTATTTGCTTTCTCTTTCTATATTTGAGCTGTATGAACAAACTTATATAATATTTTAAGTACTTGTGGACAGGATGTGGTAGCTTTTACCAGAGGGATGAGAGTAAGAGAAATTATGACATGAAATAATTTGAGAAATCCAAAATTACAGGCAAGTTTATTAAATGAATATTTTGCTACATGTATCTACAATATTATAGAAAGAAAATATTATCTATTAAAATCTAAAATAGGGTCGGCCGAGTGGCGCGATGGTTAAGAGCTGCCTTGGGACGCCAGAGGGCCCCGGTTCAGATCCCACATATGAGGCCAGTGACACTGCCCTCTACAGCTAAGATGCTGAACAACAGCTCAACCTGGAGCTGGGCTGCCGTGTGTCACCTGCGACGGCGTAGGCCCCCATCTGCAGTGGGTTGCCATGGGCCTCCGTGTGTAGCCAGCAGGCACTGTGAGCGGCCACCCAGAAGCCGGCGACTGATCTGCCTCTCCCGGGAAAAGCGCAATGGTGGTGCCAACTTGGGCCAGTGAAGCAACATCCTCCACAACTAGACTGAAGAACAAAAGGACAGCAACTTGTCTGTTCCCCTTTCCCCAATTCCCCAGTGCTGTTCCCATCCCCCCAATTCCCCAATTAAAAAAAAATTCTAAAATAACAGTAAGATTTTATGTCTATATTATTTTACTTAGAAAAAAAATATTTATTGACTACTTCCTGGGATGATTCTTAAATTTAAGTTTGGATACACTAAAGGATCATTTATCTTACTTCTAATAATTAAATATCTTAAGTTGCCTATAATGGGTAAGATATTGTGAACTAAATTCTTGAGTGAGCTGCTTCATATTTTATGTGGAATGCCTTTCATATTAGCATTATATAAATAGCTGGCAAAATGTATTTGTGATTTGAAAACAACAAAAATTATTCATAATTTATGAATAAGTTATTCATGTATGCACTCAATACATTTTCATTGAGCTCCATTCTGTTCCAGGACTTTTGGCTCTGCTGCAAGGCAGGGAAAAGGTGAGATTAAAGAAGCATGTAGTTGAGACTTCAAGGCCTTGCAATTTAGTGGTAAAGACAGATACATGTGCTCACAACTATATTCCAAATCATATTGTGGGTGGCACATTAGAAGGATGGAAAACAGAAGCAGGAAGAAATTAATTCCAACTGGGATAATGTGTAAAGGCATCATGGAGTAAGGAGGGTTTTATCTGAGCTGTAAAGATAGGTAGAAGCTGTGAACAGAGATGGCGATAGCAGAAAGGTAGAGAAGGTAGGTGAGCAGGCACTAGCCAGGCAAAGATATTATACAGAGAGTGAGTCCTACCAATACACAAGGAGTAAAGAGAAGAGTGAGAAGTTCAGGATGATTGGAGGATTGTCTGTTTATAATAAGAGGAGAGATGTGGTGTGTGGTGAGCTATGTGGCTGGAAGACTAGATTGCTGAGTACACTGCATGCCAAAAGAAGGAATGCTGGTAAAATTAATGCACGGTGAGGAACCACTAATGTATTGTTCTATTATGAAGTAATATAACAGAACCTCACAGTGCACACTTAAAGGGTTTATAATGATTGTATTAGTCTCACAAAAAATGAATGCCTAGTCTATTAACTCGAACATAGTAAATGACAAAGTTGGTAGTAGAACCCAAATCTTGATGCTACATCAATTCTAGTCTAAAATTGTGAAAGTTTTCTTAGGTAGCAGCCATTTTATTTTGGTTTCTATTTTTATCTTCCAAACCAACTTAAGAAAAGATTGTTTGGAATAAATGCATAAATGATTTTTAAATGTATTTCTTCAGGGTTGTCTTCTGCAGATTAATTGGAAGTGTTTGCAAATAATGCTGTAATAGAAATATCCAATAATACTGACAAGTACACTAAGAACATAATAAAATCCACCCTAACATAAAGAGATCATCAATTATGTAGATAGGTCATTTTTTTTTAAGCGTCAAACTCAGTATCCAAAATAAGTTTGTGAGAGTTTCTTCAAACTACCAGCATGTATTTAGCATATATTTTATGTATTTATTTTTTAAATTTTTTGAGGCACTAGGAAGGCTGGCTATAAAAATTAAACTCTATAGCTGATATCCAAGAGAGTCCAGATATTGTTTATTGTAGCATTATGTATTTTAAATACTAATTTAGAACTTTATCCTTTAATATGCTAAAAGGCAACGCCCTTGGTAAAAATGTACAGCATATAAGTACATTTTATACACAAAACTATCTAAACATATGTTTAGCTTTAGTTTTTGTGTTAGAGTGAAAAATTGCCAAGAAGATATCCCTTAAAGTTTCTCAAGCATTTCATTTTTCTATAAAGTCTACATTACCCATTGGTTTAAAAAATAATAAAAACCCTTCAAGCCAGAGCTCATGGCTATTTCTGTCACACTGACATGTCAAATGAACTACAGATCTGAACCATGGAGACGTGTCCCCTACTATGAAATGGACATTATCATGAAGTTTGCTATTATATGTTATGATGCTATTTGACCTCTATACAGGTACTTTCATTATCTGACAATAACATTCAATTTGCAAAACTAGCCCCAGTCATTTAAAGTGCTCAACATGCAAGGAAGCGTTTTGGTATTTTGTGTGGGTTTTTATGGAGGGCTTTATAGTGACCAGACTGGTACCTTCCATTTTTCTTTTTTAACAGTTGGGTTGCTGATCTCACAAATCATATTTCGGTTGGAAATGAAAGGTGCACCACTGCCAGCATTTTGTTAGAAATAATGACACACTTTACTACCTGTAAGTGCTGACCGAGTGCTTCTGCCTTCTCTTCCCAAGGTGACTATAACACAGATTGATGAAAGATTCTGCAGGACGACAAAGGTTAAAGATGCAGACCCAGAGCGAGGAGCCAGCGTTGACACTGATGGAGTGGAGCGCAGCCGGAATGCCCACATTACTGTCCTAGCCTCTGATAACCAGTGTAATATGAAAACTGACTACGGAAGAACGGAACAAATTAAATCCATTCATCAAGCATATCTCCGCTAAACACTTGTTCTAAAAACATGAGCAAATGAAAAATTTACTGTTTGTTTTCGTGTTCGCAAGGATCGAGGAAGAAAATTAATTATAAGGGACTGACCACCCTATTAGTTAAGTTTTTCTGGAGGAAACGACTTATTGCTTTGTCAAAGGACAAATGAACCTCATTAGGGAGATTAGTTTCAGTTGGTAGCTTTGCATTAAGACAAACTAATAATACACACTTCAAAAGATACCCTAAGTAAAATTATGAAAATGGAAAATCTATTTTTTTTAACCTGGGAATTTATGAACTGTTCGAAAATGACCACTCTATTACCTGCCATGAAACCAGAAGGAAATTGGAGGCAGCACCACTTTGCACTCAAGTGCCTGGAGGAGAACTAGTTCAGTGTGGGCTTTGCGGGTATTATGATGATGAATTTATGTATTCGGCGGTTATAACTTGGCCATGGCATTTTACTTTTATGTGCAAGCATGTCAAGCAGAGTTCCATGCCAAAAGCAATTTTTGATAAGCTCCTTTGAAATCTTTTTCTTTCCAAATTGTTTTAAGCGCCCTGGACAAATCACGAGCTGACGTCCGATATTCCTGAATTTCCCTTTCAATCTACACAGTGCGTGGCAGGAAAAGGGAAATACAGCTCTGCTGTCAGTCCCGTCTGAACGGTGGGCTAAGGAGGCTCCGGAGCCAGCCACGGGGAGTGCAATTCAGTTTCAACGTTCATTTAATCCCTGCTTTTCTGTGGCTGCTGCTAACAAGGGGCTGATTACTGCTCTGTGTGAGGGGGGAGTTGCGGGCACCCATCTTCTAAAACCTAGAGTGAAACCAGACTCATTCTACAGTGTATAAATTAGCTGTGAAATAATAATGACTATTTTGCATTCAACTGACCTGGGCTAGATTCAGACTGCTGACCCGGAAAGGAAAGGATTCACACATCCCGTTACCAATCCTAGGAGCCACTGAAGACATCCTTATCCAATTCTTGCTTTATTTTTAAAATAGGAGGCTTGCTTTTGTTTATGGGTTGCAAGCCAAATTGACATTTACTTACTGTTGTTGTTCGGTTTGTTGGTTTACCTTCTTTAATTGAACACTAGCTTTCGGGGTATGGCAGGTGAGTGAATCAAGTCAAGATAGCATGTAGGTTCACTGCTTCAGCCCCAAAGCTCCGTTATTGAGGAATGATGGAATAGAGTTTTAACATATTTTTCTTCATATTAAAACTAAAGGTTTTTCTTTACACAGATTATCTCATATCATCAACTAAAAAGTTTCAGCATTTTTTGAAGAAAATTACGTGACTCAATAACAGTAATTCTGATTGGATGCCCTATTGGCCTGGGTTGAGTTAGGAGCTTTCAGAATTAGCAAAGGGGTTTCCTTTTCCAAAATGAGTATGCCAACGTGAGGGGAGAGTCCAGGTGGTGTAGGACTTGAAGGTTACACAACATAGAGGATCCTTTTAAAGAAAAATAATACAAATTTGATATACAAAACTAGATGTTTAGTTTGGGGGATTTAAAAGAAAACTCCAGGAGGAGAACATGGTTACAATTCATTTATGTGGGAAGCAACCCTGTAAGCACAGTGAGGAAGTCAGGTAGTGATAATGAAGAAAGGAAAAAGACAATGAAGGGGCATAGGTAATAGGATCACCATTTTGAGCAGTGGGGATCAACCTTGCTGTGGGTCCCCTGGGAGACATTTCAGATCAGACCCCAGAATATCACCACATTGAGGGGCAAGGGAAATGGGACCTATATTGTTCTTAGTGTACATTGGTTGTCATTTGTTCCTGGGCATAGAATTTCTCTGACTTTCTCTATGCCTGTGCATGTCCATGGGCTGTGAACACTCATGCAGCCAGAGGAAGCCCTCAGGAAGGGGTGAGCTTGAGGTGGCAACTATGGAAATGTACAGGAATTGATCAGCAGAGCCCTAGTCAAGCTCCAGAATAAGGCTGGAGGCAGAGAGCACTGGATGAGCACTGATAGCTCCTTCTACAGTAAGTATGAAAATGGATATAATTTTTTAATGATAAAAGAAATCACAGCAAATCAAAACTTTAAAAAGATGGTAACTATAGTCATTCCAGTGCTACCCAACATGAGAGTAATTGTGAGAGAGAAAATCTGAGTGGAATGTGATAATAGTCTTAAATGGGTGCTGTTAAGCCATCTTATTGTTCCAATAGCATAATGATTAAGCGGGGAGAGAGAAAATGGGGTCAAATATATGGTGATGGGAGGAGAACTAACTCTGGGTGGTGAACATGCAATACAATAAACAGATGATGTATTATAGAAATGCACACTTGAAACCTATATAATTTTACTAACCATTGCTACTTCAATAAATTTAATAAGTAAAAAATTAAAAGATAACCCCACATGAACACATTCCTAGGGTTCTTTTCAACATCTCACAAGGGATCAGCTTTAAGTAAGGGCCCCAGAAACTTGGGTGTCAGTAATTTCTTGGTAAATTGTGTGTGGCTGTTATGCTGATTTCTTCTTTATCCTCATGTGTGTAGCTCAGAAATTAAGTTGAGCACCCCCTGTCAGAATATTTTGGAATGACAAAAGGGACAACAAAAATTGGCAAATAACTCAAAATATGTATTTCAATATTCGAAGTCTATCAATTAAGTTCAAGAACTCACCCTAGAAACAGTGCTACATACCTCATTGCTGAATATCACTACAATCACCTTCAAAGTACTCCCCTTGGGAAGCTATGCACCAATGCCAGCACCTAGTTCACCCTTCAAAGCAATTTTGAAACTCTTTTTCTGGAATGACCATCAGAGATGTTGTCATATTACACTTGAAGTCCTGAATATCATCAAAGTGTCTTCTTTTCAATATTTTCTTTATCTTCGGGTAAAGAAAGAAGTCATTGGGGGCCAGATGAGGTGAGTAGGGAGGGTGTTCCAATACAGTTATTTGTTTACTGGCTAAACACTCCCTCACAGACAGTGCCATGGGAGCTGGTGCATTGTCATGATGCAAGAGCCATGAATTGTTGGCAAAAAGTTCATGTCTTCTAACTTTTTCATGCAGCCTTTTTAGCACTGCCAAATAGTAAACTTGGTTAACTGTTTGTCTAGTTGGTACAAATTCATAATGAGTAATCCCTCTGAAATAAAAAAAGTTTAGTAACATCATTGCAACAAGTTCGCGTTCTTAATCGTCAGACCTCGTATGCAAATATTTGAGATAATTGATAAACTGTGATTAATTAGAGCCTGGTTTCTCAATAATAGTACTATTGAAATTATGGACTTGATAATTCTTTGTTGGGGGAGGGGTCTATCCTGTGCATTTTAGGATGGTTAGCAGCATCTCTGGCCTTTACTGTTAGATAAAATAGTGTATCTCTCCCAGTTGAAATAAACAAAAATGTCTTCAGACACTGTAAAATGTCTCCAGGGCCAAATAACCCCCAGTTGAGAACCACTTATTTAGAAAACAGGAAAAGTTACAAACTAGAAATTTGACAAATAAAAAATATCTGGAGGCTGTTTCAATTGGATTCATTTGCCCACACATCTTAAATCGACCTCTATGCCACTGTATGGATAAAACAATCCTTATTCAATTTTTAATATTCACTCTAAAATATCATTTATTTGTTCTGTGTGAATGAGAAAATGTTCTTAATGACTGAGCCATAAAATATTGTTGAAGATTTTAAGGAAATAAAGATATTTTAAGGAACTATCTAGTCATCCCAGATTATTTGACATTATAGATAAGTAACAATATCTCTTGTATTTAAAAAGGTGTATGGTAGAAAGCAAATATTCTATCAGTTATTTAAATTTTTAATGTAAAAATGGTGGGCTTAATGCAATATTAATCTTTGTGGTAGAATACAAAAATAAAACTTTTTATATAAGAAATATGATCTATGATACATAAGCAAAAAGTATTTAACATAAGATATTCACTAAAAAATAGTCTTCTTCTTGAAAACCACAAGAACATGACAAAAACTCCATTAAATTCAACTATCATTCAACAAACAATGACCATATGCTATAGAACTTTGCCAAGATCTTAAAGGTGAACAAGTATAAACAAAATGAATTTTTGCCCACAAGAATTGAAAATCAAGTAAAGGATGAAATATATATTCATGGAAAATTGCTACATAATTACAAACTCAATAAATGTGACAAAGCTGTGCCAAATTATGCTATTCTCCCAAATAGTGTTCTGTGAATGAGTAATCTTAGGAGATATTAAGAGGTTTCTACATGAAAAAAAAAAAAGGTTCTTAATTAAATAATTTTGGAAAATACTGAATGGTGCATTCCTAGGCCTATCTACACTATCATATAAAAGCCTATGGGAGGTTTGTCAGAAAAAAACACTACTAGAGTTTCTTTAATCCAACAAACCAATTTGTACAGAGTACAATTCTTTCACAACAAGATCAAATTCGGTGGGCCATCAAAATCAGAAAAAATGTATTAGAGAATTTAATTTCCTTTGAAAGATGAGAACAGCATAAATAAGTGTAATTTTAAGTGGGTACTATAACATGGAGAGATTTTTTTCCACAGAGGAATATAGAAACCACAGAAGGTATAAAAAATATCAAAATTTTAAAAATGTAGGTCATATCAGAATGCACCCTGATGGAAGTAAAAATGCACATGGGAGGCAGTTCCAGTACATGTAAAATCTCAGCCTTGTAGGGCAAGTGCTTCTGTAACCTTAGGTTGAGGTCAGTGAATTCCTGGGTAAGGTATATGGACTTTATTCTGTAGGCCATGAAGAGACATCAATGCTTTGTAAGTAGAGCAGTACAATCAGAGCAGTAATTTAAAATTGGAGGATGGAAAAGTTAAATCCAAGAAATTAAAGTAGAAAGTAAGTTACATAGTCAAGAAAGAATTAACAACATTCATTCTACAACCATGTCTTGAAAATATGAGCAAGTGCACAGTTCCCACCAAATTTCCCGCTGGCCCTTTTGCTTAGAGATAAAGACCATGATCTTTAGCCTGATGTTTACAAACAGACCCCTTTCTGCTTATTTTGTAGCTACCCTTCCCATTCTCATCTCTCATTCCCACTTTTATATGGTTTATACTCCAGTCGAATAGAACTACTTTCCTGTTCAAGTAGTTGGGTCCACAAATCAGAGAGGATATTAAGAATACAGATGTAGATATAAAAAGTAATACACAAGAAATATAAATCAATTGTGTTAATAGACAAGTTCAGGTCCTGGCTATCTCAATGACTAGCTTTGTGAATTTGGCTGGTCAGCTAACTACTAACCCTTCTATTTCACAGCTTCCTTGATTCTTAAATGGAGATTATGAAAGAATTGAAGTTCAGGGTTTTTCATGAGGATTAAAGAGATAATTGATAAAACATGCTTAGTACAAGTTTTGGCATATTCTAAGCAATCTGTGAATGGAGTTGCAAAAGTCTAAAAATTAAAGAACATAAAGAGAGATAGTTAACCTTTCCTTTCTCTGTACTGCCTCTGATCCTCATACACAATCTTATGAAAGCATTTCTTAAACATTCTTTTAATGCATTTGTTTAGGGTTACGTCTTCCCTACTGGACTGGATGTTTATTAGGGCTGATATTATTCATAATTCATTTTTGTATCTCTAATTCTAAATGTAATTCTTAACATAATATCATGCCCTGATTAATATTTATTAAATAAATGAATGAATCCATTTTAAGAATATCGACATGATGGTTTTGGAAATGTCATCTTTGTCTCCTTGCCAATTGGTAACTGTTGGGAGAAAACGGAATGATGTAAACACAAATTAGGTAATGCATATTCATTGTACAAAATCTATTGAAGAAATGTAATAAACCAAGGACAAAACGAAATTTTTTCCAACTTTAAGCAGGAGATCAAGGGAGCAAAAAGAATGCCTTCAACTCCCCCTTTTCCATAGGAGAGTTGGAGAAAGGTTGTTCTCCTGGCCATGGCTTCAATTAAAACATGTTTCTACCTTAGAGAAAAAGAAAGGATGATGCAAACTGATGATTATTTCACTTCTGAGTATAATGTTCGATGAGTCATAAAATGGTTTTCCTTCATCAGGGGTGCAATGTGGCAAATACAGGGGTAGCCATGCAAGCTCAGCTCAATGCTTCCAGCAATTTAATTGGATGCCATTGGGTGCCATCTCTGTGGAGCATTTTCCATAAGAAAAAAGATTCTTTCCTGTGACCTCCAAATGCAGTGAAAACTATTTGGCTCAATTTTATCTTTTCCAGAAGAACAGATCCAAAGAGAAATGACAAAAGAAATGTAATAGCATTTTTACTCCTTTCTGCTGCAGGGGTTTGCAATGTGACTGTTTTAAAACTTACTATTTTGCAAAAGCCAATTTCCTTCAAGAGGCCATTGGCACTCAAATCAGCAGCACAATAAACTTGCCAGGATCAGACTATGTGTTGAATGATGAAAAAAATCGCTGCAATTTTATAAGCAGAGTGATTTGCTTTGTGATTTTATTTATTTATTTTACTCTGTAATGCATGTTAGAACTGAGATGAAATGGGTGTTTCTGGTTGAAGTTCAATGCTTACTCTACAATTTGGTGAACCCAAAAGCAGATACTCTATTACACTTTCAAAATAGGTAGCATCATAAGGGTTGACTACTCAGACATTGGAGCCTGACAGCCTGGATTCAGTCCTCAGCTCTGTGACTTACTAGTTGTATAAAGTTATGTAGCTTTTTTGTGGCTCATTTTTTTTCCTGTAAAGTAAGAGTAATATGTGCATATCTATCTATCTATCTATCTATCTATCTATCTATCTATCTATCTATCTATCTATCTAAATGTACATATATTATGACATACTTATTATATGTGGTGTGTGTGTATGTGTGCATATGCACTAATATGGCAATCCTAATTATTCCTAATATATTCAGGAACTGGTAAACATGCACCAGATTGGTCTGCAGAGCCACTGGAACCACTGGACTTTGGCTATTATCAGACACTGGCAAACAGAATTGGCCTATTTATCACCCATAACCCACAAAGTGCCATTCTAAGGGGAGGGCCATAATGACACTTCAGGTTTTTAGGTATCAATGTCAACTCAAACACTGTGTGAGATAATCCTCCTAAGTATAGCTAAGTATTTCCATTTCCCCAGTGAACAGTCACCTGAGAAACTCCCCTCCATGGCTACCACACTTAGCAATCACCTTGTTTATGAACTATTATAGTTCCTTACCTTTATCTGAAGTAACTGATTAAGGTTTGATGAAAATGTGCTCCATCCTTTGTTTTTGCTCAACTCCAGAATCATGACGATCTCCTCTCACTCTATTTTCTCTTTTAATTGCAAGTTTGTGTACATTTCTGGCTTCTAGCCCCTAACCCCTCCCCCATATTTTGCTCCTGAACCTGGTTTAAGTTTTCCAGTCCTGGCTTTCTCACTGACACCGTGCTTCCCTGTTCATGGTTCCAGTTCAAATAAAAATTCCCAGCAAGAGTATATCACATAACAACACAGCTAAAATGCCTACTTTTCCCTCAATTCTTCCAACTCTTCCCCTCCACTGCTAAACTTATTATTGTTCCTCTGTAGTATCAATATTTACTTCTTAACTTCCCAAGCTACTTATGTGCCTGTGCATACATATTTTATAAAAGACACAGTTACATATGTTCTTTTCTCACTATCATTATCCTCTAAATTGATATTTTTAGTGTCACCATTATCTACATTTTTTGTTTTTACTGAAAAAACAAAACAAAACAAAACAAAAAAGGTTGAAAATTCAGAATACTGTGAGGCATTAGAAAACACCTGACATTTAATTCTAATCCATGATCATTCTGCGGAAATATTTTAAGCCCTAGAATACTTCATTGTGGGCTGTTTCAAATAATTGATTTTCCAAGACTTTGTGGATGATATAATGATCACACAACATACACATTTAGCATTCTGGTATCTTTCTTTTGAATTGAACTTTTTATCTTATGAAATGTCCATCTTTAGATTTAGTTAGGAGTTAGGGCAGGACTCTGTATTGATAAGATAACATCAATTTCTGGCACACTCTATTGCTAAGGCATGACCTTCTTTTTGCATTTTTTTCCAGGTTTTCAATTACAGTTGACATCAAAATGTTATATTAGTTTCAGGTGAACAACATAGTGATTAGACATTTAAATATCTTATAGAATGATCACCTTAATAAGTTTAGTATCCATATGAATTGAGGTCTGATGGGTCTTTATCGTCTCATCACTGCAAGACTACAGGATACTTAGACTTGACCTTCAGATGTTTTTTTAGTTCAGCTCTAACATTTTACTCCATACAGCTTCAAGGTTTGCTAAATGCTTGAGGTTAAATAACAAGTGCTGGAGAGGTTGTGCAGAAAAAGGAACCCTCATACACTGCTGGCAGGAAGTGAATTGGTACAGCCACTATGGAAAACAATATGGAGGTTTCTCAAAAAATTAAGAATAGCATTACCATACAACCCAGCAATCCCTCTTCTTGGTATCTACCCCAAAAAATCTGAAAACATTTCTCTGTAAAGATATAGGTACTCCTATATTTATTGCAGCATTATTCGTGGTGGCCAAGACATGGAAACAACCAAAGTGTCCTTTGATAGATGATTGGAAAAAGATATGGTACATATATACAATGGAATATTACTTGGCCATAAGAAAAGATGAAATAATACCATTTGTGAAAACATGGATGGATCCTGAGATTATCATGCGAAGTGAAATAAGTCAGACAAAAAAAGTTGAAAACCATGTTTTCACTCATATGTGGGATATAAAACTTAAAGTAACAAATGAACAAGATGAACAAACAAGCAAAATCTCATACACACAGACAACAGTTTAGTTACCAGAGGGTAAGGGTGGGAGGTAGAAGAGGGTAAAGGGATCAAATATGTGGTGATAAAAAGAGAACTGACTCTGGGTGGTGAACACATAATGCAATATATAGATGATGTATTATAGAACAGTACACTTGAAACCTATGTAATTTTATTAACCAAGATCACCCCAATAAATTAAAAAAAAAAAAGAATGGGTATGTGTTTGAGGTCTCTAATATACCACTTTGGCACCATATCAAAGCCAAAATGCCTCCTCATTCTCTGTTCCTCAGCTTTGTTTTTTGATCAGAATCATTCCTGGGAGTTTAGGCTCTACATAGTCCCAAAACAAGCGTGCACAGAGAAAAGGAGCTCTTATCCCCCAGTGTAATTCACCTCTTCCTTTAATGCTGTTATCTAGCCTGTCTTGTCACATTCCTTCCTTCAGTTAGGTGGGTCTTTTGTTCCTAAGCACCTTGAGATACTGTATCATGTCACTCACCCTTTCAGATTTAGAAAATGTCTTGTACAGAGAACTAACCATACATTCAAGGCCCTCAAGTCTGCAATGTCACTTTAGAAATCCATACTCCCACTAAAACTTTCAGTGATTTAGCTCTTCACCCAGCAGGAGACCTTGGCCTGCCCATGCCCAGACCTGTACCAGCAAATGCTAACAGGGAAAAATAGGAGCTACCATTGTCAGCTCACATACAATTTTCCCATCTCTGGAGTTTTTTTTTTTTTGTTTTAGTCCTTCCACTGCTTCCACTGCACTTGGGCACTTTAAAAATACAGTTTTTGGAACTTACCCAGGCTTTTCTAGTAGTTGTCAGAGAAAGCATGGTTCTGCCAAGACTAACTGCACATAACTCAAAAGCAAGGGTTTTATTTTATATTAATGTTCAATTTGTCCTTCTTGTCCTCTATAGTTTTCTTCCTTGTAAGTTGAAATTTCTATCTGATCCTTAACACAATCTCCAATACCCATGAAAACTAATTTCTTTCTGGCAAGTCTCACCTTGAATTTTCCTATCTCAAACATGGAGTCAGTCATTCCACTAAGCATCCTATAGTGAAGAATAGTATTAGAGCAGTAGAGGCCAAAATCTTGGCACTGAGGTTTTATTTCATATTGTTTCAGGAGACAGCTGGGAAAATTCTACCAGAAATCCAATAGTTATGAAAAATTATTCCTTAGAAAAAGTGATGAGTTCATGTTATTTCTAATTTGATTACAGATGTTACTATAATAAGAGTTTGTTAACCTATTTTCTACCTTCCAATAAAATGAAATGTACTATTTTATATTATAATACATTTTTAACTTACCAAATCTCCACTTTCTTTTTCTTTTAACTCTTCAATTAAGTGTCCAGAGATTGGTTATAAAGTAAGGAAGTCAGTAGATAGTCAATGTCAAAAATCACTTCAATATCAATTATTCAGAAAATATAAGAAACTCCTAGCCATTCTCTAAAAGCAAAAAATACACACTAACAAATTCACTAGCCTAGAAGGTATACAAATATATTTCATATAAAGTCACAAACAATTAAGAGCAAGGAAAAGTATAAAACAGACCAATGTGACATCTTGGTTTTGCTTTCGTAAAACTCACCTTCTCTCTGTGACATTAATGTCATTATACATACAGTTAATTTTTCTCATCAAAAAAGGATATTAAGAGGGCTGGCCAAGTGGCATGTTGGTTAAGAGTCGACTTGGGATGCCAGCTCTGAGCAGCAGGGCCCCGGTTCCAATCCCACATGAGGGCCAGTGACTATGCCCTCTACAGCTAAGATGGTGAACAACAGCTTGACCTGGAGCTGGGCAGCCGTGAGTTGATGGCGACAACATAGGCTGCAGCCCCTGCTGCAGTGGGCTGCCATAAGCTACCATGAGCGGCCGGCAGCCAGAATGAGCTGCCCAGAGCCACCATGAGCAGCCATCCAGTAGCCGGAAATTGGTCTGCCTCACCCAGGAAGAGCACAAATGATAATACCAACATGGGCCAATTAAGCAACAGCCTCCACAACTAGACTGAAGAACAAAAAGACCACAACTTGTCTGTTCCCCTTCCCCGATTTCTCCAACGCTGTTGCCCTCCCCCAATTCCCCAATTTAAAAAAATCTTTAAAAAAAAAAAGGATAAGAATTATTTTACCTCCCAAAGAGAGTCAAATGATTACAGCCCAGACTATTTTCCTAGATTAGGCTCCCAAGTGTTGTTAGGAAACTGGGATACTATCTTCCTAGGTATTCACATTTCAGAAGAACAGAGTACAGACCTAAGAGACATCTCTAGATCATAAAAGCTAGATACAGCAGGCATTTATCTGGTCCTTGGAAATATGTAGTTACATTCCCAAAAGATAGTGTGAGAACTCAGAACCCTGTCCATCAGAGGAGCAAAGGTGTGTTCCCTTCTTTCAAGGATGTACAGACACACACACACACACACACACACACACACACAATTTGTATATATGTGTATGTATATGTATGTGTATATGTATATAAACAGGGACTCCATTGTTTTGTCCTTCACCAATGGAGTGTCTGGCCACTGTGTCGGAGATTTTTCCAGCTGGTTTTCATCATGTCACTGAGCAGTAAGGTCTGGGGCAATGTGGGCTGAAGCACTTAATATTTGCTATATGGTAATTAATTAGAAACCTGTCTCTGATCCAGAGCATACTCAGTAATGAATGTGGGACGATAGCACTTTTGGTTGCTAACTTATGTTATTTATAGTCTGAACTTTACATTACATTTAGGCACCCACAGTATCAGAACATGCTCAGGGGCATGGTGTGTGGTCTCTGCTGCACCATATTCTGCTGCCACTGCTCTAATGCAAGGCTTCTCCATCGATCATCAAACAAACCCTCAGGTCAGAGATTCTGCTTTAGAATTCCCAATGCCATTGGATCTGTGTGTGTGTGTGTGTGTGTGTGTGTATCTCATACATATCATACCTACACATATATATTTACTCTGCATAGTATTACCCATTTAGCATCCTCGAAAGTTTAATAAATTTTAAAATAGTTTAGAACAGGTCACTGTTTGCTTGCCCAAAGGTTTGCAGGGAGATGCCATGCTACAATCCTCCACTTACTTCCCAGTTCAGATGCTACCAAAATTATATATTAGTTAACCCAAACAATTTTATTCTTTGTAGTCTTGAAGAGAAATAATATTATAATTGCATGAGCACTTTGTGAACTTCCATCTTATTTTTAAACTATGAATGGCATCTTCCCCTAAAGAAAATTACAGTAAGAGGAGAAAAGTCAATTGCTATACCAGTTGTAGTGCCTGGAGACCATTTCTATTTATTAAACATAGTAACACCAGAAATGAAGACACTTATATTTATCAATTTCTCAGGCATGGAGAAGTCAAACATTTACCTATTCTATCACATAGAGGTTTCTTTTTCTATATTTTATAGAATATTTTTTTAAAAAGAAGAATATTTTACTATCAACTGAAAGTGTTCAGAACATGCCACCCCAAAATATGTTGCTTTGTTAAATTCATTATTTTGGGTATGTGAAAAACAACAAAAGCAGGAAGAGGGTTTCTCTGAACTCCCCTTATCTACTTAAAAAAGAATGGTCCAAAAGAAACTCAATTGTCACAAATCCCTTCCCAGGGCATTTCATGAACCAGGGAAGACTGACTCTTATCACAGGACAGGAAACTAGAAGTCAAGACCACATCCAGACAAACTTTCTCTCAAACTATCATACCACCCATCCATTCTTTTAAGGGCCCATTTATCTTTCCTAAAAGTCATTTACTCTTCCCTAAGTTGCCTATCTCCCCCCTCCACTTTCTCTACTGAGACAGTGTATAAGCTCTCAAATCTCACCGGCTTTATTGCTATTCACTTTCTCTCCTGGTGATGTCCCATGCACATAGTATTGGGTCGTTCGTAAAGTCATGACATAAGTTTCTATGTTTTTCAATGCAAAAATGCGTCATGACTTTCCCGACAACCCAATAGTAAAAGTTAATAAATGCATATACCTTTTCTCTTGTTCATCTGCCTGTTGTCAGTTTATTTGCATACACTCAGCTTTCGAACCGAGGAGGGTAGAAGGAATGTTTATTTCTCCCCCGCACAAATAATATTAGTATCCTTAATTTTACTTTCATGCACATAAGCGTTCAGACACATCCCTGTGATAATGAGATAAAGCTTTTCAGGACCTCCTTCAGCTGGCTTTGATCTAATTTTCTACCACTCTGACCCATGTTTCCAACAAAGAAAATCTCAGATCCAGGTTTATTTTGATATTACTTGTCCCCAAAGGTTTCACAGCAATTGCTGCATCCATGTTTTCTCATCTACTTCCTCCCATCAATGTTGCCTTTCTCCACTTTCTTATGCATTAAGCTTCATGTTTTAGAAACAGATTAGAGTGAACAGTTGAGTTTTTATACGCTCATCATCCATTTCCGTTTCATCTTGTGGATGAACCTATCTTTTCCTCAAGGAATCACATATTCCCAACTCTCACTCCCTGTGATTTAAATGGCACTATCCACTCCTGCAACAACCAAAGGAGGAAGGCACTGGGTTCTGCCCTTTCCGACCATCTGTGCCATTCTGATCGTGGTTCAGTGATGCTCATGTGACTCAAGTCAGTGCAATCAGAGATATCCCTGGGATGTTAGCTGGGCAACCTGGAGAAAATGTTTTCTCTTTTGAATGTTCTTTGAATTTATGCCTGACTCTGCAAGGGATGAAATGTGAAAACAACCTTTCTGGCACAATGACAGCGAAGAGGCATGCAGAGAAAAGAGCTGGGGAGAGAAAAATAGAAAGAAAGAAAACATGAGGGAGACAAAGTTAGGGTCCTAAAGATATCATGAGAGCCCTAGTATCCAGCCTTGCTTCAAGCAGTTTCCTTGATAAAGTATTTCTTCCTGCATTTTCAATCAAGGGAGCCATTATATCCCATGTCTCTTTGCCCTAAACCAAATGTTTAGGGGGAATAGTTCCTGAATGATGATGTACAGATTTATGTGATATAAATTTGATAAATCTATCTATATATATTTATATAAGGTTCATATATATATATATATGTATATATATATGAACCTTACAAAATCAGGATTGCAATTTTGTTTTTAGGTATAAATTTTTAGAGCTTGTCTTAAAACATAAATACATAAAAGTCCACTGAAATGATTTAGTTGTGAAAGAAGCAGACATTGATTGATGTTATTTTCCTTTTTGTTTATGGTTCAAATTTTCAATTACATAATTACATTAATCTATTCCAAAAGGGCATATCATACACTAATTTTTACTATTAAAATTAACATTTACCTCAGATTAATTTGGGAATGAGATGCTTTTATTTTACTTTTTCAAGCAGCATTATTTGTTTAGTGATCTTCACAATTACAATAAATGTCACAATTCTAGGTGCAAAACCTGATAAAGTATCCTTAAAAGGAATTATTTTATGTGTCATATTATTGAGTAAATAAACATGTTCTTAAATAAGAAAAAAATATTTTATATAAAAAGGACAATTAAAAACATTTTCTTATAAATCTTTCATTTTTTTCTTAATATAATTTAGTCATAAAAATGATATAAGAACATAGAAACCTAATTGCTATTTCAATGATAATTGTTTTCAGTTTCTTAAACTAATATGTGATTTTATATAAAATCTTTGCTATATTTGACTTTCAGTCCTCTAGCTTATGTTAGAGTTAGTGCATAAGTAACTGATGGTTAACCTCAGAATTAGTAGTGACTGTGCCATAGGTATGATTATTTGATAAATCATCTAATCAAAGCATTTTCCTAGGCTCTGCCAAAGAATTGTTAAAGCATTAGGAAGAGACCCCTTTTGTCTAAATAATACCAGTAAGAGCCAAAAGACAGATCATCCAATTATACTATGTTTCATAAAATTTTCATCATTCTAATACATTTAAGCATTGAGCTAGGTGTGTAGGTCCTATTATCCATAGGAACGCACATAACTTATAAGTGCTCTTGTAAATATTTCATGTTCTAAGAATAAGACTTTCCCTATGTACATTAATTTATTTTTTCTGTACCTGAGACAGTATTTTCATTGCTTCCTATATAAGAAATAAGAAAATATAATATAAGCAGCAACAAGCCTAGACAGGACTAAGTTTGACTAATGAAGTGTTCTGCAAAAATGCATTTTCTTTAGTGGCCCTATTCCGCACACTAAAGTATTACTTCAATTGTGAGTTAGGGCTCATGAGGTTGAATCACCTCTTTGTAACTATATCAGTCAGGGAATTTTTTAAGACTTACAGAGACAGCGAAAACACAAATATATGATTAAACCCATATTAAATCATAGGAACACATATAATTTACTACATAATTAAAGCATAAAAATATATAAAAGAAGGTAAAATATTTACAGGGAGCTTATCTGTAAACCCAATTAATTATGCAAGTGTATTCCCCTCACAGTATTTTTAGAATACAGTAGGTTCTTTCCTGATGTGTTAGGACATAAGAGAAGCAGCAAAGTAAGCACATCTTTTTAGAATACCAATTCAGGAGCATCATTCTGTTCAATTAGGGGACATCTGTCTGGAGTATAAATTTTTGTGGAAAAATCTTAATTACTATAATTAGTAACTATTTTAAACTATTATTAATTTTATATGAATTTTTCAACATTTATTTTACTTATTTTTAAGTATGTAATCCATTTATATCATATAACTTTCTAGAGATTTTAAAAACTTTGGTCCTACCTTTGCTCCTCATTCCAGACATATTTTTAATGATGTTTCTATAGCAAAAAAGTTAGAGATCATGCTTCCTTTAAAGCAAAGAGCACGTGTGCTTAGGCCACGATTTGGGTTTCCAGAGCATAGGGGAGCCTGAAGCTCAGAAGTCCCGCCCTGTAACACGAAACGTTGCATATACAACTATGTATCAAGCCCTTTCTGTCACCTACTTGGGACTTGGAAGCAAGAGAATGTAACAGAAATATGCAGATATACATGTTGCTTGCTCTGGCTTGAGATATAAAATCCTTTTCCCTGACCTAAAAGTTGAAGGTCTTCTGCCAGAATTGGTAAAATTGGGACAGGCTAGCTTAGCTTATAATTTGGGCCATATCTCAGGACCGTCATAGTTCCTGACAATTCTGCAATTAGGACAGCATGCTAACAGACATGGTTTTCTGGGTAAGGAAAGATGAGGGTCTCACTGGCAGGTTTAGGTATATGAGAAGACTCCCTGTGACCTCATTGTGAATGATTTTGTCTCAGTCATAGGTGAGCAGGTTGAGGATAAACCATTCACTGTGCTTCTTTCCAATGAAAGTTCAGAGGCCGCGAGGAGGGTTGCAGGATTGAAACAGCTGTCCAGAGAGCACCATGGTTGTTATTTCCTCTTCTCTGGGCTGGGAGAGAGAGGCAGGGATGTCTTCATAATGACTCAGCGTGTTCCATAGCCCCAACTAAAATGCAATGCGATTGTGGAGGCTGAGACCCCAAACCTGAAATAAATTGGGTCAGCAATGAGGACCTTGATCTTCAATATAAAAAGATCTGGATGGACCAAATATTAGGCATTCATTTGGTGGAGCCACAAGTAAGCAGCCTTTCAAAAACCACAAAACAAATGAATGCAGAGGCTCACTTATGAGGGGAGAGCTGTTCTTTCTGTAAACACCTCCCGATTCTTCCTTTTTTCTCTACTTTAATTCAGCTGCTTCAAAGGGAAAGATAATTAGGGTCAGGGTTGAGGTCGGTCTGTCCCCAAGGAGAACTGAAGGCCATACACACCCATCCACATATGCTTGGACACTGTGAGGAGAGGAGGGACTGAAACTCTTACGGCTCTGTTGGAAACAGTCTCTATCCTACCTGGTCCCGTGGGGGAATAAGAAATGCTAATTTTGGTAAGTTCACAGTGGGGAAGGCAAAATAATCTGGTGGTGGAGCCATTTTGACCCATTGAATTTACTGTTGTTTCTACACTGAAAAATCCAACTACTAAAACTAATGATGTTAATGTTAGCTAATATAAAATTTTAATTTATTATATAAAATATTGGCTATAGTAATGACCTCAGTTAAATTTATTCATTCAGTGAATGTTTTCTGAATTCCTTAAATAGTGCATTGCTGGGGTTATAAGGGTATGGTGTATGTATGCCAATACCTGGTATGCGGTAGGCCCTTTACAAGTGATTTGTTGAACTGATTTGAAGTGAAGTGAGGTGAGGCAGATTTCATATAATCTTTTATGTAATGGAACTTACAGTGAATTGGGTGAGAGGGAACTGCCAGGAATTAAACATACCTCCATCACACTGAATATATGTTGAAATTCTATGGAAGGGGAAATAAAAAATCAGTAATTATTTAATTGCAAAGGCAAATAATTATCAAGGACATGATAGCAACATGGTTCTAGAAGGGCATTTGTGACTGTTTGGGTTGAGTGGAGGTTGAGAGAGGGAAGGAAATTTAAATGATACCACCTCTAAACCAAGCATCTAATATTCAATTTTCTACCTATTGTCACTGCCTTGAAATGCATCCTGTGATCTGACAACCACTTGATTTGGGCTATGTAATAGTATGTATTTGCATAGTAAAGAGAGCCGGGTTTAGAGTACTTCAGGAACTTTCTTAGTCACAAGCAGTTTGCATGAAACAATCTAGAGAAAGTGGGCTCTTTGGGAGGAAACATACAGGAATATCCACTTTTCCCTAAAATATTTGATTCATAGGAACTAGGATTTTCAGGAAACATATACAAAGTAGGGTGGAACATTAAAGTAATTAATGGGATATAATACAGTTTCTAAAATGCAAATAAAATGTCTACTATATGATACACAAGTCAGGATATTTTGTCCCCTCTTATTCATTGAGTTGTCTTAGTCACAGATATTTTTAATTAGTCAAGATGACAGTCCAAAAATTTGGTCTACATGTTATTTGAATAATCTAATTACAGAAAATAAATTATGCCTAAATTCTTTAAGTATCTAGGGAGAAACCGAAAATTTTGCTTTACTTGCCTACTGAGGTATCACATATAATTATTGGTATAATTCAGATAAAAGTAGAATTTTTCCTAGAATTAGTCACAAAATTTTTTCTTTTGTTATGAAATATCAACTCTATGACTCTATAACTTTTATAGTCCAGAGAGTTTGCCTCTGGGAAAAAAAAATGTCTCCTCCAGAGATGTTCAGCCTTGGCATTGGCTAGAATCTGAAGGTAAATAGATCTGCAAATGTTTAACAGTACAATCTTGCTTCCCAAATGGTTAGACTCAACCTTGGGAAAGGGTTTAGGTCAGTTCTTAATTTAAGCAGAGTAAGAAGCCCATACCTAATGTGTAAGAATATTAGCATGCCCCTAAAGTTAAATGTTGGGTTTATTAATTGGGAAGAGCTATAAAAGAGGCAATGTTGTGGATTGCAATGTGAACTTTCCAGGCTTCTGCTCACCTCAAAGCCCGAAGGGACTTTCTTAGGGTATAAATGAATTTTCCATTTATGCTACATTGACCAAACACTATAAAAATTGAAGATTTCCTTAATTAAGTCAATTGCAGTATAAGATACTTCACATTAAACTAATAAGCAATAAAAATAAGCTTCATTTCTAAGATTTTCTGTTTGGAGAAAGAATTCTCAGCTTGCAAAAATTTTTTTTAAATATTAAAAATTAGCAGACCTATGGAACTTAAAATATTATTTTTCATTATACATATAACATTTGATTGACAGGTATAACTCCAGTTTGAGGATTTAGATAAGTGTTTTGTTTGTTTTTTAATCTTCTCAAAATATTCATATATATACATTTGGGACCTGATCTTTAGTTCTCAATCTCACATTTAATAAATGGCACCTTAGCTCCATTACAAGTAAGATTGTTCAATGTAAAGAATAAATGCTTAAAAATTATTGAGTAAATTCTGATGGACTGTTAAATATTTTATATAAGTAATTAGCTCTCATTATCTTAATCATACCATCTATCAAACCATCCCACTTACCCAGTCAGATTAGCCCTGTCCCCCTTAGAAACAGTAGGACAATTATCTTAAGAATATGTTGAACTATATATCTTCCTCAACAGTTTCTAAGCTCCTTGAAGACAAAGATCATCAAATTCAACCTGTACAATGTTGGTTCTCTAGAACCTACCACAGCCTCTGGAACCAAACAGGTGTTCAATAATTTTTGGATGAATTATGTTAACCAGGGAAATGGAAGCAGCCCAACCAGAGGACTCAGATAATTTATGTTTCTAGTGTAGCACTCTTCTAAAAACAGACCATTTGTGCTGATATTATCAACTCCTGCTTCTAAACTTTGGGATAGTGTGTACTCTGATATTAATTAAAGTCAAAGTCAAGTATTTCCTTAAACTGTACCTATGGGACACCATTCTTGAATTCTGGAACATTTAAATTTAGTCTGGTTAGTATTTAGATATGGTTTTGCTTATGAATCCATCACCCACTAATATTACACAGTTTTCATGTGGTATACAAAAAGAGCATCAAACTTGAACTTCCTCTAAAGTCTGAAGATTGTATTGATTGATTGATGGAGGTCATAATGCTTCTAAATAATTTTGCTTTGAAGGACATCATTAAAAAATTGCTAATCACACTCTAGTCACTAGCTGGAATGAGAACTACTAATTTCCTTTGAACAACTCATTTATTTTGTCATTTTATAAATTTTGCCTTCATCATTTGCAATTTACTTTAAGTTTTCATTTAGTATCATTGTTGTATTTATGTTTTAGTCTTTTGATAATCAAAATTAACAAAATGCCATTTACAAATATGTTCATCCTCCTTCATTTTAGTTTATTTCTTGAAATGTGGTTAGTATTACTATTATAATTCCCACTTGGCATTTAAATATATGGAGCCAAATAACTTAAAAATTTTTAGTCATACTGCCTTCACTTTTTGTGTGTATGTAAGGATGTATGAAATATATCAATCTAAGACTTCATTTCTGGAAGGTCTTATCTTCTGGTCAATTTTATTCCCCCCTCACTTCCTAATCATCATTTTAATTTTTATCAATTTATTCTTTTTTCAGAGGTTTGTTTTCTCAAGAATGTTTCTTAAGAAGTGATAAAATACTTGTTCTAAGATAATTATGTAATATAATAAAGGTACTACTTATGGCTACAATGGAAATCATATTATACAATATATAAATGTATCAAGTCAATATGTCCACCTTAAATTTACACACTGTTTAAGTCAAATATATTTCCAAAATAAATGAAAAAAGTAATTGTTTTTTATTTAATTGAATAAAATCTCTGCTGAATTTTTTTATAACCAATATTATGTGCCCTTTGCCCTCATGAGTATGTCATGATTGATAAAGTAATGCCTACTATCTCCTGGAAGCACTTGTTTTATCAAACCTAAGTAGTATACTCTCTCTGGTACCTTAGAGAGGAGAGCTCAAATGAGTAAGTATTCTCATTGCTGGCTCTTATCTCTGTCAGAGGGCCTTCCTTAGTCGTCTCCAGGCATTCCTGAAGTTTGTGTCTCTAGGTGCAATCCCAAAACAAAAGAGAACATAAGAGAAAGACAGCATTCATTCAATCAATAAAGAAATAGTTTTTGTGCTCCTATTCTGTGCTTGGCAATATTCTCGACTGTGGGGACACATCAGTGGAGAAAACAGACAAAAACCCAGCCTTTATGCAACTTTTCCTATAAACTGTGATGCCATCAAACTTTCTGTGATGATGGAAATGCTCTGTATCTACAGTTCCATTACAGTACCTAGCCAATAGCTGATGTGGTTATTAAACATTAAAAATGTGGCTAGTCTGACTAAATCTTAAATTTCTAACTCCATTGAAAGGAATTTAGGTTGAAATCACCACATGTGGCTAGTAGCTTCTGTATTACACAGCACAATTCCATAGTGTTTTTATAAGTGTTTGCAGGAGTGGTGTGGGGCAAGGGTGAGTTGTGTAAATAGGACACAATAAATTAAAACAGACAAGGAAGAAAGAAGAGGTCAGAAGACACCTCTGTTTTCTGACATCGTAGTCTTTTTCAGACTTAAAGTGATTAAAGTGATTATGAAAGCCACAAGATATATGAGTGCCTGAAATATGTAACTAAGCTGCAAACTGGTCTCCTTCCTGATAGACAATCATATTGGTGTCAAAATGAATGCCTGAACACCAGTTAATGTCCACATAGGAAAGAATAATTACAAAAAAGTCATCAATTAGGATCTTAGGGCCTATTTGCCATTCCATTCTCAAAACTAATGGCCTGGAGTAAGATGTTCTCCCTTGATTGATGCGTTTATAAATGCAAGGCCAAATCTAAGAAGGCTACTTTCTTTTTTCCATGCAAAGTGCTTAAGGTTGTGGTTGGAGTTAAGGGGCATTTAATAGATGATCCAACCAATAACACTTTTTCTGTAAAGAAGCAACCTGTTTAAAAAAATAGAGCCTTCTGCTGTTTAAGTACTACTTATATTTTTGA
Organism: Hipposideros armiger; assembly: GCF_001890085.2. Classification (NCBI taxonomy): domain Eukaryota; kingdom Metazoa; phylum Chordata; class Mammalia; order Chiroptera; family Hipposideridae; genus Hipposideros; species Hipposideros armiger. The sequence continues at coordinate 594,189 of NW_017732379.1, read as the reverse complement.
AACTTTAGCCAATGTGCAACATGGAATTATTGTGAAAAACATAATGCCTTTTAGAGGTCCAAGATGGTGGAGTAGATAAACACTGTGCCTGCTTCCTTTTATGAACAAATTAAAATTACAACTAAATTACACAACAATCAACCTGGAGAACCATCTGAAGTCTAACTGAACAGAAGTTGTATAATGAAAGATATAAAGAAGAAGCCATGTTGAGACTGGTAGGAAGGACAAATGCAGAACTGGCTAATCCCAAACCTCCGTGTGTTGGTAGAGAAGTGGGGGGGGGATATCTAGGCCACAGAGTTTCCCCCCAGAGGAGTGAGAGATCCCAGCCCCACACCAGCCTCCCCAGCCCAGAGTGTTACTGCACAAGGTAACCTGGCCAAGATGGGGAGATGAAGCACATTGACCTAATACATAGAAACAAACAGAAAGGCAACCAAAATGAAGAAACAAAAAATACATCCCAAATAAAAGAACAGGAGAAAAACCCAGAAATAAGAACTAAACAAAATGGAGGCAAGCAAGCTACCAGATACAGAGTTCAAAACAATGGTTATATGATTCTCAAGGAACTTAGTGAGAACTTCAACAAAAAGATAGCAAGCATAAAAAAGGACACAGAAACCATAAAAAAGAACCAGTCAGAAGTGAAGAATACAATAACTAAACTGAAGAATGCATTAGAAGGAATCACCAGCAGACCACATGAAGCAGAGGATTGGGTCAGCGATTTGGAAGGCAAGGTAGCAGAAAACACCCAATTGAAACAGCAAACAGAAAAAGGAATCCAAAAAAATGAGGATAGTTTATGAGAACTCTGGGACAACACCAAGCATAACGACTTTAACATCATAGAGGGAAATCAAGGGATTGAGAACCTATTTGAAGAAATAATGACTGAAAACTTCCCTAACCTGGTGAAAATAGCAGACATACAAGTCCAGGAAGCACAGAGAGTCCCACACCAACACACATTATATCTAGAATAGAGAAGGTTAAAGACAAAGAGAGAATACTGAAAACGGAAAGAGAAAAGCAACTAGTAATTTACAAGGGAACTCACATAAGACTGTCAGCTGATTTGTCAACAGAAAGTCTGCAGGCCAGAAGCGATTGGCATAAAATATTCAACATGATGAAAAGCAAGGACCTACAATTAAGAATCCTCTAAATGATAGCAAATATCATTTAGAATCAAAGGACAGATAAAGAGCTTCCCAGGCAAAACCAGTATTACAAGGAATGTTAGAGAGACTTCTTTAAAATGGAAAAAAAAGATCAAAATTATGAATAATAAAATGGCAATAGCTACATATGTATCAACAATTACTTTCAATGTAAATGGAATAAATACTCCAATCAAAAAACATAGGAGGGCTGAACGGATAAGAAAACAAGACCCTTACATATGCTGCCTATGAGAGACTCACTTCAGATCAGAAGACACACACAGACTGAAAGTAAAGGGATGGAAAAAGATATTTCATGAAAATGGAAATGAAAAAACAACAACAACAAAAGCTGTGGTATCAATACTTATACCAGTACCAAGACAAAATAGACGTTAAAACAAAGGCTATAACAAGAGACAAAGAAGGACCCAGTAATCCCACTTCAGGGTATTTATCCGAAGAAACCCAAGTGCTACTTTGAGTGGGTGTGTGCATCCATATGTTCACTGCAGCATTGTTTACAATGACCAAGATGTGGAGGCAGCCTGGGTATCTGTCAATGGATAAAGAGGAGATGGT
>NW_017732379.1:584744-587490 GCF_001890085.2 Hipposideros armiger | reverse complement strand
AAAATTGTTAGAGTCCATGGTGTTTATTATTGTTTCCATGTTATTGCATCAAACCATATTTAAGGATGGTAGGTACATGATATAAAAATAACAATTGAAATGTATATCTTCATCTCTACTCCCTCTAATTCTGATTCAGCTGATTTTATACATTTTCCTTTGGTTCATTTTCTATTCCTTCTGGGGGCATAGCAATAGTGGTAATTTTTCATGTACCTAAGTTGCTATATAATGTTCTGTGCATGTAGGATATGTTTCCATCCTCTCACTGTGAAGTTCCTTCTCTTCCCCCATGCTCTGTTCTCACAAATGCTATCTCCTCTTTTGGGAGAACATTTTTCTTATCTGTATCCATATTCAAGACAGCTGAAAGCTTTATGCAATACTTTAATGTCTACTGCAATCTTGAACAAAGAAGTTATGGACAGCAAAGAGACCAAAGCTCTCTTATAATAGTAGAAGGGTGGGGTGACACATCTGGCTCATCAACCACTCCCCAACATACACCTAGACCTATGGTGACAAAAGGCACAGACAACTAACACTTTCTGTGAAATTCAGAAAGTCTGTCCCTAGGAGCTAAGGATGAGCATACCAGGTTGCACGTCAAAGAAGGACACTTCCAAAAGATAAAACATCATTTTTTTGTAAAGTCGGACAGAATGCATTGTGTTGGGACTATGACACATGATTTATGATTGTTGAATTGTAAGATTTGTTGAAGAGAGTTTCAGGAAATTAACTCACATGAGTGGCAAGTACCCGCTAATGGAGAACTTTGTACTATGCAAAGAAGTCTGGATTTTAAGTTATATATGAGAATATACAATAAATAATTTTAATCAGAAGACTACATGATTTAAATTTAAATTTGGAAAGATCATCCTTACTCATTTGTAATGGGTGAATAATCAATCGTAGCTCAGAATCTATGAAGATAAAGGTAGCTAGCATTTACATGAATAAGACCTAGAAGAATATGATTTATCACATTTATCTTCTTTTTTTTAAAGATTGTATTGGAGAATTGGGGAAGGGGAACAGACAAGTTGCTGTCATTTTGTTCTTCATTCCAGCTGTGGAGGACGCCGCCTCACTGGCCCATGTTGGCACCATCATTGCACTCTTCCCGGGTGAGGCAGACAGTCGCCGGCTTCTGGACAGCCNTATATATATATATATATATGGTGGAATACTGCTTGGCCAGGGAAAGGAATGGGTTCTTGCCATCTGCAGTGACATGGATGGATCTGGAGGGTATTGTGCTGAGTGAGGTATAGCACACAGAGAAAGACAGATGCAATGTGATTTTGCTTGTATGTGGAATCTAAACAACAAAATAAACAAACAAAACAGAAATAAACTAATAGATACAGAGAACATTTTGGTAGTTGCCAGATGGGAGAGGGTTTGGGAATGCATAAAAAAGGGAAAGGGATTAAGAAGTATAAATTGGTTATTACATACTAATCATGTGGATGTAGGGTATAGCATAAGTAATATAGTCAATAATATTGTGATAACTATGTATGGTGTCATATTAGTACTAAATTTGTTGGAGTGATAGATGGGAGGGGTTTGAGGAGCAGGGTGTAAAAGGTGAAAGGAGTAAGAAGAGCAAACTGATAGTTACAAAATAGTCATGGGGATGTAAAGCAAAGCATAGGGAATATAGTCAATAATATGGTAATAACTATGTATAGTGCCAAGTGGGTACTAGATTAGTTGGGGGGATCATTTCTTAAATCTATAAATGTCTAACCACTGTACTGTACACCTGAAATTAATATGAAATAATATTGAATGTCAACTATAATTGAAAAATTTAAAAAATGGAGGGGAAGCTAAAAGGGAATAAGAGGTCCAAATCTCCAGGTGTAAAACAAATAAGTCATGGGATGTAATGTACAGCATAGAGAATATAGTCAATAATATTGTGATAGCGTGGTATGGTGTCAGATGGTTGCTATCGTATCCTGTGATCACCTCTTTAAGTATATAAATGTTGAATAACTATGGTATACACCTAAAACTACTATAATGTTGTATGTTAGCTACACTTTAATAAAAATCTTTAAAAAATACATTAACAAAAACATGATGCCTCCTTCAGTGCAGATTGGCACATGTGTTCAATATTCAACAATATATTCACCTTAATTCGACCCTACATTTTTGTTTGGTTGGTGTGGTTTCTGCAGGTTGCATGTATTTACTAGGCCTTGTGTGTGGGGCGGTATCAGATAGGAGCACAGTTCAACAGCAAAGCCAGGTACTTTTCCCGATCTCTTTAGTTACAGTGTCCATCCCCCTTCCTCTGAGTTTACAAAGATTGTCCATTCCTCTATTGAGCACTTCAAACAAACTTCCTCCTCTATTATTTATGCCTATTTGTTCCATGTAACAACCTGAGGATTGGGACTGGTATCAAACAACTGTGAATCTTTCTCAATCCAGAAATTCAATACAAACTCAATGAATAAATGAGTGAATGAACAAATGAATCACATGAGAAAATATTAACACATTCGAATTTCCCACATTTTGTATTTCTATCACAAAAAATTGAAGCTGTACTCATAATTTTATGTAATTCTGTTCTCACCAATGTATTATTAGGCTGCTCAATAGAAAAATACAGAGAGTCCAAATTTAATGGTTAAAAGTGGCATTCCTCTGATAATGGCAAGTGCTATTCATTTTATTTTTATTCCTAACTATTTACTAGTTATTAGCGGTTTGTAAA
>NW_017732379.1:577902-579476 GCF_001890085.2 Hipposideros armiger | reverse complement strand
CACAGAGATCCTAATAAAGACATAGATAAAAAAGAGATAAAAGACCAGAGAGTTATAGACCTTTCTTTACAACTTCAGAGTTAATTTTAAATGGATAAAACAAACTATCTCTGTATGTGCATATTTAATGTAAGTACTGAAAGGTACATGTAATGGAAGAGACATGTGACAATAAAACTGCTAATTCTAGTTTAGAACAAAGGTACAAATTCTAGGACAGCAAAATTTCGGGAAAGGATAAGGAAAGCAATTCAGCATTCTTATCTTGTGGGAAAGAGGTAAAACAGTAAAAAAGTTGAGACATGAAAATGTTGTAAAGGTCTTGTCTTATAAGGTGTCCAGAAGGAAGAAGATGAGAAATATTTGAGAAAGAAAAAAAAAGTATATTGCTGGGACAAATGGTTGGAATTTTATTTTCATATAAGAGTAATGAATTATGCATTTGATTATGAACACTGATAAACAGATGTTAACAAAGAGAAAAATAGAGAAAAATGCCCAAATTAACAAGAATAAAAGAAAGACTTACATATTATTAGACCACATAAAAATAAGGAAAAGAAAAAAGTAACAAACAATAAAGTAAAATAAACCATAAATATAAATTTAGGTGGAAGGAATAATATCAAGTATATAGGTTATTATATTGAATTCTCCATTAAAAGTTGAAAATCAGGATATTGAGGTTTTATTAAAAGTTTGAAAATAAATAGATAAAGGGATATTAAGTGAACATAAATACAAAGAAAGTATTAAAATATTCATACCAGACAAGATGGAATTTAACATCGATCAACAAGATAATGCAGACATACATTAATAATAAAAAGTAATATAAAATATGTATATATGTATGTATGTATGTATGTATGCTTCTATTGGGTTGTCGGAAAAGTCATGACGTATTTTTTCTGTTTTTCATTGCAAAAATGAGTCATGACTTTTCCGACAGCCCAATATTAAAGTAATATAATGCCTTAAAAGAAGCTTGAAGTGGGTTATGAAAAGATGGCAGTTTGCATTCATATTAGCAGCCTCTGAATGACAATTCCAAACCATATGTCTCTTGGGAGCCAAGCTAAATCTGAGCCCAGAAGGCAGGTGGTGCAGGAGTGTATGAGTGAAGAGTCAAGGTCAAGTATTGAGTCCTAAGAGAGAGAAATGTCAGTAAACTTCTCCCTTCTGACCAGAAGAAGATGCTGAGAAACATTGTCAATGAATCTGGGGAAAATTTAGTTCACAGATCTGTGGGACACAGAGGAAAGTTATCCTAAGCTGATTTGAATATGTCTCTTTTCTCTAGCCCCCACCTCACTGAAGAGGCCTTAAAAGAAGAACTAAATTCTCTCTCATGTGAAGAGTGGAGGCAGGAAGCAGGATGAGGGCCTTCTGCCACCTCAATAAGATATTGACAATATATCTGCTAATATCTACTAGCCCAAAGAAGAGAACTCTACCACTTGTGTCATTATGTACGTATTTCAGAGATTGGGTGAGGCCCCAAACCATAGAATTTGCAAGGAATATAATATGCAAAAGACATTGTCAATAGTGGGTTTTTTTTGTTGTTTTTT
>NW_017732379.1:489808-577107 GCF_001890085.2 Hipposideros armiger | reverse complement strand
ATAAATTCATCTAGCATCATTGGCATATAAGCTATGTTTATATTTAGAATAACCTACATTATTTTGTTGATATAAGGAAGCAGCACTCAATTTTTCCAACTCCAAATGAACATTATAAAATACCAACAAAAGAAAATATAGACAGTTCAACCTTGCATATGGTTCCTAACAAGAAATAATCAGTATTTCAGGAGAGCAAAAGAGCATCTCTAGAGCATCCCTGCAGAATCTTCTTAATGTCCTTGTGTCATTTGTTGAGGGACTCATATGTCCCATTTTCTTGCAGAAGATTTATATGCATGCATATGGTATATGTGCATAAATAGAGAGAGGTGTTTTGAAATCACCATAGAGGTTAAATTCTTCCTTGTAAATATTATTTTTCTTTGTATCTTTGGAGAGGTATCCTATGCAACAGCTATAAATTATTTCTGAATTCATATAAAAAGTTTGTCACTAGAAAAGAAGATGCTCAATGTCACTAATCATTAGAGAAATGTAAATTAAAACCACAATGAGATACCACCTCACCCTGGTCAGAATGGCTATCATCAATAAATCAACAAACAAGTGTTGACAAGGATGTCGAGAAAAGGGAACCCTCGTGCACTGTTGGTGGGATTACAGATTGGTGCAGCCACTATAGAAATCAGTATGGAAGTATCTCAAAAAAATGAAAGTGGAACTACTTATGACCCAGTAATTCCACTTCTGGGGATTTATCTGAAGAAATTCAAAACACTAATTAAAAAAACTATGCACTCTATGTTCATTGCAGCATCATTTATAATAGCCAAGATATAAAAGCAACCTAAGTGCCTACTAATAGATGACTGGATAAAGAAGATGTGGTACATATATACAATGGAATATTACTCGGCTACAAAAAAGAATGAAACCTTGCTATTTGCAGCAATATGGATAGACCTGGAAGGCATTAAGCTAAGTGATGAAATAAGTCAGTTGAGAAAGAAAAATACCATATGGTCTTACTTATATATAGAATCTAAAGAACAAAATAAGCAAACAAACAAAACAGAAATAGACTCATAGATGCAGAGAACAAACATGGTAGCTGGATAGGAGGAGGACTGGGGGTTGAGTGAAAAGATAAAGGGATTAAGAAATACAAATTGGTTGTTATGAAATAGTCAAGCAGATGTAAAATACAGCGTAGGAATAATAGTAAATAATATCATAATAACTAGGTGGGTACTAAGCTAAGGAAATTACTTTGTAAATTATATTAATATCTAACAACTACACTGTACACATGACATGAATATATAATATTATTGAATGCCAATTGCAACTGAAAACAAATAAATTAATTAAAAAAAATTGTCACTAGAAAGATATCTGATCAGACACCTGGGGCATGTCCACTCTGATGCCAAATGAAAACCTTGGAGAGATTGGCTCATGTTGATGCTTTTTACTACCTAGTAGCAAGGTATTTAATTTTAGTGGGAAAGAGGCTGTGTGTATAGAGGCAAAGTGTTGGTCACCTGAGTTGATAAAAAGTTAGGTAATGAAGTAGACAGAGCAGAGCTCTAAAAGGTAAAGACATGGCATGACCAGTAACCCCTTGTGGCTTCGCCTTGGCCGTTTAGCCTCCTTGTACCTTGTTTACTGACTGAGTTTTGGTCAAAATAAAAGTTGTGTCCCTCAGGATGTTAATGGTAGCACCAAGCCAAATCAATTTAGGAAATGCTGCTGATTCAATGAACACCATGGTACTAAACATAATGTGAAATCACACATTAGAGAAACCAGCTTAAGTGATTTGATTCCAAATATTCAAAACCTATTTAAGTACAGATGGTTTTGTTTCTGATTTTTACTCAGAGTCCAAGACTTCACAGAATACAATTATACAATTTATATATTATTTAATGTCCCATCCAGGCATAAAAACACATGATATATTAAATAAATCATTGTGTGTAAAAAACTTATATCACAATTATATTTCATCACTAACTTGACAGGTTTTTTTTTTCTTCTTTTACATTTAGGAACATTCTAGCATAATATAGACTAAGTAAAAGAGTACTTTCTTGTAACATAAAAAAGAAAAATAACAGTTTCTTCCTGCAATTTTTTCCTTACTTATCTGCTCACCAATTTCACTTAATACTTATTGTTAGTACATAAACACATTTGTTAGTATAACATATTAGTATTCTTACTGAACAAATCTATTATATTTCATTAACTAGTGATATGTTTAATGCACTTTTCCAAAATACATATAAATGACCTGTGTGAATTAGTTGCTGAGAATTATAGAACTACAATAATGTTCCTCACCCATCCAACTGAAAATAATAAAAAGATATCTTTCTATAAATGGGTGCAAAGTAGTGCTCACAAGTATAATGAACATGTAAGAATCCAAAATTAATTTTCCTGCCCTCTTGAAATATGCCCGAGCACAGAAGATACTGCCATAAATGGAACGTCCTAAATTGACACCAACTTTAAAATAACCTGGCTATGGTAAAGCATGACCAGACGGTTGCCTACAGCCATAGTTCCACATTCAGTTTGTGTTCAATGAACTATTTTGGTTACATAATAAATACTGCTCAGCTCCACCAGACCCCGTATTATCTTGAGCAGCTTCCAAGGCTTGGAGAGTTTAAGCAAAGAAATAGTATGAGGCACAAAAAATAAATGGTTCCCAATAATTACCACTTTGGGCACCAAACCAAAGGGATAGTAGACATCGCTGAGCTGACTCCATCTGTGGAATGAATGCTCACCAGTTGGGCGAACATACGGCACCTCCCTAGTGTACACATTCTCCTTCTGTTTTCTACTGTACATTTTTTTAATGTAGACATCTGACTAGGATATCAGAGAATTGTTTTTCATGGAGTGGATATCCAATTATGATGGAAATCGTCAGCAAAAAAAAAAATTATTTCATGGGAAAAGTGACAGCTCAAACAAAATGTGACCTTGAATACAGAATACATTTACATTGAGATAAGAAACTACCCTTTCTCCTCAGTCACTCAGATACTAGCTTAGTTATGCAGGGAATGTGCTTTCTTATAAATTATTTTAAATTTTCAATATTTAAAAAACTTTTGGGCTCATTATTTTTTTACATCAAACCTGAAAGTTTTTCATCAAAATATGCAAAACTTTAAAGATGGTTTAGACTCCTAAGCCATACTGGATATTTCTCATGCACTTTAAAAATCTTTTAATTAGGCAACAGAAATGTATCATTATAAGGCAGATATTAGCACAGTTTGTTGTAGAAACAGCAAGAAAAACTGCTGGAAATTTAGAGATGCGGAAGTGAGGGGCGAGATGATATGGAGAACTGTCAGCCGTGTTTAGGAATTTGTTTTTTATTCTAATGCCATTAAGCCATTGTAGGTTTCACTGAAAAAGTAGCATAGTATGATTCATCTGGTAAAGAAATCACTTGGTCTGCCATCTGAAAAACGGATATTAGTGCAGTGTGGGATGATGGTGTGTTGCAGTAGTGCAAAAATACATATTAGAAATGAGAGAAGTAAAGAAATGCAGAATATGTTTTTAGTTGTACCAAAAGATTTGCTGATGAATTGGATATTGGGGAGTGGAGAGTCAGTTCTACTAATCAATTAAATAACTTGAATCATTTTCTTACTGATTCAGGGACAATAGGGTGTTAAAGAAAATTATTGAGCTGATAGAGACAGCTATATGATTCCTAGTTCTTTCACTGATGAGTTGTGAAGGCACCCTGTGTCTTTATCCCTGTATAAAATGACCTTCATGTTCCCTTGGTACTTGAGAATGCTAAGAGTGTTACACACCACAGTCTATGTTACTGCTCATAGTTTTCATGCCACTCCTTTCTCTGTCTTAATTGCATTATGCTACACTTGTTCCTATTGAATGTCAGTTCCATTTGTTTTTCACAAGTTCTCCAATTTATCAAAGTCAACTGAATCTAATCTTATTCTCTCAAGGTGTTGACCTTCTCTTTTTTCCCTTGTTATTCTGTGTACTTCTAATGAGATAAATTTTCTACTCTATCATTTAGATTCTGGATTCTTCTTTCAGCATTTACCTCCACTATTCACTCACTTTTCCCACAGCCCATTGATAATCACGCTTTTAAAATCCCTTGCTCCCTATTGGTGCTAGCTATGAAATGGCTTTAACTGGCAAGACAAAAGATAAAATTATGCTAAGTAAAGATATATTTTGATCAATACTCTCCACAATATACTATATTAAACACCCTAGATTCAGGATAGGATTAATCAAACATCACCGCAGAAATATGAGGCTACATATTGCAAATTCTGCCTATGTGAACACATAGTTCACATTGTAGTAAATCTTTCAGTTGTAGGAAGTAAATTTACAAGCGATTTCAGGTTCTATAGGTAACCAGGATAGATGAGATGGCTCAAAAATCATATATACAAAACATATATTAGAACATATATAATTAAAGTACTACATACTAAATATCTATTTAAGATATATCATTAAAATGTCTTTTACCATATCACTCATGAGGTTAGTTTGATTATTTCCCCTTTTCCTTATTTTATTTAATTTCCTTTTTTTGATAAATGTAGAAGAGAAAAAACCAGCATTAAATTGGCTATTTTTTGCAGTTGTCTTACTATATTCTAATTTCTCATGTTTTATATACAACAAATATGTGTATAGCCTATAATAAGAATATAATCTCGTGTATAATGCCCTTTACTTATATTTAATACATGACCTTTAAATAATAAGTATTTTAATCTTGCAATCCAATCTACAGAGAATAAATGTCTAATTATATGGGAAAATAATTAAAAATAAGACTGACCTTTCCCTATGATTGTGTATTGTATGCTTTTAATTAGAAAAGTTAATATAAACCTGTGAATACAGATAATCATTTTAAAATATCAGTATGTGTCCAACTTAATATGGTTTACTTTTCTGGATAAATGACTTCTTTCTTTTCATTAATGTTAATATATTGAACTTTGTAAACGTATGACATTTTATATCAGTGAACAATTCTTTCATTTGTTGTTATAGAATTAAACATGGAAAATTTAGCCTTGAATGCTAAAAGAAATCTAGTATCCTACCTGAAAATGCTTTAACAGCATGAAGTAACAGAGAACAGCGTTCAGTTTTTCTAATGACTCTTATACATGTTCTATCATAGTTTATTTCCAAACTTTCTCAATATGTCTGAGCCAATCTATGTCCTAAATAACATGTATATATCATAGTTTATACACTTGTGTGTTTTGCCCCTAAAGTACAGTATATAGAGTATTATATTATGTATATACTATATATAGTATTATATAGTATGGCATGTATAGTATGTAGTGTGTGTGTGTGTGTGTGTGTGTGTGTGTATATATATACTTTAGTGTTACATAGCATTATATACTATATAGCATTATATACTACATATATAATACTACATAGTGTATAATGCTACATATAGTATATACAGAGGGTGCCAAAAAAAATACACATTTTAAGAAAGAAAAAAACCTGCGTTAAAATTATGCTTATGATAATAACTACTTTGAGTACCTCTTGTAATTGCAGAAGTCAAACATGACTTGTATTCATCTTTTGTTATTGGTATATATTGAGCATTATAATTTTAATATGGTTTTTTTCTTTCTTAAAATGTGTATATATTTTTTGCACCCTCTGTATAGTATATATAGTATTACTACAGTTTGACAATTGTAATCATTTCACTATGTGTGTGTGTGTGTGTGTATCAAGTCATCATATTGTACAATTCAAATGTATACAATTTGTATTTTAAAAACTAAAATATAGCCAGCTGAGTGGCTCAGTTGGTTAAGAGCTCACTCAAGAGTGCAAGCTCTGAACAACACTGTCTCCGGTTTGATGCCTGGCCTGAGCAGAGCTGCCGCTGAGCTGCCAACAGGTGGCAGGATGGCTCAGCTAAAAAATAATTAAATATAAATAAATAAATAATAATAAATAAATAAAATAAAATATAAACAGAAAAATAGAACATTTTTCCTAACAATGTATTTATTTAAAATAGCAAATATAAGCTCTTCCACTGTTAGACTCAATTTTATATGTCTCTTTTAAGCAAATAAAATTATGTAATAAATATCTACAATGTGACTAAAAACAGCAATTCTGTATCTAATAAGTATCTTTATCATGACTAAAAATAGTGATTCTATATATATTTATATCTTTGAGTCCATAAGTTCATTTTATTTTCCTTGCTTTTCCATCTTCTAGAAATATAAACCTTAGAATTTTTCAGTAGAATAAAATGGTACAGTAGCAATAATGTGTTTTAACATGACTATAAGAAACCACAAAGCAGAGAAAATATAGGCTAAAAACTCAAAGAATAAAATTAAATTATTTTTATCATATCTAAAATATACAATTAATCACTAATGTTGGGAATATACTCAGAATAATAGCATATCAATTACTCAGAGTTCAGAGGCACTTTGGGACAATTCCTAGGATAGGAATTTCCTTGGATACACAATAATAAATGTCTCCATTTTGTGACAGGTTTTATAAATTATTTTAGCTATATAAAACTGTGCCTGTCACTCTCAAAATACCAACAAATGAAATATGTATTTTAATTAAGTGAAGACTTTATCATTAAAAGCCTTGAAATAAATACTCAAAAAATGTATTTTTAAAAGGAAGCATTCAGCAAGAAGTCAATTGGTCCTAGAAAGTGTAATGATTGTCTTTATGAAAAGGCATTCATTTTAAAAAGGAATGCCATTAGAAGTTGACAGTAGTGATCATAGAAAAGGTACAATTATGGAATAAAATTATTTTGGGTAACATAATTATATGTGTCTTTCTATGCTCATCATCATTTGAATCATTTATTTGAAAATAGAACTTTGTTGCTCCATCAAATATTCAATAGAGAAAAAGTATGAAAAGTTTTCATAGCACATAGTTCAAACTCTAATAACCTTTTAAAATTATAGTGGTGAAGATTATTTCATCTTCTACAGCAATGGTTCTTATGCTAATTAGAAAAATATCTGCATAATTTTACTAAAATATTATGGAAAACAGGAAAGTCAAAAGTTGATGGGATGTGTTATATTTGCACTGTCCAATATGGCAGTTATTATAAAAAACTATCTAAATTTAAATTTAAAATTGTTAAAATTAAATTAAATTAATAGTTCAGGGCCCAGCCAAGTCGCTCAGTTGGTTAAGAGACCAAGCTCTGAGCAACAGAGTCACTGGTTCAACTCCCACATGGGCCAGTGAGCTGCACCCAAGCTAAGCTGCCACTGAGCTGCCAACAGGTGGCAGAATGTCTTAGCTGGTGAGAGCTTGTGCTCCTAACAACAAGGTTGCTGGTTCAACTTCAGCTCGGAATGGTGAGTGATGCCGACCTGCAACTAAGATTGAACACGGCATCCTGAGCTGAGCTGCCGTGAGTTGCCAATGGGCAGCCAGATAGCAACTGGACTTGGAGCTGAGCTAACTGCACCCTTCACAACTAAGATTGAAGGACAACAACTTGGTTGTTCCCTTTCCCCAATTCCCCAATAAAATCTTAAAAAAAAAAAAAAAGCAAGTTCAGTCCCTTGGTTGTACTACCAACATTTCAAGTGATCAACAGATACATGCTGCTACTGGCTATGGTACTGGATTTCGGAGATACAAAACACCAATATCATTGTAGAATATTCTATTGGATAACATCAAATCAGACTTTTTATATATCTTGAACTTTCAAGTAAAAGTCAATCTGTTTCTATATATTTCCTATGAACTTCTAGACACAAAATGAGATGAAATTCAAAAATATGATTTCTTCTTAAAGGCGAAAACAATTAAAAGCTATTCAGTTTGGATGTAAAGTCTTTTCAGAAGGCCAGAAGACAGGAAACCAAAGCTAACTCTAAATATCAGTGATTTTTAAATTTGCACAGTAAAGAAGTAATCATTTATATTAAAAGACTGAGAATCATACTACCAATTGATAAGACTAATCCAAGTTTCTCATTGAGACTAAAATGTAGGGATACAGGGCCGGCTGAGTGGCGCAATGGTTAAGAACTCGCTTGGGATGCCAGAGGGCCCCTGTTCGGATCCCACATATGAGGGCCAGTGACACTGCCCTCCACAGCTAAGATGCTGAATGACAGCTCAACCTGGAGCTGGGGTGCCATGAGTCGCCGGCGACGGCGTAGGCTGCAGTCCCTGTGGCAGTGGGTTGCCATGGGCTACCGTGTGTAGCCAGCAGCCAGCGTGAGCGGCCAGCAGCCGCAGTGAGCGGCCGTCCAGAAGCCGGCGACTGATCTGCCTCGCCAGAGAAGAGCGCAATGATGGTGCCAACTTGGGCCAGTGAAGCAACGTCCTCCACAACTAGATTGAGGAACAAAACGACAGCAACTTGTCTGTTCCCCTTCCCCCAATTCCCCAGCACTGTTCCCATCCCCCCAATTCCCCAATAAAAATCTTAAAAAAAAAAAAAGAAAGAAATGAATGCGAGCTCTGAGCAACAGCGGTTCGAGTCCTGGCCCGAGCTGAGCAGCCACTGAGCTGCCAGCAGGTGGCAGGATGGCTCAGCTAAAAAAAAAAAGCCAAAAAATAAAAAAATAAAAAAATAAAATGTAGGGATACATTTTAAAGAATTATTAAAAGTCCTCTAACCAATCTTTTTTGCTAGGAGGGATATGAAGCAGGAACCACAAAATTTCAGTGATGAAATAAACACTTCTATGGAAAAACATAATTACAACCTGCTTCAGTATTTCTTCACTCCTAGATCAAAAATGTTGAATCAACACTTTATATCAAGTATGCCAACACTCTATATCAACACTATATATAGAAGTATGCCAAAGCTTTTAGGGAGTATCACTATCATAAAATTCTAGGAATTAACCAACCAATTGGCAAATACATAAGTTCTTACATTTTAGGGTGAGGAAGAAAAATAATTTGCTTAAAGCTGACCCTTTAATTTTGAGACCTCTTAAAAACTGACTGACTCATTTCATCAACCCATTGTAATATTTAAAATATGGGAAGGAATTGTAGCCTCCTGCATATATTACCCAATGTAATGTGAATTTAACACATATAATTTCAGTCTTCAAAGTAAAGATGGAAAAAATTCTGCTTATTTTATTTATAGCCTTATCTTTTAAAATATCATGGTTTGTTGTTGTTGCTTTGGTGGGGGCAATTATCCTTTTAATGTGGTTCTGATGGTAAAGCATATGTTGAATGCTTTGATAAAAAGTTGTCGGTATTTATTTATAAATATGTTTATTATAAGGTATGGGACCAGAAGAAAATAAATAAAGGTAACAAGGTCTGGAGGTGGGAAGAGGAATAAGAAAAGCTGCAGAAATAGATTAGACCTGGATAGTAGCTCCATATACCCATGGCCAGAGTGGAGATGAATGTTAGCAGCTATGGACTGGTCTGGAATGTAAGGTCATTCCAAGACCAGGCAGAGGACTAGGAAAAGACTGAAAATGAGGAACATTTCAAAGGAAAACTCAGAAAGGGTCAGAGATACAGGTAGTCAAACACCAAGGGGCAGTGACAGTGGCTGTAGGTATAAGTAGACAGACAAAGGAACAAATTTTAGTGGAGAACTGAAGGCAATAGCTTTAGCAGTAGGGGATTCTGATGCAAATTTATAAGTATGTAAAACCTCAAGGAGTTAATGGCATACCCACAAATTGCATTCCATTAGACAGTATCAACAATCTGTAACGGACTTTTGTTATGACTTGAAATGTTAAAGTCAATGGTACTTTTCTTCAGTTCATCAACCAAGTAAATTTTTAAACAATTTTTCATATGAATTCCCTTTCTTCTCATAAGGCCTACAATCCCATCGATTATCTCTGGCCTTAATTGCTGTGACAACTCAACATACCCCCTCTTGCCCCTTCTTTTCCTCTAATCACTACCATAATATGAATCCCCACATTTGTATCCAATGAAAAATGACAAAATGACTCCATGTGGCAATTAAGATCTATCTGAGCTATCCAACCCTGTTACTCAAAGTCTCTGTAATTCAAATTCTCGACCATAGTAACAGTGATCATCTTTGGATTCTCCATTCATACATACCACGTTTCAGATGGACACCAAGTCTCCGCACAGGCAATTATATCTAAATGAGACTGTTTCTTTGTCCTGGGTTTCCAAAATTATTCATAGAAGAAAGCACAAAAACTACTACTTCCATAAACCAATTATAGTGCTACTTACATTTCTGAACCACTATCTTTAACTTTTGGACCAAAGACCTAAGATGAGGAGCTGATTTATTTAAAGTAATTATAAATTCATAAGTGCATAAAGCATTGCCTGTAAACTGAATAAATAAATATTACACAAAATTATACAAAAATATTTAAAATACATATATAATTTTATGTATATGTAGATAGATACAACTTCTTTAAAACATATTTTAAAGTCATTTTTTTCTTTTTTACTTAAGAATATTTATAATGCAAAACACACTGGTTTCTCACCTCATTACTTAGAGGTCTTTCATCTAACTTTTCAAATTGCAAGGATATAAATTCTACTGCTATTTAATATTTGATGTTGGTTAAATTTTTGTTTTTAAATTCAGGTCAGTGATTCTGGGATAAAATATTAATGAATCATTTTTTTTTCCTCCATAGACAAAACCTCATCAGTTTTGAGGTTAGATGCTTTGGGCAAGGTGTGAGAAACTTCTTTATGTATTAGACAATATATAGCCCTGAATTTTTATGTGAAAAAAATTTTCTTGGGGAAAAATATATGACAAGAAACTTGGATATATAGAATTATATCAAACTTTACTGGCCTAGAAAGCAGATTCTATACTCTTAATATAACTTAGGCAAGAATTGCCAATATTTGCTTTTTTGTTTAATTACATAAGCTATTGTGTACCTATATCTATTCATTATTCCTTTTTATTTTAAATTAAAGGATTAATTTTATGTTTAATTTCTCTTTCCAAGGTCTAGATGTACTCTGATAACTGAAGAAAATCACAAAAACATTAACCACTCTAAATTCATTTGAGTTGACAAGACTACTATTATTAGTCTGTTTTTTTAAAATGCAGTATGTGGAGAGTGTTTATATTTTTAAAAGCATACAAATGATACTATGTTTTAGATGACAAATAGTTTAAAACTACTAGTTTGCATTTTAATGGAAAAAGTGAAAGATGAAATAACAGATTCCTACATCTTCAATGTTTTTTCCTATTTTCTATGAAAGTTACCAAATCCAACATGCTATGAGTTCAACATGATTGAAGCTTTCTAAAAGTGAAAATTGTTGACAAAATACAATAAATCCAATATAAATAGCCAGATCAATTTAGATCAAGTTCTTAACGTGAAAGCCTTAATTCCACATGAGATCAGAATTGACTTATCTTCAGATATGAGATGCAGAAATGGGGTGATCTGCTCCCTATCCATGTCCAATGGTAGATACTCCCTAGGAAATATTTCTCTTGGGAAATTTTTTACAGAAAACAATAATAAAGAAAATTTATTCTGTTGTCTTGACTTTGATTAAGACTCTCAGGTAAGGCTGGACTTGCCTGTAGAAGGGTGCCTCAGTCTCCAATGGGAACAACTCTAAGAACTTTTCTGCTGTGAGAAGGTTATTAGAATTAGAATAAAACATAGTTTCAGTATGTAGAAGAGATCAGAAACTATTGTCCCACCACCATCCAAAACAAGTACTACTTTCATTCTTCACTCACTAACAATGTTCTCCACTATGTACGTCACCTTTGAATAACTCCTCTTAAGAAATGAGTATAAATATGAGCTAAAACAAAAGGAAAGCCTGGTGCAACTGAAATATTTTTTGCTATATTTTAGATGAAAAAAAAGTCATTTCTAATATCACTGGCTATTATCTCTTAACGAGAATATTTAGTTCCAACCCTGATCAAAATAGAAATATGCTCAATAAAGCTAATAAAATTGCTAGTGGTTATCAAGATAACTATCTTCATTTAATCATTTTTTAAAGTTTTCTTTAAACTTTTTTTAATGAGAGTTTTCCCTCATTAAAAAACACATTTTCTTCCAAACTCTTCAATATACAAACATAGTAAAAAAGATCAATAGGGTAATTTATTCATTTTAATGGGAAATAAAATTACCTGATTTGTATAGGAAACAAAAGGATTTTTAGTTTACCTTCTCCTTATAAAGGAATTTTAGTAAACATTTATGTAGTGACTTAGTAATGATAAGCTCACAAATAAAAACTGTGTTAGAAAGAGGACATGTCATTAACTCCCAAATATGAGTAATAATTTAGAAGGATGTAAAGATCACAGAAATATGCCGACAAACTAGCAATATCTTTGTTTTCTTCCAAGTAATCATATGGTTAACAGAAGGCTAAACATAGAATTAATTTAAAATATGATGTTGACAAAGATTTCCAATATATGTTAGTTGGTCTCTTCTCTCAGTCTCAAGGTAGAAGTAATGAGTTGTGGACTCCAGAGTTGGATAGATTTGGGACAAATTAAGGCTTCTTCTTTTACTCAATGTCTGAACTTATATGTGATACTTTTATTTCTTACTTACTGGAAGTCTACAGTAAATGCTCTTGGTCACCCAGGAGTATGTGGTAGGGAGAAGTAGGGAACATGAGTAAGTAGGTAACTGATAGAAGAATAAGTGTTCTGCCACCTTTAATTTATAACAAAAATGTTGCCTGCATACTGCTCCCCAATCTTCTGAAAGAAGAAAATAGCATGCAAAATCAAGTGTTGAAGTTATTGGTGTTGATCACCTATCACTTCTGCTCTTCTCCCATTTGTTAGAATCTAATTACATTACCACATCTAACTGTAAGGGAGTCTGAGATGTTGTTTGGCTGTGGCTAGGAAAAAGACAAAATGGATTCATTGACTACCTAGAAGCCTCTGCCACAAGATAATACAATGCTGACCCACCACATACAGCTGTATTGCAGATTAAATAACTAATATAAAGTTCACTATTTGCCAGGGGGAGTTAAAAATTTGGTATTATTATTAATGTTGATGTTACCTTTCTGAAATGTATTCCTTATTATAGTTTTCAAGTTGTGAAAGAGATTGTAAATTGGTTAAATATTTACTCTTTCCAAAAGAGAGCTTGAACATCTTCTTTCCTTCTAGTACTTCAGTACAATTTCTTATTTTAATGTAATAGAAAGAGAATAAATTTTGGTGTTATACTAACTAGACACTAAACCTCTATTTTCTCACTTAATATCTAGGTAACTACAACTTAACACGGGTTATTGAATATCTACAAAGAGTTGACTTTGTACTGTGCTCTCAGAATGTATAGAAAATTAGAGTTGAGTGGGATAAACATTAAACATTGATAATATATTTAAATGAGTCAACTTGTAGTGATAAATTCAGAGAGCACATGGAATCAATGTGAAATACAGACTCTATTAGGACACATCAGTAAGATAGTTATTATGCTAGCCTAGGCAAAAATAGGGGACTTAAATTGAGTTGTGTTTAAAAAAAAAAGAAGAAATGTATTTGAAGAAGCTTTTAGATGTGGAGCAACAGTACTTGCTTAAAAAAATGAAAGTTGGGGAAATAAAAAAGTTAAAAAAAATCAAAGTTATTTTCAGGAATTATCACCTGATGGAGATATAATATTACCTGTGCAGAGAACACATGAGAAAAAATAGGTTTCTAAAGAAAATCGTAATTTAAGCCTTACATGTGTAAGTTTGAGTTTTCCATACAAATAACATTGAAAATGCTTTGTTGATAGTTAAAAATTGTCTGGAAAGCAGAAACAAGCCATGGTTAGAGATAAAGATTTCAGAATAATGAACATAAATGTGAATTACTCGGTGATAGTTAATCAGAAACAAAACAAAGGAAGGAAGTCTGCAAAGTGACTAGGAGGAACTCTCTAGAGGTAAGAGGAGAACTGAGAGAGCACTGATAACACAGAATAAAAGAATGGCTTTTTGAATACTAGTCTCTATTTTAGTCAGCTGCTTTGGAAATGTCCATTTACATGAGGACCAAATCAACTAGAGGTCTAGATTGCAGTTGGTTGAGAAAGAAAAGAGGTTAGAGTAAATAGAGACTAACTGTGGACAAAACATTCAGGAACTTTCTTGATAAGGAGAAAGAAATAGGTATGGACATATCATAATAATGAAACAGGCCAGGGACTTTAAGTTTTAAGCTAGAGGGTACCTCAATATGTTTGAAAATTGATAGGAAGGATGTCAGTGGAAAAGAGATTTACATTACAATAGGAAAAAAATATAATGTGAAAATCATAAGCTTGCAAGGAAGTTGCAATACTGCTTCTACTAAGACAAGGTGAAGTCAGGGACATCCCATGGAGGAGAAAAGGGAAGATGAGGGAATGATGGCTCTGTGTTTCAGTGAATAATGAACAAGGTTATGTGCAGCAAGTGAAAAGAGTGAGTTTCAAGGTACAGGTTTTATTTATCCATTGACTCAAAAAAACAGCCTATGAACGCCAAGTTCCAAACACTAAGACAGGCACTGCAAATACAGAATTGAAGTCAACATGTTTCCTAACCTCCAAGTGCTTCCATAGAGAAGGCAGATAAGAAAGCCAATGATTAGGGAACCATGTGACAAGTGCTGTAATAGAGACAGAGACAGGACACTTCTTAACAGAGAAGGTGCTCTAACATGATGCATAGAAGAAGAGAAGCAAGGCAAGGAATATTTCCTGAAGGAAAGAAAGCTAAAGGTGAGCCTTTAGCCTGAGCAGTCTTTAAGGAGGCAAGGCAGTTAAGGGATTGGGAATGGTGGTCATGGTGGAGAACGCAGCATGACAAAAGTCAGAGTTGGGATGCAGAAAGATAAATTCAGAAACTGGAAAGTCTTTACATGGCTGGAGCTTAAGAGTTGAGTGAGGAATTTATAAGTAAGATTAGAGATACTCCAGAGCCAATTGCGAAGCACATTTCATGCTAAGCAATGCAGTTTAAGTTGTATTTTCAAATAAGTTACAGTGAACTATTTTAACATTTAAAATGTGAAGACAGTCTCATCAGATTTGCGTTTTGATAAAGAACACTCAAATTCAAGGAAGAGGGTGGCCTCCTGGAGGCAGCAAGAACAATTTAGGTATTACTGCCTAAATGGATCTAAGGCAACAGAGATGAAAAATAGATTTGAGAGAGAGAGAGAGAGAGAGAGAGAGAGAGAGAGAGAGAGAGAGAGAGAGAGAGAGAGGGAGAGCTATTTAGTACTTGGAGTTTGAGTGATCGGGCATAGGAAGGGATAACTGTTTCCCAATATAAACCATAAGACTTTGGTTGATGGTGGTGCCAATAATGAGATGAGGATGAGAAAAAACTGGATTGGGGAAGAAGATGAGCTAGCTAGACTGGGACTCTTGTTAATACCTCTAACTCGGCAGAGATTTATGAGCATACTCTACTCTTTTCCAACAGCAATGGTAAATGCTGACATTGAGCTTGAGGTATCTATGAAACATTCAAGTGGAGATATTCAGCAGGTGTATCAATTGGAGTTCAACCAGAAAAGTAGAGCTAGTAGGATAAGTATGCACATGTGTGTGCACAGAGAGAGAGAGAGAGAGAGAGAGAGAGAGAGAGAGAGAGAGAGAGAGAGAGATTGAGTATAAGGAATTGGCTTACATGGCTTACATGATTATAAGGCCATGAAACGAGGCCAAAATGCAGAGAATTTTTTCTCTCCCTCAACTGAAGCTTCAACTTTTTTTTTAAGCCACCTAGCTGATTAAGTCACGCACGCTCAAATCATCCAGAATAATACTCTTACTTAAAGTTGGCTGGCTGGGAACTTTAATTATATCTGTAAAGTCCCTTCATAGCATCAACTAAATTAGTGTTTGATTGAGTAAAGTGTAACTGAAACCAAGTCAAGTTGCCACATCAAAAAATGCATCACAGTCGATAAATCAGAAGGAGGTATAGGCTAGGGACTTACATTTTGGTATTATTAGATTGCGCTGTAGTTTAAACCATAAAATTACATGAGTTTTCCCAGATGTAAAATACAGGGTATAATACTAGAAAAGTGTGGCAGTACAATCCATTATAAATAACCCTAATATTACTGTCTCATGCATTCCCCCCCACACACACACACACAGACAAAAGAAGAATATACAAAATCTTTAAATAAGGATTGGAGTTATTTCTGTAAACACATGTGGAGTGGGCAGATGTAGGGTTTAGGTTGTGCATCCACTATTATAGTATTTAAGTTATCCTTGCCAGCGCCTCAAGAGGCATGGGTGCATTGATCAATACTCTCAAAACTACTGAATTGGACTTGCTACTGAGGTCACTAGGGAAAAACACATCATCCAGGTTTCAACCCTTTCTCTTTCCTCTTGCTGTCTGCAAATCAAGATCACTTTTATTATCTGTCTTCTTTCACAATACCTTATTTTGTTAATTTAATTTTCCTGTGTGTCAGGACAGACATATGGTACAGAGAGAAAGGAATAAAAAGGTAAAAAGGAAGAGTAAGAGATGAAGAGGAATGAGGAAGTGATACTGGCGTAGCAGTTTTAGTATGTGGTGGGGAAGAGAAGTGAGAATGGAGTAGATTAAGAGGTGAATTAGAGGTGAGCAAGTAAGGCAGGCATTGAAGATTTCTGAGAAATGAGAAGTTCTGCTAAAAACTGAAAAAATTATAATTTCAGCAAGGATGATTTCTAAGGTTTCAGTGACTTAAAATTATTTATACATTGAATGTGGGAATCTTTTGAAGGTCAGATAAAGGTAGAAGAGCACAATGGTCAGAGCAAAACAATGACCTGAGCAAGGCAGTGGAGAGCCACATGGATTTGGACACCTCCCAGTGGCTCCTTGATAGTGGGGTTCAGGAAATACAAAGCTTAAGACTGAGAGGTTACGTGGGTACCAATGCTGTAGGGAAAAAAACCATTTGCCACTCTACATGTGGAAGGTGAAGCAAAGTAAAAGAACTTAAGAAATTGTCTTGGCAATAGGCACAAATGTCATAATTCAGTTTTAATAATAATATGAGATCACTTGGAATCAGAAGATGAATAGAAAGTCTAGAGAGGGAAACTGGACCGTAGTTTTCCATCTAGTATCTGGATATGAAGTTGTGATGCTACTATTCATTTCATTCCCAACACCATGTTGATGGCCCACTGTATCAGTTTTGAGCTTCAGTGGCAAGAGGTGGACACTGTATTGCCCTGGTCATAGAAGCAGAGGGGATAGTTGAAAGGTTAAGATATTCTGGTCTATCCTAAGCCCTTACCTTATCAGGACTCTAAGTGTCACTCAGAGAGCTATAACCCAATAATCTATTCTGCTGTTACATAGGTTTATGTATGTCCCTAGGGTTCCCAGAATATCCTTTAGCTCACTTATCTCAGGGAGACACTTGAAAAATAAGAAAATAAGTCAATAAGCAAATCACATGCACATTTAGATTTCACAAGGGAAATTTTTCTGATTCTAAAATAAAAAAAAATAATTAAGGAAAGGAGATGGAAAGGATGATAAGAAGGCAGGAGTAAAGAAAAAAATCAGAATGGATGCACCATGATGTCTTATCTTGGCATACATATAATTTTAAAAAGTCACCACCCACCACACAACAACGACAATATCGTATTCATTTTCTAAGGCTGCCTTAATAAATTACCATAAACCAGGTATACTAAAACAACAGAAATTGATTTTCTTAAATTTCTGCGGATTAGAAGTCCAAAATCCAGGTGTCAATTGGGCTAAAGACTCTAGGAACGTATCTTTCCTTTCCTCTTCCTAGTTTCTGGTTGTTGCCTGCAATTCTTGGCATTCCTTAGCATGTAGCTACATCACTCCAAAGTCGGCCTCTATCTTCTCATGGCCATCTTCCTTCTGTATGTGTTTGTGTCTCTGTCTCCAAATGGCCCTCTCTGTTGTGTTACAAAGATTCCAGCAATTGGATGTTGGGGCCACCCTAATCCAATATGACTTCATCTTAGCTTAATTACATTCATAAAGGTCCTATTTCCAAATAAGGTCACATTTACAAGCACCAGGTTGGAGGACTTGAACATATTTTTTTGTAGGGGGGACATAATTAAATTCACTATGATAATAAATGTTTACAAAAGGGAAAAAGAAATCCTCTATCTTAAATCACTTTAAGTTCTAAAATAAACTATTATGTTTTTCTAAGGCTTGTCTCAATTACTTAGTTTCTTCATCTACAAAATGGAGACAATACTAGTTTCTATAGTGTCAGATTGCTGTGAAAACTAAATTTGTTAACAGAGTTCTAGTGTTTAGAACAACTCCTGGTGATAGTAAGTACTGCATAGGTGTGAGCATCTGCTAACCCCTCCCCCAACAAGGATCCTGCCAAGACTTTACCCTGAAGAAATGAAAAGATTAGCGAAATCTTATTGTCCAGACTGTGTGGGAAGGAGACAGTCTATTAGTGAGACACCACTAATTAAAGTATTTTTATCATGTTTTTCCTATTGTTTCTGCAACTTACTCTATAATTGGACAATTTACTTTATTAGACAATGACCTTGGGCATTGTGGTTGATGTTAGCGGCCCATCCTCAGTCAATTTTCTAACAGAAGCAGACGAACTCTCTTAATTGGTATGCCTAAGGAGAAATATAAGTGTGTCAAATAAATAACCATCAGGTAATACAGTGTTGGATAACATTCACTTTTTCCTCTGCCAACTGCCTTTAAGGCAAACTTGGTAACAAAGCAGGACAACTTTTCCTTGTCTATACAGAGGTAAGATTAGCTCATTTAAGAGGATAACAGAGAAGGAAGCCCAGTCAACATTGTAGGCCAGCAAACACCAAGTTTTCACCTAGTAAGTACAGTTAGTAGACTAATCAAGGTTGTAAAAACAATAGATGTGCTATATAGACTTTTTTTTCCTTCTTATATGTCAATCAAAAGTCTCTTTTTTTCATTTTTAACCATCACAGAAATAAATGTATTGAATCTCTCCCCTGCCATCACCCCAATTAGGTGGTGATGTCACTTTTCAAGGACTTAATTTAGAAAATTCTATTAGAACATTACCTCAACCTGCATTGTGTGTGCAATTTTTTTCGCAAACTACAAGTGCATGAAAATAAATGATTTCTTCATTAATTTGTGATACTATAGACCTACCTAACCAAACAATAAATCTCAGTATTATGAGTAACCCCTTTTCTACAATGCTTCACTGTGTAGAAAGAATTGACCAAGTTGCTGTAATAAACACAGGAAATCCTAGTCTTGTGTAATTTGGGGTTGGTTTGGCATGGTGCCCAATAATCCACTGACAGCAGCCAGACAGTTGAATCCTTAATTTTCATACTGTTGTCTAAGGAGAAAAATGAGGAAAAAGGAGGAGGCCAGAATTAGTCCCAATATTTTAACTAGGGAAAGAGAAAGCTGACATTTTTTTTCCCAGCCTGTTGCTCTAATCAGACAAACACACATTTTAAGTAAGTTAAAATCCTTCTCTAATTTTCTTAGTTATCACGATAGCACTTTCATCAAAGAGGCTTACATCAGTGCGTCTGAAACCTGTTGGCTCATGTATCACCTGGAATGATGTTAAGGCTTTGCAATGCCTAAACTGGACCTAGACCTATTAAATCAAAACTGGGTGGGGGAGGGGATGGGATTTCAGCACAGGTATTTGTTCAAATCTTCCTGAAGTATTCTAATTTGTAGGATTGTGAACCACAGAATTATAAGACTAGATTGATACTTCAGGTACTTCATTTTGTTTATCTTTCACATCTGTTCCATGTTATTACCCCAATTTGTAAAAATCACTATTCAGTGTTAATGAGGTTCTTATGTTGAGAAAGCAAATTTGCTTCTTCAAGTTCCTTTTCCTTTGGGATCTCCAGCATTTGGTTGTGTGAGTACATATTAACTTCTTGACATTTCTAAGGCATAACCACATTAGGTTAGTTCTATGGTAGCATTAATAATAAAAGTACCTATTAAGGTACATTTCTGTGTAATTGTCTAGAAAACAACACAAACATAGTTAATGCCCTTTAGAATCCCCACTGATAGCAATTGAAATGCAACCAAAACATGTTAGCTTTAAAGAGTTAAAGCCTATATCCTTAACAGCAACTCAGAATATCTAAACACAATTGCATCAATTTTTCCTAAAGCGGCTCCTTCTTGCTGCTCAAATGCCCTTTACAAGTCATATCACTGTTCTAGAGGTCAGATTATCGCTTATCTTTCCAGAATTGTGAGTAGTTTAGTATGGTCAGAAAGCCTAGAACAACTGAGCAACCTGAAACAAAAAAGAATTATTATTCTGTTTCTTGGAAAACAATGGCCTGAGGTGTAGCTGGCATTATAAATAAAATGTACTTCTAAAGCAGTATAAATTCAACATTGTTCATTTATTACCATACCAAAATGAGAAAAAAAAGTGCTTAGCTAATAGCAACATACATATTTCTCACATTATTACTCCCAAGATTATTAGTCCCAAACAATGCTATTTTCAAGAAAGCTTTCATTTGCAAATCTGGCAGGTTTTGTTCTCTAAGATATTCTTAGCCACCTCTAAAATTGGAAGACAGGTGCACATATTATGACAAAACTGCCTACCTGGTCAGTATGGTAAAAATAAATAAAAAATAAATAAGCATGTTACTATTTGAAATGAAGTAGCATAAAAGTTAAAGAAATTGAGTAGTAGTTTAATAACCAATACTACAAAATTCACCATGGGCTGAAGTTCACATAAGGGCAGGCCTCTAGGTAACTTCATTTTGTGGTACTTCAGATCAGAACATTGATTTGATTTCTTCATGTATTACATTATTGATAGAGTTACAGAATCAATTGCATAGGTGGCCCCACAGACCACTTTGTTAAATTTATGAGTAGCTGGTTAGGATCAACAGTCAAAAAATCAATTTCCTTATATTCTGTTCTCATGAGTGTATATGTTTTGTTTTGTTTTGTTTTTGCAACATTGCCTCACCTATTAAAGAAAGTCATATAAAATGGTCTCTCCTTGTACATGCTATCAACTTCCAATCAATCTGCTCCATGGCAACAGAATTTTACTTGCAGAAAAAATAAAAGCAACAATAAGAACAACAAATAATTTCTTTTTATAATTGTTCTTCCCATTAAATTAACCTGACAGAGGTGATTCACACATTGATTAAAATAGTAGAATCATTTTCATCTCAACTCACCATAGAAAAAAGAGTATTTGGATAGGACTTAGTTGTGAGTATAGGAACAGACTATTAGCAAAAACTCAAAGTTTCTGGATATTTAACTCAACTGTTACAGGTTCCTTATTGTGGAGCCTAACCTGCCTGTCAGCCAATAAATATGTATTAGGTACCCACAGCATCCCAAAAGTAATTAAAAATTAAACAGATTTCTTCATCTCTCGAGCCTACAGTTCACCATAAAATCATAATCATCAAAATTCATACTTACTCACTTGGTTCTCTGATATATTCAATTCAATCCTATAAATATTTATAGCATGCTGCTTTCTGCTGTTGAATAGTTTACAGTCATGTATGAAGGATAAGGCAAGCACATTTAACTAGCTACCCAAATGAGCCATGAGACAAGCATGAATGAAACACTACGGTTCAAAGTATAGTCAGTGATTCTATTTACCAGAAGCCCATATGCCAAGATAAATACCAATGTAAGCCAAGAGAATTTTTTTAAGGTAACTGAGGATATGTAAGTATATAGAGACTATATGTTTCCTACAAGATGATAAGGTGACCTGACTTGGTCAACAATGACATGAAGTATCTTCCACTCTTGGTCACGATGAAGGAAATGACTAGCCCTCCCTCTCTACACAGCACAAACTTGGGACAAAATATATGAAATGAGGTTTTCAGGTGTTAGACAACAGGCCGCACAGAACTGAGTGAAGGAAAACTGGTAAGGTGTGTTCTATTGTCCCACGCCAGTCTCCATCTTTCTGCTTGGAACCACATTACACACCATGGTGCAGGGGAAAGAAGACCAAACAGAGAAAGGTGGTCCGTTGAGTGGAGGAGACAGAATAGGGGGAGCTACACAAAAGAGGAGCTCCAAAAATCTGCATAAAGTCTCCATGCATCAGTATCAGAATACTAAACCACGTATGGAAAAGATCAGGAAAGGTAGAAAAACCTGATTTCTTCCTAAGGTTATGGATTGTGCAACTGTGTGTATTTGTTAAAAGTCATCAAATCCTGTACTCAAGATGGATGCATTTCACGTTCTGTAAAATATATCTCAATTTTACAAAAAGTGGTAATATGACCTGGCTCCCTTTTAAAACAAGATCACTCTGGCTGCTTTGTTCAAATGTAATCAAGTGGGAACACATGGAGGCAGTAAGTGATAAGAGCCTATTACAGTAAGTTGAATGAGAGATGGCTCAACCTGAACCATGATGGCATCAGGGGGCTTGTTACAGTTCTGAATATATTTTGAATCTAGAAACATGGGATTTACTTATGAATTGGAAAAGGGGTAGAAGACAAAGAAAGAAGTCAAGAGTGATTCTAAGTGTTTTTTGCCTGAATAAATAGAAGGATGAAATAATCCTGTACTAATATAGGGAAGAATTTGGGTAGAACACATTGGAGAAAAAAAAATCGGAATTCAGATTTAGACGTGTTAGAAAAATTGGTTGAGACTACCAAGGATTGCACATAAATAGAGAACTGTTCATGGTCTGATCCCTGTGACACTCTTATATTAAAAAGCTAAACAGCTGAACAGAAGCCAGGAAAGAAACTGAGATGGAGTGGTTGAGTAATGTGGGATAAAACTCTGGACAGCTGAATGTCCTGGGAGCCATAACAACATGTTATTTGTTGCCCAGAGGTCAACATCTCCCAATCAACTTGATCCTTAGACTTTGAAACACATTTCAATCCCTTCTATTAAAATGAAACAAAGCAAAAACCCCCATACACTCCAGCAACATATCTAGTTTCCCTTTAGATAGAGTTATCTCTTCTCTCTTCTTTCACACTTTCCATTCACTCCTCAATTCACTCCAAATTGGGTTTATCCTCCAGTACTTTGAGGAAGTCCCTCACTAAGATTGCCAATAAACTATAGGTCTCTAAATACAACTTTTGGGTTTTCCTCTAGATTTGATCTTATCTGATCTCTTGGGAGTATTTTATATCCTCTACTTCTTCCAACACACTAATTTTCAGGACTCATACCTTCCTGATTTTCTTCCTGCTTTTCTGTCTTCTCCTTCGTAGTCTCCATTTTGGAACTCATCCCTGTTATATGTTGGAGTTTCTCAAAGCTCAGACAATAGCTCCTTAATCAATCTACATTCAATTCTCAAGCAATCTCATTTGTGGCATAACAAGTGGCATAACAGAGCAATATGAATGCATTTTTCAACATGCCTGGGTTCATATCTTAGCTGTGACACCTACTAGCTTTGAAATCATGGCAAGAGCATAGCCTCTTTTTGTCTTGATTTCTTATTTATTAAAAGTGGAGATAACAATGATACTTATTTCATATGGTTGTTTAAGGATTCAGAGTCCATATTTGTAAATCACTAAGTCAAATGAACAGAGCTTTAATTAGCACATGTAAACAGATGGTTCACACTTTCTTATCAATGTCCTAGGTTTTCTCTCTCAACTAGAAACTACACTTTCAACTATTTTCCTTTTTCAATCTTAGATATCTCAAAGGCATCTCAAACTCAACATATCTAAAACAGAACTCATTATTTCTTCCCCAAACCTTTATGTTCTCTCAGGATTCCTATTACAGAGAATGACGTTACAGCTCAGAAAACTATCCTTTCCCTCACTGCAGCCTTCATACTCATGCCCAATCCAGCCCATCCATATGTACTGATTTTACTTTTTATGTTTCTTGAAACAGTTTCCTTCTTTCCAATAAGTTGTACACATACTAGTCTATTCTAACCTACCTTTATTTCCATACTCTGCTACTGCAATAACTTCCTAACTGGACACCCTGCATCTACCCTTTCTCCTATTCTCAACGCTGTAGGCAGAACAATCTTCTGATTATGTTCCCCAAACTCAGCATAAAATGCTTCCTTGATTTACTGTAATGGAGAAAAAAGCCCCAAATTCCTAACATGGCTTACAAGTTTTTCCATGGCTGATTTCTTTATGGTCTTATTTCTACCAATCTCTCCATCTTTTAGCTCTTCTCTTGCTTTCAATAAGGTATTTAAATAATACTTTTTTTTCTGTAACAAAACATTTGCACATGCCCTTTCCTCCTCCATTCCATTTATTTATTTATTTACTCTGCATCCAGAGTTCAGCTCAATAATTATTTTCTTTGTAAAGGCTTTCTTGACCATCAGGTATGGCAAAATCTGCTAATGCATGCAAACTTGTCAATGTATACTTCTCCTTATCCACATGTCATTGGGACAATTTTACGTTTTTATATAACCATTTGGTTAATGAAAACTCCATGAGTACAGGAACAGGATCTATATTTGCTTATCATTATAAGCTCAGGGTCTAGGAAGTTTCTTAGCAGTTAGAAAGTGGTCAATACCTATTTGTTGAATGCATAATGGAGTAGCAATACTTAGTGGTGGGAAGAACAG
Organism: Hipposideros armiger; assembly: GCF_001890085.2. NCBI lineage: Eukaryota > Metazoa > Chordata > Mammalia > Chiroptera > Hipposideridae > Hipposideros > Hipposideros armiger. The sequence continues at coordinate 552,419 of NW_017732379.1, read as the reverse complement.
TCAAAGTTTCCAATGAGCTGTAAAAGAAAATAAAGCAATTAAGTGTACAGAACCACCAGCACAAGCACAAATCTAAAATATGTGTCCAGTCATTAGCCAGAGGATATTATTAGAGGACAGTCATCTGAGTGGTAAAATTGCCAAGTAAATATCAGCCTTTCCAAAAAACCAAGTATTGTTCCAGATGCCCTCTTAGGAAAGTCAAAGAAACAGAGATCTAATATGTCTGGTGATCTTTAGACTTGAGATGAGGTGCCAGCAACTTTTGTTTTTTTATAAGTACCATGAAACCAAATTAACTCACAAAAGGTTAGGAAGAGAAAAACAGGCAAAAATGTTGTAGCAGGCATATTGGTGCCTGTTAGGAACACATGATGGAGTGTAGTGTGTTCAGCCATTAGGAAGTTTCACCCTAGTGATCAGCTTGCTCTGTAGTCACCTGTAGGACATTCAGTATTTTTTCTGTGGCTCTTTGAATATGGACAAGGAGCTTAACAGGAAACAGATAACAGGAGATGGGGCTATCTTTTATCAGTCTCAGAGATGATCATCTCTCTCCCAGCATGAAGCTGATTAGAAGGAGATGTTGAGCAGAGGAAATATGGTAAATTGAGCAGCGTTGCAATTCTCTCTTGAGTCAGCAGTTCTGCCTCTGACTTCATTATATATTTCAGATTAATGTTAAAGGGGCACCAAGTAGACAAAGTTGATAGAGGTCAAATTTATGTAATACTATGACTTCTTTTTTTGTTAAATGACCAGTGAATCTGAAATCTCTAGCATATTGCCATTGAGTAAAGATTTTTTGCAGAAATAGGTATAGTTAAACTACTTTCAAAAATAATGTTGTCCAGGTGAGGATGGAGATGTTTAACTCTCACAGATTAGTTAATCTAATGTTAAAAAACAAGACAACAGGACCAAAATGAAGTAACTTATACTACTAAGCCCAGCATCACCAAAACAAGACTTAATTACAGTTTTCACTCTCCTAGAAATGAAACCTTAAACCAGTTCAACCAGGAATCACTGCTTAGCACTAATTAGGTAATCTGCATGACAGACTATTGTTATCCCATAAAGCAGCAGTTCTCAATCTGTGGGTCGTGACCCCTTTGGGGGTCGAACGACCCTTTCACAGGGGTCGCCTAAAACCATTGGAAAACAAAAAGATATTTATATTACGATTCATAACAGTAGCAGAATTACAGTTATAGAGTAGCAACGAATTAATTTTATGGTTGGGGGTCACCACAACATGAGGAACTGTATTAAGGGGTCCCGGCATTAGGAAGGTTGAGAACTGCTGCCATAAAGGAAAGTAATTTTGTTACAACCAACTCGGTTTTCAGCCTAGTATAACTTCCTTGTCTCTATATATGTCTTTCATTTTGTACAGCTCTTTGGAACACCTCTCTATCTGCTAGATTGGATGCTTGCCTGACTCAAATTGATTTTTGCTCAAATAAACTCTTAAAAAATTTAATATGTCTCAATTCATCTTTTAACAGTTCTAGTGTCAAAAGAAGAGACCCATGACCGCCCCCTGGGATCAATGGGCAACCAAACATAAGTGCCTGTTGAAATCCTTTGAGCTTGCTGTTTTCTTGCTGTCTCTGAAAGTGGCATGTCCCACTCAGATCATAGCTCTGCAGCTTTTGTATTATGAACTTTCAGAATTTGAGCATTCCTTTTTCTGAACTGGGCATAGAAACAAGCTGGAGTCAGACTAGACCCAACACAGAAACCTCACTGGGTCCAGGGTCAGGCTGGGTTTGACTTAGAAACCTAACCCAGTCCATGGTGTAACTGTGCCTGACTTACAAACTGGACTGGGTCCAGTGTGAGGCCTCAGGTGAATACAATTTTATTTTAAGGCTGAACAAGCAGGTGAATCTTACAAAAGATACACTTGAATTAGAGGGCCCACAGTAAAGAATTTTAACTTAGATAAGCTTATCCATTTACAAAGTGTCTTAGAGAAAAAGGGGTCTCGGCCAAGCACTAACCATAAAGGGTAGAGGGAAAAATGTTTTTTCTTCTCTACAGTTTTCGTGGCCAAGGATGAGACCTGCAGGGACATCCCATTTGCTTCACAGCCTGCAGAGAGGATCCTGGGAAAACTGACAGAAGCTAGCAAACGGTCAAAAGTCTTACCGAAGTCAGTTCTCCACGATCTCTATTTGCAGTGTTTGGTATAGAGAGGAAGATAAAATTTCATATTGTGTCTTCTTTTCAAAATTCAGATTGGCAGGCCAAAAACATTTGTAATGATTACATCTTTGAACTGTGACTCATAAATTTGCTTTCAGGTACCCATTGGTTGTCCATCCTTTCTCTCCTGGGGACAGCGATTGCCTTTGTGTTTGTCTCATTTTGTATCCTGAGAACCTGGCTTGGCAACCATCAGGTTGGAGCACTAAAATCTGGCTGAATAGAAGGGTGGGTTGCAACCTATTTATAGCTAAGGTCTTATCCACTGTGTCAGGTCTCAGTGGAATTGTCTAAGTCTTTGTTTGGGTTATTTTTGGGAGTAGCTCCAGATCTTGGGAGGATAGTATCTTTTGCACCCTCTTTTGAGATGTCTCTTGAGTCCATGGGGTTGTTCAGTATCGTGAGGAAAATTTACTGTTTTCCCCAACTGAAACCTGACAAAATACATATGTAGCAGCTCTGTGGTCAGAAATTGGCCAAATTGAAAGCTGAAATTCAGAGCCTAATAGACACATTTTTAAAAGGCCTTTTCCCCTAAGCTAAAATAAAACTATGTACCCAGAGAGAATGAAAAACATTCTAAAGCCTTTGTGGAAAGATTTACTAAAACTTTCCAAGACACACAGCTGTAACTCTAGAATAGGAATCTTTTGATTTCCATCTTAGTTGAAAAACGTCTTCCTAATACAAAGAAGCAAAATGAAAATAATATAGTTGGATAGATGGGTCAGCCTGACATCTTGATATTATTCAGGCCACAAACCAATTCTCTGAGGAATTAGAAACAACTGTTACTTGTCTTAGAAATCGAATCTTTACAGGAACAGAAATGTGTCTCTAGAAACAATTCAAAACCCACCTATCCTTTTTGCCAATCTCCCAAACTCTCCTATTCATCTCAAAATGCTTGCAGATATTGTAAAAGTTATGGATTACAGAACAAAAGTCCTTCTTGGTAGTACTTGTATTCTTTCTCTGTGCCTTTTGAGATGTAAGTATCCTACCTGGTCTTTCTAAGAAACAAGGTAAATTTTTTTTATCAGAAGGAGGGAAAAAAAGGCTATTTTGAAAACTAGGCCTATGAAAAAAATTAAGTGTTTTCCACAAATAGTGAAAAGCTTTAACCACCTAAACTCAACTTATTCCATCTGTCAGAAACAATTTGGATCCAACTGTTTCTTTTCTTTTCTTTCTTTCTTTCTTTTTTTTTTGCTTGTTTGTTTTTTAACTAGTGAGTTTTGCATTACCGTACCTGTTTCATGGCTTAAATTTTAAAACAAAGTTATATTATCTCTGTTGTGTCTGTATGTTTATGTATGTATGTCTATATATGTGTTATATATATATATATATATATATATATATGTGTTTTTTCTTACCTCCAGATGGTATTGCAAAAATTAGTTTTAAATAGCTTCATTTAGTTAAAGACAAACAAGCATCATATAAATCAAGCATTAAGATATTATCAGAAATATAGAAACTAACCCAAATGTTTTTCAAGTTTCCATGATGTAGGATAATATTTGATAAATAAAAGCTAGTTTGTCGATTTATTTAAATTAGGCATGTCTTTGGAATCATTAAATATGATGCTTTTTATTCTACCTAGGTTTACTAAAAGTCAGATAAGCTCCTATTATCTCTGCTACAGAATTTATCAGCAAGAAAGATAAATTAAGATGATGGTTAGCTGTTTAATGTATCATGACATTTTCATAAGTATTCTAAACATAATTGTTAAAAACAATTAGATTAGGGCTGGCCGAGTGGCTCAGTTGGTTAAGAGTTGGCTTGGGAGTGTGAGCTCTGAGAAAGCAGGGCCACCGGTTCAGTTCCCACATGGGCCAGTGACACTGCATCCTCTACAGCTAAGATGGTAAACAACAGCTCAACTAGGAGCTGGGCTGCCGTGAGTCCCCAGCAATGGCATAGGCTTCAGTGGGGTTGCAGTGGACTACCGTGATCTACTGTGAGTGGCTGGCAGTTGATGTGAGCTGCCATGAGTTGCCCTGAGCAGCCATCCAATGGCTGGTGACCGACTGCCTCAGCCGGGAAGAGTGCAATGATCACAATACCAACATGGCCAGTGAAGCGATGTCCTCCACAGCTAAACTAAAGAACCGAAGGACAGCAACTTGTCTGTTCCCCTTCCCCGATTCCCCAGCGCTGTTTCCCTCCCCCGATTCCCCAATAAAATCTTTAAAAGAAAAAAAAACAATTAAATTAAATAGATGTAAGTAAGATAAAAGTTTATAAACTTTTCAACAATAATTATACCTTATGGCATATGTGTACTTAAAAATAGTTTCCAAAATTTTTTTGCTAACTTGAAATCATAAAGTTATACTCAGTTAAGTAAAATGATAAATATTCATTGAATATCTAGATCGTTTTCAAATAAAATAAAATACTAAAACATTAATTATTGAACACAAGTTTATCTACTTGTATCTTCTCATTACAAAGGAACTAAAGATATCTTAGTCTATCAGTAAACATGTCATATGATACAAAAATTGAAAACTTTACTGAAAGAAAGAATATAGTTCTAGAAATTATAAAATGTATTTATAAATTTGCCAATCCTCAGAATTCTCATGTAACAAAGAATTCACAATTGATTATTTCTTAGGTTTTACTAGGAATAAAGGTTACTAAAGGGTTAAGATTCTAATCAATATATATAATTAAAACTACTAATGAATAATAAGAGTGAAAAGAAATAATTGTGTATAAAAAGTAGGTAAGAAAATTAAAATGACAGGAAGTTCCAGAATGAGAAAAAGGAAAAAAGAATCATATTACAAAATATGAATTAATATAAAACAAGTTACAGAAGTTTAGTGGAAAATGAATCCTGGAAAAGAAATTTTATGTGTGCTGAAACTGATTAAAATTGGAGTATAGTTTTTAAAGTATTAATTTTAATATCAAAAGTACACTGGTATAAAATTAGAATTTAATTTTCTCTCTGTGGCCAAGGACAAAGTTTTCTTGGACTATCATGAAAGTTTTTTTAAAGCAAAGATTTTGTGTCTTACTGAAATAATTTACTGTGCCTTATGAAGACTTTTTTTTTTTTAGCTGAGCCATCTTTGCCACATTTTGGCAGCTCAGGGCAGCTCAGCTTGGGCTGGGAATCGAACTGGTGACCCTGTTGCTCAGAGCTCACACTCTTGAGCGAGCTCTTAACCAACTGAGCCACTTGGCTAGCCCCTTTGTGATGTCTTTATCAGGCCTTTGATTACTTAGAAAAAAGTCTTCCCAATATTCAAAATTAAGTTTTGTTTACAAGTATGAACCTTTTGTATTTGCCTCTAAAATCCTCTGTTAACACTTTGGTTAAACAGATAATTATTATTTCATAATGGCCTGTGATCCTATTTAGTCAAGTATTCAAACCTTTTGATGTTTTCACAACTTTCCAAAATCAAATTCTAAATGGAGTCTTTTTGACCTTAAGGCAACTTACAGTTTGTCAGAGGAACCCTGGAAAATCTCAAAGGATTTGTCTCTCATCTTATAAAAAAGAAATATTAAAGTAATTAGGTTTATTTAGTTGGTTAAATTACATAGGCAGTATTGTCAAATAAGTGATGATAAACCTTCTAGAGTTGTATTTGTATGGATATGTGTTATTAATATAAGTGTTCTAGGTTTTGTATGAAATTCCTAAAAATTCTGATATATCCTGGTATAATGTTATCAGTCATAATTTCAGTTATTATCTTAAAACTTTGTCACAGAAACAACCAAATTTCCTTGTCAATTCCATTACAATGAACTTTCATCATATCTTTAACCATGGGCATTTTAAAGTCTTTTGTCAATTACAGAAGTTATCATTTTACTCTAATGCTTTTATGAAGGTGAGATTCATGAAAAGGACCCTACCAAGCAATCTTGACCACTGACACTGCGGTGAAATTATAAGGTGTCAAAACTTGGGTGAATATTTCACAAATGAAGAAGGCTCCACCTGACGTCTGGACTTGTGTAAATGCCAGTGATGTCAATATCCAATTGACAAGGAAGAAAAGTAGTTCATATTGAGGTAGACTGCTTCCTCCCAACTCATCAGACCAAGAATATCTTTTTTTTTATTTCTGTTCGTCCTTTCCTCTATGGCCATCCTATTCCTAATTTTATACCATGAAAGTCTTTATGATTCTTTTGTTCACCTTTTGCCTTGCTCTGGCCTGGAAAGATATTGCTATTGTTCATATAGTTCAGGCCATTAAAAAGGGCAGTGATCCAATCTCCAAACAACTGTTGGATTTGCCATGATGCTGGCAACTGTAGTTCTGTGCATCACAAACTTCTCTGTGATTTCCAATTCCTCATTTTCTCTGGAACAAATAAAACAGGATTACCAGGAGGCAGTCATGATTCAAGATTTCCTCCCTTTGGCAGATCCCTACTACCTGGCTAGGAGTAAGCACAAATGAGTCTATGAACAGGAAACTCTCCTTAAAGTTTGAAGATATTGCAGAATCTACTGCTTAAGCAATAGACACCCAGTAAAAAACACCAACACTCTTTGGCCCAAGTTCTTTTTGAGAATATGGTAGCCCTTGATTATATTTTAGCTGAGCAAGGAGGTGTTTGTACTATGCAGACACCACTTGCTGCACTTGGGTTGACACTTCTAGGGAAGTTGAGACTCAGCTACATATTACTAAACAAGCCAGTTGGCCTAAGAAAGTGACTTCTTCACTGGGGTCTTTTTTCTGATTTATTAGATTCTTATTAGTTTGTGCCTTGGGAACCATGGCTTCAAAGTGCATTCCAGACATTAGGAATTATCGTGCTTGTAATAATCACTGTAGTCTCTCTGGTGTACTGTGTTCTCATAAAAGCTTTAAATACATGTTTGCAGCCACTAACCACCAAGCAAATGATCTCCCTACAAATAGAACCTCAGAAAAGGAAAAAGGAGAACTGACCAATTTAAAGAATGTGAACCCAATGTAGTGACCTGTGGATACCACCCAGTACTTCAACAAAAACTGCAAGATTTCCAGAGAAGTAACTGAGAGTAGCACAAACATCTTAAATTTTTTATGAAGTATCTCAGTCTGAGAGTCTGATCAAAGGGGGAAATTGTTAAAAACAAAAAACAAACCAAAAAAACCCCAACAACAACAACAACAACAAAAAACAAGACAACAGGCTCAAAATGGAGTCATTTTTGCTAAGTCCCATGTCAACAAACTGAGACTTAAAATTTTAGCTCTCCTAGAAAAGGAACCTTAAAGCAGTCTATCAGGAATTGCCTCATTAGCACTAGTTAGGTAATCTGCCTGACAAACTCCTGTCATCCTCTAATGGAAAGTAACTGCAATAACCAACCCACTTTTTTAGTTAGTCTAACTTTCTTATTTCTACCTCCTTCTTTCTGTAAGTTTTTCATTTTGTACAGTTCCTCAGCCCTCCTTTCTATCTGCTAGGTTGAATGTTGCCTGATTCAAACGGATTTTTGTTCATATAAACTCCCCTCCTCCCAAATTTAATATGCCTCAGTTTATCTTTTAACACTAATAAAGTTAGAAGAAAGCAGAGCCATGCATTTAGGATTGCATGAGTTTTAGGAGAATGGGGTTTTGGCTGTAAGCATAAGGAAAAAACATTTCACACTAAAATCAGAGTTATTTGATCATATGAGGCCAAGGCAAAGAAAGATAATTTCAATGAGTTAAAACATCTTGCATACAAGATAATTGAGGTGGAGTAGCAATGAATAAACAACTTGGCAACTTGATAGTGTCAAAGTAACTACCTTGGATCATCTCATTCTTACTAAACTGCACCAAATAAAGATTTCTACTCATATATATTTTTTTCAAATTAGTGTTTTGGATTTCTCTGAATAGATATGTAAGAGTGGAATTGCTGGGTCATAAGGCATTTCCAGTTTCATTTATTTGAGGTACCTCCATACTGATTTCCATAATGGCTGCAGCAATCTGCAATCCCACCAACAGTGCATGAGGGTTCACTTTTCTTCACATCTTCGCCAGCACTTGTTGTTTGCAACACTATGTTTATTGCAGCATTATTCACAATAGCCAAAACATGGAAACAACCGAAATGCCCATCAGTGGATGACTGGATTAAGAAACTGTGTTACATTTATACAATGGAGTATTACTTGGTCTTAAAGAAGAAGAAGGAAATCTTGCCATTTGCAACGATATGGTTGAACCTAGAGAACATTATTCTAAGTGAAATAAGTCATATGGAGAAAGAAAAATACCATATGAGCTCTCTTATATGTAGAATCTAAAGAACAGAATAAATGAGCAAAGTAAACAGAAAAAGTCTCAGAGATATAGAGAAAAAACTGAGGGTTGCTAGATGGGAGGGGGGTGGGGATGAGGGAGGTGAGGGGATTAGAAAGCACAAATTGGTAACCACAAGATTACCATGGGGATACGAAAGACAGTTTGGGGAATATAATCAATAATGGTGTAAAGATTTTGTAGGGTATCTGATGGACACTTGTCTTATTAGGGAGACCACTTCATGGATGGTGTAGATGCCTGATCACTGTGCTGTACACATGACGCTGAAGGTGAATAATATTGAATGTCAACTCTAACGTAATATAAATATATAGTCATGGGATGTGGAGTATAGTGTGGGGAATAGAGTCAATGAAATTGTAACAGCTATATATGATATCAGAGGGGTAGTAGATTGGAGGAAGGGGGTTATCACCCTGTGAGGAGTGTAAATGTCTATTACATTGTTTTGTACACATGAAACTAATAAAAATGAAATTCTACTCATGTTGTTTTCTTGCTTATATTTGGGCTTCCAGAAGAAACCTTGTTGTTTCCATGAATATTCTTTTCTCACTGCCAAATTACGTTGGGTCCGCCTGAAGATCCCTGTGTTCTAGAAATAATTCCTTCGACACCATTGATTCTCATAATCACTTCTAAATAATCATAATGCTCATACATATTTCCCCTGATTTGAACACCTTAACTATGTTACCTGTACTGAGTGGTCCCTGTAATCTTAGCTTCAAGGAAAATAATTTTCCAAAAATCCTTACTCGGCCGTCTTCCTAAACCAGGAGTTCCTATACCCCCTTTGCCTCACATATCAAAGGATTGGTATGAATGGCTTTGTTTTTGTGCCTCTACAACTGACTTCCTATTATAGATATTGGTTTATATTACTTGTGTTCTTGTCTACAGCTCTCTGCAGGATAAAAGGCAGCTCTATATCCTGTATTTGTGTGATCTTACACATTTCACTCATCTAAGAAGTTCTGTGACCATTCAGGACTCAAGAACAGACTGTCCTCTAATGAACAGGATGGAATTGGAAAACATCTCTTTGCAATCACTGACGGAGATTAATTTGACAAATAACCACTAGACCAGCAAACAGCTTGCTCTGTTACTCCTATTTGCTTTAATTTATTTAACAAAAGACCCCGATCTATCAAGTTAAATGCCTTAATAATTCATCAGTTCACAGATAGTGAAGTGTCCCAGTCTATAGCCAGATTATCAATCTGGGAAAAGTGAGCATTTGAGTAACTCATTTAACTGAGCAAGGTCTAAAGCCTCTAATATTTTAAGTTATCGAATGCCATGGCTGAGCTATATTCTTCCACTTGTCAAATATTACAAACTTATAAGTAGGTATTTGTTTCCATGAACTAACTGAGCTCTAAATAAATGTATTTTCCCTGGCAGTTCATTCCTGACTAGGTATTTATTCAGGAAATCTTCACTCTCTTATTATGTTGTATATGCTTTGGTTTGTGCACAGAAATTATGTTGTTTTGACAGCTCTATTATTTTTACTGGTCGGCTTGCAGCAATTTATCTTACAGTACATGAGGAATTTATTTTTTTAATTGGCTATGCCTTTTTTTTTATGAATGTGTTTATGAGGCACTATAGCAGTTCGACATTTTAATGTTTCAATGTTTTCCACCAATTTGGTAATCTTGTAAACAACAGTGTTTCTGAGGGGCCTCTAAGCAGTTTAAAAACAGGATTAAAACAAAAATGCTAGTAAATTTAGTTTCATCTTTAATACCTTCCTGACAGTACCATCCTGGTATTGGCCTTGACTCTAGGCTCAAACATAAAACTAACTATAAAAAAAATTCTGATCAGAAGTAAGACATTTTAAATCCCTTTTAATTTCATTAGAAACTGACAAAAGAGTTACTATTGAAGAAGCAGAATATTAGTTTTCTGTTGTTGATATTACCAAAAGAGCCTGCACAACTGGTAGCTTAGCACATCAGAGACCAAAGTTCTGACATTCCAATCTTTAACTTTTACCTTCATATGCTTAACTCAGAGAACTGGAAATGAATTCGCTTTTGATCATTGAATCAAAATTTAAAAGTTAAACAGTTTCACAGATAGGACTGTTTTTAGGCCCATTAGATTTTATAGACCTTAACATCTATACATACGTAGCTTATTCAGTTAAAAGATTTTTGTTGGTAATCTAAACCCATGTAATAAGGATACCAGAAATGTATTACAGTTTTAAAATAGGTAATTCAAGCATTTACTGACTACTTTTTTTTTCACAATAGCTGAAAATAAACCAAATAGGTACTATATGGTAGATTTTAATACAATTTAGTAATATGAAAAATTACATCCAGAAAGCTAACTACTTGTAACACACGCAAATGCAATTTATTAGATTCATGTATATATTTAATCACTCAGCAAATATTTAATAAGCACTTTCTAAGTGCAAAATACTGTGCTAGGAGTTTTAGGAGATTCGAAGATGAGTCTAATATCTTCAGTATGGATTTTCATTGTCTATTTATATGTACATTAAAAATGCATTATGAAGTAGAAAACCATAATCATGTCACTTCCTGATGGTGTTGATAAAGTACTTTGAAAATCCATTGCATAGAAAGAAAGAGAACATCTAGGACTAGAGATCAGACATGAGGAATTATGGGAAAGGCAATCTAGGAGGAAGAAACAGCCTGAATTAATCCTATCTGACCTTTAATCCAATGTACTTATGGCCCTTGACTAACATTCCCAACCATGTGGCCACAAAGCATCTGAGAAAATGTACCAATAAATGGCAGCATAAGGAACAAAGGGGCTCTCATTAGCTATGCATTAGAATCACCTGCCTTGAGCTCTACCTCAGACCAAAAAATCACCTAGGCAAGTTTTAAAATGATGCCTAATACCTTAGGCATCATTTTAAAACTTGCCTAGGTGATCCAATATGCAATGAATACCATAAAACACCAGGTACATTTACTGTAGCAGAAATCTAACCATGAAATGAAGTGACTTCAGGTCTAAACATACACTGGGCATGCTTCCTATCAAATCATGTTGGGCCTTCAATAACTATCCTCGCCTATGGAAATTTACCTTGTGCTCTGAAATCACCACCTCCCCTTCACTGCTGTTCTACTGTTATACCATATTTTCTTCTTATGTATGGGACAGTTTAGGAGCCTTCATCTTCATCTTTGACCCTGCCCTATTTTTAAAAATGCCAGGTTATCGTGGCTTGTAACTTTCTTGAGTTCTTCGTCTCCAATCACCTTTTCCATGGTTTCCCCTTTGAATTCTGTCACCATCACTTGCTCCATTTCTGGAGCCATAAATTCAACAATCCCACTCTTTGGTGAAAACCTTCTGGGATTTCTGCTCATTTTCTCAAGTTCTACTGCATAGTTCTTTAGCTCCTCATTCCACATAATCCAGTGACCTTCTGATTTTCACCTACCCATCGTTTCATTACTATCTTTACTTCTCTTCATGTCTAGTTAAGATATCATAGTAAATCATTATAATTACCACCTAACAAATATCTTCAGCTTCTTGGCATCCTCTTTCCTTATTACATATAAAAAAATAAATAACCTTCAATTAAGCCAACAATCCTTCAAGGATTATATCTCAAAAGATAAATATCACTAGAGAAGATTCAATATTGGTATCATTATAATTTAAGACCTCTGACCTCATCAAGGCTTTCAATACTGTCTAGTTTCTTTTTACCCACAATTCTCTGTGAATATTTTTCTCCCACTACCTGTAACATATATTCTGCACCAATCATGTTTATCATGATATTATTTTTAAACATTCTTACCTCTCTGTCCATTCAGGAAGATAATCTTGCTTCATATTTCAGAACTAATTTGTGTACTGGCCTTATCCCTTCTCTTCTCATTATCAATTGTCACCCTCTCTGTACTAGGTATTTTCATTGGTATAAATAGGGTGACCCCAATTCCCCTCCATTTTATATATTTTTTAAAAAGTTAGCCCTTCAGACATTTTTCTTCTATTCCTTCAATCCCATTCTCTCCAAAACCCAATTCATTCAAGTTTTCACCAATTACTTTTACTTTGTTAAATCCAAGGATCAGTTCTCAGTTGGCACCTAAATTCACTGATCAGCAATGCTTAACATTCTCAGTCACTTCTTCCTTCTTAAAACATCACTCAGTTTGATTTCAAGTGCACTAAACTAAGTTGATTTCTTCTTTCTTTTGAAATCACTGCTTCTTCTTTGTCTCTTTTGTTGGTTGGTGCTCATTTTCCTAATCTCAAAATTTTGAAGTGAGCTACATCTCCATCCTTAGACTTTTCTTCTCTCCCTGCACTCACTTTCTTGGTGATTTCACCCAAACTTATGGAGCTAAATGCCATCTATACCTGCATTATAAAATTTTAATTTTCAGCCTGGAAGTCTTTTCTAAACTCTGGACTAATATTTAAACTGGGACATTGTTTTATTTTCACCTAAATAACTAATAGATATTTCATACTAAACAAGAAAATGCACAATCCTCACATTCTCTCTCCACCTGAACCCTCGAAATCATCCATCTCAATAATAAAATCTCCATTCTTCAGTTGTTCAGTCTAAAAATTTAAGAGTCACCCTTCACTCCTATTTTTTTCTCAAAACCTACATTCAATTAGTTGGCAAATCCTATAGGCTCTACCTTCAAAACATACCCAGAATCTCATTAAATACACATCAAAATATATTCAGGATCATATTTCTCATTAAGTTCACTACTACAACCTTGGATCAAGCTTAGATTATTTCAATTCTTTAAATTCAGTAGTACTTCTAACCCAAAAACACTTCTACTATTTCTCTAAGTGGTCTCTTGATTTCATTCTTGCTTATTTCAGTCTATTTTCAATATAGCAGCCAGAGGGCCTCTGTTAAGGATAATTAAAATCTTGTTGTTCTTGCGCTCAAAAACTTCTAATATCTGCCTATGCCAATTGGACTGAAAGCTACTCTCTCTACTGGAACCACAGAGACTTCTTATCTCTTCATTGAACACTCCAAGCATAGTCTCACATTAGGAACTTCATAATTTCCTTCCCTTCAGCCTGGAATGTCCACTCCCCACATATCTGCATCAGTCCTTACCTCCTTCAGATGGTACCTTCTCTGTGAGATATTTTCTGATTATCCTACAGTAAGTACAACCCGTCTAGAATTCTCCATCCCCATCCCCAGCTTTAGTTCTCTCCATAGCTCTCATCATCTAAAATACTACATATTTCATTTATTTATTTGGGGTGGTATATGTCTCCCTACCTCCTAATATAATATAAGTTCTATAATTGAAGAGGAGTTTTTCTAGGTCATTAATTTTATGTATGCAATATCCCCAGTATTTAATGTGATACATGGTACATGGCAGACAGTCAATAAATGTGTCAAAGAAATACACAAATAGAAGCCATCAAACAAAAAAAATCTATCATATTATCTTTCCTCAAATCTCAAAATGTATTTTCATCTAACCCATTCTCTTTTTCTTCCTTATTCTTACAATAGAAGAGCTACCTCATCTTTTATCAAAAGACATGATGCCTCCATAGACACATTGAACCTCTCTGCTCTGTCTTTCCAAGGACTTTATTTCATTGTTACTCCCATTGTATATCTCCGGAAACATTCCTTTCAGGATCCAACACCTTCTACTTTATCCCATATTTTAATAGCATATTCTTGACCTCACATCTCCTTCTACTTACAGTCCTAGTTCTCTATGCTCCTTAACTGACAACTTTTTTGAAATAGCTGGTTATACACTGACTTTCATTTCTCATTCTCAATCATTTTTCAAGCATTTCCATTCTTAATTCTGTCCTTCAAATTTTTATTTTATCCTTTCAGGCTGAAGTCACCAATGAACACCAGAGAACAATTTTCAGTAACAATAATGACAGTTTTAACATTTATTGAGGCCTTTTTATATGCTCAGCCTCTTTCATACATTAAGGTTATTAGGAATGCAACAATGAACAAAATGTATTCTTTTTGGTCCTGCCAATGACCTTATGAGATGGGTTCTATGGTTGTCACTGTTTACCAAGCGGAAACTGTAGGGTAAAGAGGTTAAGTAACTTGCTTTACATAAAACCCGGATCCAGTTAGTGAGAAACTCACAGTTTGTACCCATGTGGTTTCACTCCAGAGGACTGTTAAAAACTACACTCTACAACTTCCTCTCATCTCACTGATACATTTTATTTCCTGGAACTTTTCAGCATACTTCACTGATTCTTAGCTTTATCTGACCTGTAAATGTTCAAGTTCCTTGAAAACTAGTCCTAGAATCCAGTCTTGTCACCATTTCTGTACATCTTACTAGGTGAGCATATCTCCGTTGACTTGTAACACCATGAGGCTCTGACCTTCTCAACGTAAATATTCTGCCCCAACCTCTCTTCTAAACTAATTTGACAGCTCTATTTCACTCTTTCATAGATTCTTAAATATACTGTCAGAATTTAGCTTATGATCCCTGCCCACTATCACATCTGTCTTACCTGCAATGTTCCCCATCTCAAGTACTGCCACCTCCATCCACCCAAATTCTCCAGCCAGAAAACTGAGATGCTTCCTTGGCATGTCCTTGTCCCTCATGTCTCTCATACGATACATTAGTCAGTCCTCTTGGTTCTAGGCCACCCCCCAAAAAATGGAGTCCTTTTCTTCTCTCTATCGTCACTGCTACAATTTTAGCCATTAACTCTTTTGAGTATAAATAAAATAGCTTCTTATATATTTCTCTTACTTTTAAAAATTCTTATTAGGATTAAAAGTCTTTTAAAACTGGCCCCTGTCTACCTCTCTAATCTCACCTAGCCTCATTGCCTTCACTCACTATAGTTCAAGCATACTAGCTTTATTGCAATTCTACAAATATTCCATTAGCCCATACCCACTGAAGCTGTTACTCCTTATTTATTTGAGTAACCATCCTGTTCATAGAGCTGTAGTCCCAGGATACTTCTTTGGGAGAAAAATTAGCCATGAATAATGATGAAGAATAATTGGATAAGCAATTTCATGGAGATGGGCAAAAATAAGCCTTACAAGCTTGCTTTATCTAGAATTAAAACTACCTCCTATGAGCAGTCAAGTATGTAATCAATGTAGAATATCTACAAAGTATAGATACACCTAATATTAGTTGAAGATTAGCTGTGATTTTGTGAACCTGTGAATCAAATAATAAATGATACTGCATACATTAAATTTCTTAAATATTTTCCATCCTATGCTTATATTTATCAATGTAATTACTCTATAAAAAAAGGAAAAAAAAACAATATCTATCATTCTGTAACTTCCTAAGTTGATAAATGCTCACTTAGAAAGTAGGCCCATGAAAAAAATAAATATGGAAAATATTGTAATTTAAAAATATGTAATTCCATAATTTTTAAATGTAATATATTGGAAATGTAATTATACAATTACATACAAAATATGTTCTAATTTTAAAACTTTATAAAGATTTTAATGTTAAAGGTGAAGAGTGAGAGATGATATTTTATTTTTAATATAGGAATAAATAATCCATTAAGAATAATTGTCATATCCTTAATAAATGGGATATATCTACAACATATGGGAGAGAAGCACCTCACTATAAAAAATCACAAGCCAGTTTCAAGGAAATAAGAATTAATTAGTGTTTCAGAAGAGGCCAGCAGATTTCTGTCACATCAATTCTTCTGATGCACTATATTGTGAGTTGTGAAGGATGAACACACACAAAAAGACTGTATTATTCATATCCTTATGATAATATAGGATTGGGATTAATGATTTTATGGCAAAGGATAATTTTTAAAGATATTTTAATGAAAAGAAATATGGCTTACTGGGAAAATGTTTAAATGCTAGGTTTTTATTAATAAAAATGCATTCTAAATAATAGACAAAATGTTATAAAGAAAATCCCTGAGGTTCAGAATAAAAACTAGGAAGTACATAGAAAATGATAAATAAAAGCCAACAAAGTAGTAATGCATCCTTGTTCTCTCTCACCCACTTTGTAACCAAGATATAGAACTGAAGGTCAGAGAAGTACAATTTTAAAGTGACAGGTTTATCAGGTAGTCATGTAAGATTACTGAATTTAAAATGTAAAGGCAAATCAAGCTTTAAAACAGGTCAACAAATAATCCAATAAACCAAAATGATTTCTCACAATCACTTAAACTTGAATGGGATATTATCTATAAGTAATGATAAAGACAATTTGGCCGAAGTTATGTTTTAGAAATAAAAGTGCAAAGAGGAAAAAACCTTAGATATTTTTCAACAGAAGTTTAAGAAGGGCTTAGCAAAAAAATAAAAAATAAAATAGGAGTCCTTATTGTTATTAAAAATGCACCTTTCTTAAAAGCAAAAATAAAAAATAATATTAATTATAAAAGATATAAAGACTTGTTTTATGAGATGAGTCAAAGGAAGTTTTTATTAAGATTTTGGGTTATTTTGCATTGTTTTTAACAACCGATCATATATTCATTAGTTTGTTCTTTCACTCATTCATTCAATATATATTTATCAAGCACTACCCAGTCCCAGATATAGATGATAAAGTCATAGAGGTGGAAAGTATACCTTCAAGGACTCTGCTTTGTATGTAATAGTGTCCAAAATAGGGAAAAGTAAATAATTTTTTAAATACTGCAATAGGTATTTCAAAAAGTAAAGCCAATTCAATATCTGCAGAGAAGATAACTTCTGGAATTCAGAAGTTTGGTAACTGTCCTTAAAACTAACTAAAAAGTCCTCTTGGTACCAAGATAATTGGTAAATACCAGGGGCACAAAACTATTTAATTATCAATGATTTTTTCTGCTGGATTTTAATAGAGAGTTAAAATTAGAGTCAGTAGAACAGTGTATTAGTTATCATTACTATGTAAATTTATCAAAATTTAGCAGCTTAAAATAGCAAACCTTTATTATCTTATAACTTGAAGGGTCAAAAATCTCTCAAAAGTATTAGCCCCTTATAGAATCAGCTCAAAGTCTAGAATAACATTATCTAAATCAAGTTCAGGAGTGAATGAGTCTCCTCAGATAAAATTTCAAAATTATAACTTCTTACATAGAGTTTCTCTCAGTCTGTACAACTGTGAAATTAAAAAAAAAACCAAGTTAGCTGATTCCAAGTACCCAAAATGCAATGGGAGGATAGGCATAGGTAACAGCTATAGACATTAAATGAGGGTCACACAAGAAAGCACTGGTCCATAGCAATTTTAAATCCTGCCAGAGAAATGCTGGACGTTTCTTGATTAGATCTCAAGGCTTAGAAATAATTCTCCAGGGTTTTTAGCTCCTCTCATTTGGTTTCACCCTCTGAATAAACCTATTTTCAGGAAAGTTAGCAGTTTGCAAAAGAATAGTTTCCTAAACTTGTTTCCTGCCAATAGAATTTTAAGACTGTGCCTGCCTCTTTTCATTTTGTACTGTCTTTGCACCTTTCAATTCAAGCTGGCAGTGTTTCCTTCAACATAATTATCTCAAAAACTTTATGAGCTTCCTATGAATATCTTTGGGATTCACCACCATTAGGCAAAAGCCACACCCACAAATCATTTCACAGCTAGCATTCAGTGTTTTACAGGCCATATTGTTTGAGCAAAGAAACCTGTGTAAGTCAGAAACACAGCTTCATCTCTAGGCCAGATTTCCTGGCAGTGGCCTAGATTTGAATTTGGCTCAGAAGTCATTTATTATTTTAGCATCTTTACTATCTAAAAATTGAGAATTTTGAGACAAAAAAGTCCTTTCTTCTTTTTAACAATCGCTCCCTCAATTTATCTCTTTCCTCTCATGTTTTACTATAACCAGAAAGAATAAATCAGGCTGTATCTTCAATATTTTGCTTCTAAGTATCCTAACTAGATCAATAATTCATTTAACATTTTCCACATTACTCTAGACAATAGATGTGCTAAGTTCTCTGCACCACAAAACAAGAACAAGGATCCTCCCTCCTCCAGTTTCTAAAAACATGTTACTCACTTCCTTTTGATCTTTCACCAGCAGCATGCTTAGAGTCCATATTTCTAAAAAATAATCAATCCAATAAAACTCAGGCTTTCTCTAACACCATTCTCAAAATCCTTAAAGCATTTGCTCACTGCCTAGATCCAAAGCCATGCCTACATTTTTTGTTATTTGTTAAGGCAGCTTCCTACTTTCAGACACAAAAGTAAATGTTATTTATCTATTGTTATATAACAAATACACCAAAACATAATGGCTTAAAATAACAAACTTTTGTGTTAATTTATAGTTTCCATGGATGAGAAATCTGGGTATGGCCTAGTTTAATGACTCTTTCATTAAATTAAAACAGTCTCTCACAAGACTATAATCAAAGCATTGGACTGGATAATAGTCATCTCAAGTCCCAACTGCACAAGGTTCCACTTCCAAGCTTACTGTAGTTGTTGGTAGGCTTCAAATATTTGTGCTGTTTGGCCAAAAACTTAGTTCCTTGACATGTGGCCTTCTCCACAGGGCAGCTGATAACATGACAGCTGACTGACCTCAAAGCAAGTGAGGAAGGAACAACAGATCAAGAGAGGACACCAAAGTTAATGTAGTCTGAGAAGTGGCATCCCATCATATTTGCAATACTCTTCATTAAAAGCAATTTAGTAATTTTTTTCATACTCAAGATGGGGAAATTACACAACAGTGAGGATGACTGAAAGTGATCTTTGGAAGACATTTTAGAGGCAGCCTACCACAGACATGGAAGGAAATTAGGGGTTGATTTAACCCTATTTTCTAGAAAATAATAGAATCAAGACAAATGCCTAAAAGCCCAGATTTGTGTGGTAGGAATAATAATGACCTCTCTAAGATCTCCACATCCTAGTTCACAGAACCCACAAATATGTTACATGATATGGCAAAGGAGAATTAAGGTTGCAATGAAATTATGTTTGCCAAGCAATTAACCTTCAAATAGGGAGAATATCCTGGTTATTTGGCTGGACTCACTGTAATCACAGTTTAAGATCCTAAAAACACAAGAACAGAAGTACAAGAGGAGAGTCTGAGAAAAGTATGTGACAAAAGAATCAGGGTCAGGGGGATGCTATATTATGGAGGTAACAAAGGGACCACTCAATAAGGAATGTGGGTAGCCTGTCTAGATGAAAATAGGCAAGAAAATGGTTTCTCCTATAGTCTCCCTCCAGAAAAGACTGCAGCTTGCCAGCACCTTGATTTTAGCCCAGTGAAATGTGTGTTTGACTTTTAACCTCCAGAACTATAAGATACTAAATCTCTGCTGTTTTAATCCAGTATATCTGTGATAATTTGTTGCAGCAGCCATAGAAAACTAATATAACTTATATTTGGAATTTCACTCTATTTGGAGGAAAAACGTAAAGAGTCAATAAAGTTTAAATTGGGTGATTTCCAGTCAAGATGGCAAAGTAGGTAAAGACCGTGTTCACCTCATCTCAGGACTACATCAATGAAAACTAAACCACAGAACCACCATCATTGAGAAGAGCCTGAAGTCTAGCTGAACCAAAGTCCGAAGCCCTACAACTACTGACATACAGAATAAGCCACCTCAAGATTGGTAGGAGGGGCCCACACCCGGCATGTGACCATTAAAAATAGAGATATCTTTGCTATGGAGTTCCCCTTCTGAGAAGCAAGGGGTCCCAATCCCTCTACAGCCCAGGATTCCATAGCTGGGGAGAGATGTTCCCATAACTTCTGTCTGTGAAAACCAGCAGAGATTGTGGATGAGTGAGATGCAGGGCAGCTGCACTCCCAGGCATTTCTCTGAAAGGGACTGCACATGGACTTACCCGCTGATGGACTCACTTACTCCAAGCTTAAGCACTGGGATGATAGCTCCAAAAGTGCCAGGGACGTACAGGGAAGAATTGAATTCTCTGGCTTCAGGGTGAGGCCTGGAGGGGCAGCTTTCCCCTGGATGGAGGAGTTGGCAGAAGCCATTGCTTCTTTATTGAGCCCTCCCCCTCCCTGTGTGCAGACTCAAGCACGCTTGCGTACCTCACATATGAGTCTCCATCAAAGTGGCTACCACCTTTCCTCTGCTCCGCCCTACTGCTTCCCTGAAGCCACGCCCCACCTAACTTTTGGGCACACCCTACTCACTTCCAGTGACTTTTCCATATAAATGTCCTGCCTTGACTCATGCTGTGAGCTTTCCTAAACTTTCTCAAAGTTCACAAAACCCAAACAAGCAGCAGCTGGTTTCAGTGTGTCCTGTACCTCTGGATGAGCAGCCCTAAGCTCAGAACTAGTGACAACCTTGGTTCACAGCTTGGCCTCTCAAGGCACCTTCAAGCATGGTGTAACTGGCGGCCATCTCTGGATTACTTCGTGGCTCATACCAGGTGGCCCCGGGTAGGGCACAGACTGCAGCTGAATTTGGCCTGCGGCAGATTCCTTCCCAGGAGATCCTGTGGCTGGCAGGCCAAATGGCCAGTTTTGGACTGGGCTAGAGCATCAACCAGCCACCTCCAAGGATGACACACCAGAGGGCAGACAGAGCCCTGCTAGAGCACATCCTGCTCTCTAGGGTCAGCCTCTTCACAACAGCTCCTCCACTGTAATCACAGCCAGTCCTCACAACCAATCAATCTGAGGGTCAATCCCTCCTATTGACAAGCAAACAGCAATCAAGTCTCATCTACAACAGAAGGGCACACACAACCCCCACAAGAGATGCACCTGGAGCACCAGCTCTGGTGACCAGGGAGACTGTTTCACTGTTTCCCACAGAACATCTACTACATAAAGCCATTTTACTAAGACTGGGAGGCATAGAAGCCCTACCTAGAAACAAACACAGTAAGGCAGTCAAAATGGGAAGACAAAGAAACATCTCCCAAGTGAAAAAAGAGAACAAAGCTCCAGAAAAAAACCTAAACACAATGGAGACAAGCAATCTACCAGACACAGAGTTCCAAACACTGGTTATAGGAATGTTCAGTGACTTCAGAGAGAGCTTCAATGAAGAAATGGGAAACAAAAATGGAAACAGAAAACATAAAAAAGAACCAATCAGAAATAAGTACTACAATAACTGAAATGAATAATACATTAGAGGGAATCAACAGTAGATTAGCTGAAGCAGGGATGGAATCAGCAATTTAGAAGATAAGGTAGCAGAAAATATCCAATCGGAAGAGCAAAAAAGAAAAAAAAAAGAATCCAAAATAATGAGGAGAGTTTTAGGGGCCTCTGGGAAAACATCAAGTGTACCAACATTGCCATCATACGGATACTAGAAGTAAAAGAAAGACAGCAAGAAATAGAAAACATATGTGAAGAAATAATGACTGAAAACTTCCCTAACCTGGTAAAGCAAATAGATATACAAGCTCAGGAAGCACAGAGTCCCAAACAAGATGAATCCAAAGAGGCTCACACCA
Organism: Hipposideros armiger; assembly: GCF_001890085.2. NCBI lineage: Eukaryota > Metazoa > Chordata > Mammalia > Chiroptera > Hipposideridae > Hipposideros > Hipposideros armiger. Next base: position 530,437 of record NW_017732379.1, on the reverse strand, counting down.
ACCACATCATAATTAAAATGCTAAAGGTAAACATAAAATCTTAAAAGCAGCAAGAGAAAAGCAGTTAATTACCTATAAAGAAGCTCTGATAAGACTGTCAGCTGATTTTTCAACAGAAACTTTGCAGGCCAGGAGGGATTGGCACAAAATATTCAATGTGAAGAAAAGCAATGACCTACAACCAAGATTACTCTACCCAACAAGGCTATCATTTAGAATCGAAAGACAGATAAAGAGGTCCGCCGAGTGGCTCAACTGGTTAAGAACTCGCTCAAGAGTGCAAGCTCTGAGCAACAGTAGTTCAAGTCCCTGCCAGAGCTGAACCGCCACTGAGCTGCCAACAGGTGGCAGGATGGCTCAGCTAAAAAAAAGAAAAAAGAAAAAAAAAGAAAGAAAGACAGATGAAGATATTCCCAGACAAGAAAAAGCTAATGAAGTTCCTCTCTACCAAACCAGTATTACAAGGAATGTTAAAGGAGCTTTTATAAGACAGAGAGAGAGAGAGAGAGAGAGAGAGAGAGAGAGAGAGAGAGAGAGAAAGAGAGAGACAAAAAATAATAATAATAAAATGGCAAGAGGGCTGGCCGAGTGGCTCATTGGTTAAGAGTTGACTTGGGGGCACGAGCGCCCTCTACTGCTAAGATAGTGAACAACAGTCTACCTGGAGCTGGGCTGCTGTGAGTCACCAGTGACAGCGTAGGCTGCAGCCCCCGCTGCAGTTGGCTGCCTTGAGCTACCATGAGTGGCCGGCAGCCAGCGTGAGCTGCTGTGAGCTGTCGTGAGTGGCTGTCCAATGGCTATCGACCAATCTGCCTCAGCTGGGAAGAGCACAATGATCACAATATCAACATGGGCCAGTGAAGTAATGTCCTCCACAACTAGGCTGAAGAACAAAGGACAGCAACTTGTCTGTTCCCCTTCCCCAATTCCTCAATGTTTTTCCCTCCCCCAATTCCCCAATAAAAATTTTAAACATAAATAAATAAATAAATAAATAAATACATAGATAAAATAAAATGGCAATAACTACATATCTATCAACAATTACTTTCAATGGAAGTGGATTAAGTGCTCCAATCAAAAGGTAGGGTGGCTGAATGGATAAGAAAACAAATCCCTTACTATGTTGCCTACAAGAGACACTTCAGATCAAATGATACACACAGACTGAAAATAAAGGGATGGGAAAAAGATATTTCATGAAAATGGAAACAAACAAACAAAAAGCTATAGTAGCAATACTTATACCAGATGAAATAGACTTTAAATCAAAGGCTATATAACAAGTGACAAAAAAGGACTCAGTAATCCTACTTCTGAGTATTTATCTGAAGAAACCCAAAATGCTACTTCAGGGGATTTGTGCATCCATATGTTCATTGCAGCATTGTTTACAATGGCCAAGATGTGGAGGCAGCCTGGGTGTCTGTCGATGGATGAATGAATAAAAAGGAGGCAGTACATATATACAGTGGAATATTCTTCAGCCACGGAAGGGAATGGGTTCTTGCCATCTGCAGCAGCATGGATGGACCTGGAGGGTGTTGTGCTGAGTGGAGTATGTCAGACAGAGAAAGATAGATGAAATATGATTTCAATTATGTGGAATCTAAAGAATAAAATAAATGAGCAAAACAGAAACAAACTCATAGATACAGAGAACATTAATGATAGTTGCCATACAAGAGGGGGGTTGTGGATGAGTGAAAAATGAAAAGGGATTAAGAAGTATAAAGTGATTGTTGCAAAGTAGTCATGGGATTATAGAATATAGCATAAGGAATAGAGTCAATAATATTGCAATAACTATGCACAATGTCAAATAGGTACTAGATTTGTTGGGATGATAGATGGGAGGGGTTGGGGGGACAGACTACGAAATGGTGAAGTGATTAAGAAGTACAAATTGCTAGTTACAAAGTAGTCATGGGGATGTAAAGTAAATCATAGGGAATATAGTCAATAATATTGTAATAACTATGTATAGTGCCAAGTACTAGGCTAGTCAGGGGGATTACTTCTTAAATTATATAAATGTCTAACCACTATGCTGTCCACCTGAAATTAATATAAAATAATATTGAATATCAACTGTAATTGAAAAATTAAAAAAGGGGAGAAAAGCTGAAGGGAAATAAATGTTTAAATTTCCAGGTGTACAACAAATAAGTCATGGGGATGTAATGTACAGTATAAGGAATATAGTCAATCTATAATATTGTGATAGTGTGGTACAGTGTCAGATGGTTGCTGGGCTTATAGTGATCACTTCTTTAGATATATAAATGTTGAATAACTATGATATTCACCTGCAACTAATATACAGTACTTGTATTTTGGTTTGCGAGCATAATTTGTTCTGGAAACAAACTACTCATATTGCAAGACATCACTCGTTTACCACGTTAAAAGTATTAGAAATGTTTGCTTATCTTGCGGAACACTCTAAAACCAAGTCGCTCGCAATCCAAGGTTTTACTATAATACTGTACATCAGATATATTTTAATAAAAATCTTCAAAAATTTTTAAATTGGCTTTTGTTTTTAAAAGATAAGCATGCATTCAGAGACCATTAAGTTATTCAACAGTTAAACTGAGAACATTAGGATATATACATATATCTATATATAAAATCAGATATAAAATATATAAACAGGATATATATATAATATATAAAATCATAATATGTATACCATATATATGTCCACACACATAATATGTAGAATATACATGAACAAACACACACACACATATTAACTAAATCAGTTGAAAACATAGGCTTGTAATCAGAAGTGAAATTCCACTTTTAACAAAGCAGAAATATATATTTATATAGGCCGTGTCAATACTGTTTAGCATCAAAATTAGATAAAGGGCTTCTTAATAAAATTTTCAGGGTTTTTTTGTTGTTGTTCGTTTGTTTCTTTATTTTTTAACATTTTATGTAATTCAGAGCTTTTGCCCAAACTTTAAATGTTTTCTGAATGGTTTTACAGATCTGCTATAAGCTTTGAAAATAATCATTACATTTATTCCTTTCCAAAATGTATGCTTACTATTCTAGTTCCTATTTTAGATTATGGCAATTCTATCCATTCATGCATGTAAATCTGAAGATAGAGCATCTTAACCTCTTCTCTCTTCCTATAATTTATGTCTATTATCAGCAAACATTTTTTACTTTGCTTAAAACATCAACAGCAAACTCGCCCTCAAATATACATTTTCCTTTCCACTTTTTTCCTCTTATAGTTTAGTCCATATCATTACTCTTTTGAAAAATAATTTTAAAAAACTCCTAATTCACTTGTTGACAATTCATGTTTTCCCCATCACCTCTTTCTGCCTCTTTTTATACATTGTCCACATTGCTGTCAAAGCTCTCTCTATGAAAAATAAATCTGATCAACCTTGGTATTTCTCATTTTTTCATTGATTCTTTTAATATTACATTATATATAAACACACTAATTAACTGAGAAACAATATAGCATTTTAAACATATTTTGTCAGGTAAAAAGTAAAAACTTCCATTCACTATTAACATCTTTTTGTATAAAAAAGAAATTATAAAATAAAAATATAGAAATAACAAGATCTCAGAAGAGAGACTACCTTAAAAGAGGACACAATAAACATTCTTAGATATGTATGGAGACATAAAGAAAGAAAATAGAAAAAAATATAAGGAAAGGAGGAAGAAAGGAAAGAAGGAAGGAAGGAAAGAAGGAAGGAAGGAAGGAAGGAAGGAAGGAAGGAAGGAAGGAAGGAAGGGAAGGAGAGGAAAATGGGAGGGGAGAGAGGAAGAAAGGGAAAGGAGGAAGAGATAAAATGGGGAAGGAAGGAAGGAGAGAAGGAAGGGGGAAGAGGGATGGAAGAAAGGCGGCTGAAAAGGAAAGAAGGACAAATTTTAAATGTTTGCATATTGAAAGGATACATCTTACCACAAAATCACCAAAAGCACTGTAAATCTCTACTGAAATCGCTCGTTGATGCTATATGTCTGTGTAACGGGCATGCTGTATTTGTGTGGGAGACTGATATCGAAATAGATTGTGCACAGCATAAAAAATTTTCTCAAAACTCCTCTTTCCGAAAGTTACAGATCTCACTCTCAGAACCTTGCTACTGTCTAGTTTTCCCCTCCTCCCTCTTCTTCGACTCTAAATGAACCTACCTTGGGATCACCCAATCACTTTTTTGTGCTGGTAATTTGATTTTTTACTCTCCCCCCTTTTTTTTGCCTCTTCTCTGAAGATCAAAAAAATTATTTTTGAAAAATCCACACTTATAGATGTTTGGGTTTGGATGAGGGATGGTGAGGCCTAAAGAATCTACAGATGTATACTTTTTTTCATCTTAAACTGTTTTATTGATAGATGTTGGTAAGCTTTAGAAGTGATATTTAAAAGCTGTAATAGAGCTTATATGTCTAATTTGTCCTTTTACTGTTTTGACACTGTCAGAATTCTTGAGTTGGACATTATCTGGAGCTACACGGTTCTGAGGTGTGATTCATCAATGTGGGGCTGTCTGGAATTTACATGAAAGGTGATCAGAAACAAGGATTTTGATCACCAGCAGGGAGCTCACTATCATTTCTGTCTGCATGGAAAGGAGAGACAGAGTGGAGTTAAGGGACATCTTTGAACTGTATTTGCATATTAAAAAGAGTTTTGTCACTTATGCTTATTTAAGGACACTTACCTGCAGGGTCAAAGCTTTGGTATAATCAACTAATGTCTCTGGAAGAAGATTCAAAATCCTTAGAATCTACCATCTTTTCGTCTTCAACTATATCCACTATAATCACTTTATTTCACACCACAGTGCTCACCACTACTAAATTTGGTGTTCTTGATTGGGACTCGACTTTTGTATTATGTTTCCTTTCTTGCAAGGACCTTGATGCTCACCCACATTGTAAAGTTATCTTAAGTGTAGCACTGGCCATACTGTAATTTCATTAAACATTTATTTTTTTGTAGTCTATCTCCCCGGTGAAGAGTGTGCTCTTTCTGTGTTGTGCTTCACCCTCAACTATAACAGGAAAAAGCCCTTATCATGGTTGAGTATCTCAAAATGCCTTTTGCCTTCATCTTTATGTGTAGGCTTTCTAGTAGATTTAGCCTAGCCCCTCATGTTTATGTAATGGTGCTGTAAAGTATAGGGCCTGAAGTTGTCTGCTGTTCTGCAGTGCTAATGATTCCTGGCTCAACGTTCCACTAGGAAAATATAATAATTAATAATGTGACCAAGGAGCCTGCCTCGTAGTATATACATTGGTATATACATTTTCTATAATTATTTCTAATCTCCTAACTATGTATAATATTTACCTGTTTCTTCCAAAGTGAATTCAGCCAAATTAGTTCTTGTGGATAGACACTCACACCTGTGGTCATTGTTGTCATTGCCCCTAACCTTTTTTGGAAAGATATTTGTACTAGAGAATTGCAACTCTTAAAAAAAAATAAAATAAAAAATAAAATAAAATAAAAAGTAAAGACATAAACTTGTGGGCCAGCCGAGTGGCGCGTTGGTTAAGAACTGGCTTGGGATGCCAGAGGGCCCCGGTTCGGATCCTACATATGAGGGCCAGTGACACTGCCCTCTACAGCTAAGATGCTGAACAACAGCTCAACCTGGAGCTGGGCTGTCATGGGTCGCCAGCGACGGCATGGGCTGCAGTCCCTGCTGCAGTGGGTTGCCATAAGCTACCACTGTGAGCGGTTGTCCAGATGCTGGCCACTGATCTGCCTTGCCCGGGAAGAGCGCAATGATGGTGCCAGCTTGGGCCAGTGAAGCAACGTCCTCCACAACTAGACTGAAGAATGAAACAACAGCAACTTGTCTGTTTCCCTTCCCCCGATTCCCCAATCCAAAAAAAAAAAAAAAAAAAGACATAAACTTGTATTTCTGTAGAGTCCTACAAAATAGTATATCTCAAGATTGATTCTTTTCTCTTCCTTATTGCAAGCATTGCATAGTTCCATTTCAGAATCAACATAATCTACTGGAGTTTTATCATTGTGCTAGTCTGAAAAATTTTCCCCCAAGAGATATCCACATCAAATCCCCAGAACCTGTGAATATTACCTTAATTGGAAGAAGGGACTTTGTAGATGTGATTAAGTCAGGGATCTAGAGATGATGTAATCCTTGTTTACCCACATGGGCGTTAAATCCAATGACTAATGTACTGATAAGAAAAAGCCTAAGAGAGGTTTAAGACATGCAGAAGAGAAGATAGATTTGAGATGGCAATGTGTAAACAGAGGCAAGACTGGAATGGTGAAGCCACAGTGACCTCAGACAGCCACCAGAAGCAGGAAGGGACAAGGAATGCCATCTCCCCAGTAGCCTCGGGAGGAAGGGTGGCCTTCCATTACCTTCATTTTATTTTAGACTTTGGTCCTACAGACAAGTGGGAGAATACAGTTCCACTGTTTGAAGCCACCGAATTTGTGATAATTTATTACAGCAACCACAAGAAACGAATGCACTAATAAAAGTTATGACCCTTCCCACATACACATACATTGCCATGGCCACTTTCCTGTTTTGTGTTTCATCATAGCATTCAAAACATTCTAAAATACCATATATTTGGTTCATATATCTTGTTCATTTCTGTCTCTCCAGCTAGATGTCAATTAAGTTATAGGTAAGCATTTTCCTTAAGGACATTCTTTGATCAAATAATAATAAAGCAAAACATACCAAAAATCATATTCTACCTCCCAAGTAATTTTTAAAGGTAATTATTATATTTAGCTGGCTCTGCTATAAAACTGAGATACCACATATTCATTATTCTCACCTAATCGTATCAAAATTCTATCTTTAAAATAATATGGTTAATGTTAGTAAAGAAAAACAAAATGAAATAAAATGCAGATTGTTCATTTGGTGAGAAAAATAGATAGTTATATAGAAGATCAGGATCTAAAAATGATATTTAGGATCCATAAGGTGGTCAACTTGTCACTGTCAAATTTGATATTTCATGTAATGGAAAGTAACATAAGCTTTTGTTGCCTTCAACTAAGAATGATCTACCCAAAACCCCTCTAACTGAGGCAAGAAAACAAAATATATCAGCAAGTGTGTCATTCACCAATAAAGACACAGCAGTTTCAAAGGAATTTTATTGATCTATAATAGAAAAATATTCTATTTCTGTATGCCATTCAATTAAATACTATGAAATATCTGAGTTGTAAAATAAAGACATTTAGAAGAATGCTTATCATACTGAAGTTTTATGCACCTATATGAGAAGCTAGTGTATTTTGTATATAAAATAAGAACTTCTTTTATTTATGGCAATAAAAAAGGAGAACTTAAGATATAGTAGCAATGAATATCTATTGGAGGGTAATATCAATAACTAGAAATAACAATGTAATGTCCATTTCATATTAAAATAAACATCATTCATATAAAGGAGAAATGAAAAAGTAGAAAATATCATTCTATAATTTGTTGTTCTCTTTGTTTAAAAATAAGTGCAATGTTCAAGATTATATTTAAAATGATAAATAGCATAATGTGGATATTTAATAATACATCTTCCTCCATATGCACACATTGATATACAGTTAAATAATGTTCAAAACACCAAACACTATTTTGTGAAATGCCTCTGTGTGCAACTAAATAATTGTCAATATTAAGACTCTAATTTAAATGGTAAACAATAAAGTATCATAATCAACATGCAGCGTGAAGAAAACACATAAAAAATAATTTGATATAATTATTTTCCCCAAATACAAAAAGGCAAAAGAACCTATATATTTGACTGGTTATTAACTCTAGAAACTTTGGAAACTTTATTTAGGCAGGAGTAAGTGTGAGGTATATGTATACACACACACACACACACACACACACACATACACACACACACACACACTCACATACACACAACCTTAAGGTCACAAAGGTATTTTCAATACATTTTTGGCTTTATGGTATTAAATCTAGGACAGCTGAATAGAAGGCAGTGTAATATTCCCTACAACTTTTAAAGAATGATAGGTGCAAATAGAATACTTCATAAATTTCAAAGTATCACGTTAAAAATTCACTTCATTTTTATCTTTTATGACAATGAAAATGCAGATTTGTATTCCAAGATTCACTAAAGCCAGCATATTATTTTTAGACTTTCTAATTAAAAGTAATACATTGATAAAACATGTCCCCTCAAAAAATAAAAATTAGTGCTACAACTTCTACAATTTTAGATATTTGATTTCATGAATATGTATGACTAACTGAAACTTTAAAATGTATATTTCAAGGCATTACAAATCATTTGTTATAGGAACTGATAACAAAAAGACATACAATAATACTGATTTTTTTAAATGGACATTTGAAATTATTATAATGTTGTAACAATTCTGTGGATAAAACCATGTAGATCTTATGAATAACAAAAAAACCCACTATTAGTAATTAGATACCTACACCAAAATTTTATTAATACTTTGTTTAGCTGACTGTAATAAAACATGCAAATGCAATATTTTCATTACTTTCTAATATCTAATTGTTAGCTATTATTAGTGATCTAAAAAGGCTTGAGTAATAATTAGAACACAATTGTATTCAGCTAGGACTTCTCTTCTACATCATAGATTAAGAAACCTACCATATATTTTGACTTAGATGCATACTTCATATCAAAGTCAAGCTAAATGAATCCAGTTCATCCCCTACAGTTCAACCCATTCTTCATCCAGTGTTATTCACCAATATTTGCAGATCACCTTTTATTTGCCAGGTATTGTCCTAAGCACTCACAACACATTAGTGAACAAAACAGATAAAATTCCCTGTCTTCATGGAATGTACATTCTAGAGTTCTATCCACTGGCCAAAACATGAAATATCAGTCATGATCCTGCTATTCTCTCACCCGAACACTCAACGAATAACCAAGTTCTTTCTATGCTACCATTGAAAGAATTCCCTCAAATTCATCCAGTATTCTGCGCTTGATACTACCCAAGCCTAACCTAGAATAATTTCTCTCCACAGTTATTGCTATGTCTCCTAATGATTTTTTCTGCCATCTGTCTTCCTTCCTTTCTTTCATTTTCCACATATCAAGAGAGATTTTTATTAAATGAAACGTTGCTCACCTGCATAAAATTATCCAGTGTAATGAGAGTTTCTGGCTACAGGAGGCAGGAGGCCTTTGTTCCTGTGGAAACAACAAGGAAAAAGCATCAACAGATTAAATAATTCATACTTTAATATGAACTATCAAAGTGTGGTAAATGCAAGACACCCTTGTAAAAATGAATGCAGGAAAGAATGAGAAATTACTCAAAGAACAGAAAGTGATAATAGTTTCCATACCAAAGGTAAGCACCTGGTCTAGGCACCAAAGTGGGCTAAAAGAAATCAGATTAATTTTATCAACACTTTTGTCAAGTCCAATAGATTTGAAATTGGAATATCCCCAAATGCAAATGTAATAATTACTAAAGTCAAAGGTTTCTTTTTGTTTGTTTTGTTTGTTTATCACTCACTATCCACTTCCAGAACTTTGTTGACAGAGAGGCACTTTAGAAAGATCTAGAAAGGGTAGAAAACTCATACAACCCCATGTGGTGATTGGATTCCAGGGTACTGATTAAATATAGTGGTAAATCAAAACTATCTAAAACTATGGTCCTATTGGATTGCCAACTCAAATACTGAAAACATCAGAACAGTCAGAACCACAGTGGTGGCAATACAAGAGTTTGTGTACTGGGCATTGACAAATGAACTCAATCTAATTAAAGGTGTGGCCCACCTCCAGCTAAAATCAATTCTTGGAGAAATCTGAAAAAAAAAAATCAGTCTCTTACTCAAACTGCCACATAGAAAAAAATGGCTTATACTTTTGGGATTGAGGGTGTTGGTAAAATGTTTTGCTTTAAGTGTCACTGCTTTTTATCACAATGCCCAGAATACAATTAAAAAAAAAAGATATGAGGTATGCAAAAAAGCAGAAAATTGTATTCATAATTTAAAAAATCCTAACAGAAGTAGATATAAATGAACCATTTATTGATTATAAGAAAAACTTTAATATATTCATTATACATCGTTTAAGGAACTACGTAATATAATGGGTGAATAAATAGAAAAAGAGAAATGGAACTTTCAAGGAAAATAAATATTAAATTCTAGAACCAAAATAAAGAAAAAACAAAATCTGAAACATTAAATATATTGGGTTGGTTGGCACTTCAAAAGGATCAATGAACATGCAGAGATGGCTCAGAAAGAAACTTCGATTTTTAGATGACTACTGATCTAATATTCAAGCTTAAGGAGAGAGATAAAGAAGAGAAAATTAAAAATCAAAATAAATAGAAGTAAATTAAATAATGAAAATAAAAGTAGAATTTGACTTAATTGATAACACTCAAATAATAGAGAAAACCAACAAAGGAAAACATTTGATTTTTTAAAGGATTAATAAAATTAATAAGCTCCTAAGAAAATTGTTGAAATGAATAAAAACCAGAATCTATCAATAAAGAAATGTCAGAAACTATAACATCATGGCACATTACTATAGATGTTTTACATCATAAAAGGGTAATGATGGAATATTATGAACATCTTGAAATCAATAGATTTAGTAACAAATAAAATGGACAAATTCTTATAAAAATGAAACTCAGAAAAAGCTGGACTACCACACAGAGGAAAAATGAATCCAAAATGGCGACCGACCTTGGTTGCAGTCCTTTTCCAGAGGCAGGTGTACTTCGTACAGTGGTGCATGCTTGAAAAGGGACAGGCTCCAGGAAACACGTCCCCTTCTCATCACAGCATCTGCTTGTTAAGATTTTGCAGATATAAAGTCTATTGAGAAAATGACTATCTTTTCCTGCTATGTGATAAACACGTAATTCATGCAGAACATTTGTATCCCTGCAGACACCACAACTGAAAAAGAGTCCAACTGCAGAAGTTGTGCCATAAGATTTTTTTTTATTGCTGTAATTTTATTAAACAGCATTTTCAAAAAAAAAAAACAAAACAAAACTGAAACAAGATCTCACTAATCCTTTAAAATCAAATATGTAATTAAAAACTTCCTCCCAAAAAAAGGCCAAAAGTCCAGATGACTTTATTATTGAATTATGTCCATATTTTAGAAAGAAAAAAACCCTTCATGACCTGTTTTATGAGGGCAGCTTTACTTTGCTTTCACAATTTGACAAAGATAGATCAGGAAGATGACACAATAGGAGGTCCCCTAATCATATTCCCCTTCAGCAACAATAATTTGGCAGCAATAATCCACAGACAAAAGTGCTTTTGTGGAGCTTCGTGATCCAGGTAGGTGACTGTGAAACCCAGTGGAACCCATGAGCAACTAGGATTGTTTTGTGAAGGCAGGTGGCAGACACATGCATGTGGTCCCAGCTATGGACCCAGGAACAGCCTGTGCCCCTGTCAATTACCTACCTCCCCACTTGGCCTTGCTCCTGCCACCAGCATCATTAGCCAAATGACACCCTAGGAGTCATGCCTCCTGTGTTTCAGGTAACTTCTTCCTAGTGAACTATGGCGAGTAAAATAAAGAACAAATATAAATATCATCAAGGGAGCTTTAGAGATAATATGTTTAATAAGTTAATCTAGTTGGTGGTTTTACACAAAGGTAAAAATCTTCAAACTGTAAACCTATGATTTGTGTATTTTCTTACATATAAATTATTCCTTTCTAAAACGTAAATCCTAAAATATAACAAATGAAAACAAATAAGCAGAAAAATATAAACCCATTTTTAGTGTATCCCTATTCACCATGAGATGAATTCTAAAATGCTTAATATGTTTGAAGACCTACTGTAATCTAGCCCCTGACTGTTGACATAATCACTCAGATTCTCAATTTATTTCATATCTAGTCACTCTCTGCCTCATATTCTCTGTTATATGCAAGAAAAAATAAAATATTTTAAATTACCAGCATTATATTTTCCATCACATTAAATTACCTGACAATTACATTTGCAAACTTGTTGCAATGATGTTGCTAACCTTTCTTGATATCAGAGGGATTATTCATTATGACTTTCTACCAACTGGACAAACAGTTAACCAAGTTTACTATTTGGAAGTGCTGAAAAGGCTGCATGAAAAAGTTAGACAAAAATGACCTGAACATTTCACCAACAATTCATGCCTCTTGCATCATAACAATGCACCAGCTCACACTGCACTGTCTCTGAAGGAGCTTTTAGCCAGTAAACAAATAACTGCCCCATCTGACAAGTAAGTTCTTGAACTCATCCAAGAAAAAGTGTTATATACCTCATTGCTGCCAGATCTATGATTATATGGCTTCTCTTCTGAAAGAGTGGATTATATTATTTATTTTTAAGAGTATTTTTTTTTTAGCTGAGCCATCCTGCCACCTGTTGGCAGCTCTGCAGCAGCTCAGCTCCGGCCAGGAATTGAACTGGTGACCCTGTTGCTCAGAGCTCGCACACTTGAGTGAGCCATTACCCAACTGAGCTACTCAGCCGGCCCTTTTTAAAGAATATTTTGATGGTTCTAATCAAACTCCAAAGTATGTGATGGAAATAAAGAATCTAGAGTAATTCTTACACGGGGAAGCATCAAAAAGCTAAAGTGACATCGTGATGAAGGAAAACTTTGAAGAATAACAATGTGTTATCTGTCCCAGGCACTACATCCTACACAATGTATATCACCTTCCCTTCTGTATGGACCTCAAAAATACGCAGAATGGATTCATGTGTTTGAATTCATTGTTCAAGTCTGTGAAGGTCCTGTATTCTAGGCCTATGTAAATTGCGGGAGTTAGGTAAAAACACTATCTGTATATTTGGGCATATTGTCATATTATGAACTGTCATTATTTGGTTGGTATGAGAGGATTTACATTTTGGATATCTGTCAGTCATTGCCAATTCAATGGGCGTTTCAGTGAGATGTTCTTCCTATTTGATTGCTTCGATGATAAAACTCTAGGCGACAACACCATGTGCTTTTATAAAAGAGTTCTTCACACATGCTAGATAAGAACTTTCAGAAATCCCATTCCTTCTCTATCATTGTCCATCTGAAAGTGTTTCACTTGAAACAGAAGCAATTGAATAAATGGGGTACGAGAAAGTGAAAAGCAACCCCGACCATGCATGAGTTGGCCTGCTCTATCAGCGAGGCCTTGGTGTTCCTCAGAGTTGGTCTGACGCTCAAAGCTAGGCCTTGGTGTTCTCCTAGTAAACATAAACAATTTAAGGGAGCATCAACATCAGACAAGAGCTCTCTGAAACTATTATGGATGATGACAAAGACAAGAGACAGATTGTGAACAGTTCCAAGCCACAAAAGTGGCTCTCTGCCCACCTATCCTGGTTGAGTGAGATAACTGTTGCTTCTTTACCCATTATGGTATTCGCCTCATTCTAGCCCTGTTTTATTCTAGATAAGGTTAATTATCATACCCAGTCAACCCAGATCAAACTCTTGCTTTCTTTACCTCTCCAAAATTACCTAACCCAAGGCTAAATCCTATAAGTATTTTTCAATACCCTCTTACTGAAACGCCACATGATTCTCCCTGAGGTGTATTGCCTCTCACTGCAAGAAACAATAAACTTAATTGTTCAACTGCAGAGGTCTCCCTGGTTGTCTTTGACCGAAAAACATTAAAAGTTCAAAGATAAGTCCTACTGGGTCTAAAATAGCCAAGCTCTGAAATTTGCTTATTAGTCTTAGAGTTTCACTTCTTTCTCTTTAACAATATACATCTTTAACTTTTATATCATAATTTTACCACATCTTATATATAATAGATTATAATATTGTCCATGGCATGTCCCTAACATGGTTTTCACACCTTGATTCCAAAAAGTGTTATCTTTTAATACTTTAATACCATGAACAGACATATATGTGAGAAATATCCATGCAAATAAACTTCCACATTTTGCAAAATGTGAGTAACCCTTTTTGAATGAGTTTAACTCAATGGGAAAAAAAAAACAAACATATTTTTTAGCTGTCTTTTAATCATAACGTGCAGATTTGTTCTTTGTTCTTCCTTGCCTGCATTTGAAATTTTAGACAGCCCAGCTTTTCCTGGATACAGTTAGATAATTTAAAAAATCATAGTCACTTCCATTCATACCAACATTCTCAATTAAATGATAAAACATGCAACTAATTTAAAGCTTCTCTCTCTCAGCCCTTTAGCCCCTTTACTGCTTTCAACATAGAAGCCAGGAGTGGGTAGTATGATAAACCTGAGTCTTCCTTGTTCCCATACCTGTTTTTTGTTTTTTTGGTTTTGTTTATTTTTTATCCTCCTTACACTAGGATTGCCTGGAGATTAGAGTAGGGGCAAAAATAATAGGTAAGGATTTTCTGTCATGTATGAAGTTGGCACTAGTTCCCTCTAAGTGAGGCACATTGCCCAATGCTGAATCTTTCCCTCCTATTTTGTGAACAGGGTGAATGGAAACTAACGAATGGTAGGACAGCACCTCAGGGTTCACAATCATGGAAGCTGTTGCCACCCCTAAGCCTGAGCAGAAAAATAAATGTTTACAAGAGCCAGAGAAAGAATTATAGCTGTAGGAAGGAGAGCTATCAACAGGAGCTGTCATCATCAGTAGAAGAATTCAACCACCACTAGATAATGGCAAGGCTGAAAGAGAACAACAGGAAAGTATACCCTAAACTCACTTCACTGCTACCCTTTGATCTCCTTGCAGCAACTCTAATTAACTTAATCCAATCAGAAGCCAGAAAGCAAAGAAGCCAGCTAGTGGATTCTGTTACACAGCTTCTCAGGACATGGAGAAAGGTAGCGAATAAGAAATTGATCTGAAGGGGTAAATGATGTATATTGAGCATATCCCCTCAGGCCAATGAATCTAGCCTCATGTAATGCAATAAACCATAAAGTAAAAAAAGTTTAAAAATACAGCAGAAAGAATCAAGTATTAGAATTATTAAGGTAGTTCAGCAAGCTTTCTAGACACATAATCAACTTGAAGTTATGAATATTTTCCTTACTAGCAACAGCCAACTAGAAAATATCATACAAAATGAAGCATAATCCTCATTATCAACAAAATGATTAAGGACTTTAGAATCAATTCAGTCAAAAAATGATAACAACTTTCTGGAGAAAATCTGTTCTATTAAAAGACTCAAAAGAAAATTAAACATGGAAAAATATTCTATGTGCATATATGGAAGCAATTAAAATTTTCTCCAAGTCTATAAATCCAATGATAGTCCTATTCAAGGTGAAATATGCTTTTAAAACTTAACAAATTAATTCTAATACTCATATTAAATATAAATGCTCACTTATAGATAGGTTAATTTTGAAAAAAGCAAAGACATGTCACTCATTCAATCAGAATACACAGTTAAAAAGCTCGGCACAAAGTATGAGTGTAGTATCAGTGAGGAACACTGGAAGGAAAAAGAGGATGTATGTATGGGTACTTGATACACAATAAGATGGCACCATAATCAAAAGAATTAATATTATTAAATATCCATACTACCCAAAGCCACCTGTATATTAAATGCAATCACTATCAAAATTTCAATGACATTTTTACAGTAAAAAGAAAAAAATATCTAAAATTAATATGGAACCACAGTAGACTCCCAAATAGCCAAACCAATCTTGAAAAAGAAGAACAAAGTGGTAGGCATCACACATCCTAATTTCAATCTATGTTACAAAGCTAGAGTAATTCCAACAATATGGTCCTGATATAAAAGCAGACACATAGACCAATGGAATAGAACAGAGAGCTCAGAAATAAACCCACACATATACAGTCAACTAATATTTGATAAGGGAGCCAAAAATATCCAATGAGGAAAAGACAATCTTTTCAATAAATTATGTTGAAAACACTGCATATCCACACGAATAAGGATGAAATCGAACCTCTAACTTATATCTCTCCTGAAAAATAACTTGAAATAGATTAAAAACTTAAATGTAAGACCTGAAACCATAAAACTCCTTAAAAAAATAAGGAAGAAATTTTGTTGACATTGGTCTTGGCAATGATTATTTGCATTGGACACCAAAAGCACAACAAAACAAAAATTAAGAAGTGGGACAATATCTAACTAAAAAGTTTCTGCACAGCAAAAGAAACAATGAATAGGATGAAGAGGCAACCTACAAAATAAGGAGAAATATTTGCAAACCATATATCACATAAGGGTTAATATCCAAAATATATAAGGAACTCATATAACTTTATGGCAAAAAATAATAATCTGACTAAAAAATGGACACAGGACCTAAATAGAAATTTTCCAAAGAAGACATACAAATGGCCAAGTACACAAAAAGGTTCTCAAAATCTCTAATCATCAGGAAAATGCAAATGAAAATCACAATGAGATACCATCTCATACCTGTTAGAATGGCTAATATAAAAAAGACAAGAAATCACAAGTGTTGGTGAGGATTCAGAGAAAAGGAAACCCCTGTGCACTGCTGGTGAGAATGTAAATTGGTACATAGCCACTATGGAAAACATTATTTTCCTCAAGAAATAAAAAATAAAGCTACCATATGATTCAATAATTGTACTTCTGGGTATATATCCTAAAGAAATGAAATCATATCACAGAGATATCTGTACTCCCATATTCACTGCAGCATTATTTACAATAGCCAACATATTGGAACAACCTAGTGTTTATCACCAGATAAATGAATAAAGAAAATGTGGCATACAAAAATGATGTCATATTACTTGGCCATAAAAAAGAAGGAAATCTTGCTATTTGCAACAATATGGATAGATCTTGAGGGCATTAATCTAAGTAAGAGAGAGAAAAATGCTGCATGATCTCACTTATATGTGGAATCTAAAGGGGAAAAAAGCTAAACTCAAAGAAACAGAGCATAGAAGTTTGAATGGGGATTACCAAGGGCTGAAGGTTGGTCAAAGGGCACAAACTTCCAGTTATAAATAAGTTCTAGGCATATAATATGCATTGTGGTGACTATAGTTAACAATACTGTATTATAGATTTCAAAGTTGCTTAGAGAGTAAATCTTACATGCTCTTACCACACACACACACACACACACACACACACACACACACACACACACACAAATATTAAGTATGTGCAGTGATGAATGTGTTAACTAACCTTACTGTAGTAATCATTTTGCAATATATACATATATTAAATTATCATATTGTATATCTTGTAATTATACAAATTGCTTAGAGAGTAAATCTTACATGCTCTTTTACCACACACACACACACACACACACACACACACACACACACACACACAAATATTAAGTATGTGCAGTGATGAATGTGTTAACTAACCTTACTGTAGTAATCATTTTGCAATATATACATATATTAAATTATCATATTGTATATCTTGTAATTATACAATGTGATATATCAAGTATATCGCAATGAAGCTGGGGGAAAAGGTAGCATCGCAAAGACATGGGGAAAGGGCAGATTTTGTTTTTTTCATGATATTGTAGGAAAGACTGTCTCACTATATGGAGAAAATTAAATCTGGGTGCTGACTTTACACAATAGATAAATGTGTCTTCTAGATTAAAGAAGCAATTACAGAAAGGTAAATATAAAGTTAATTTCCCTATTGAAGAATATATTTGTAATATAGGTGTATAGAAATATTTAAAATAATTGATAAGCAAAAATCATGAACTGAAAACAATTGGTTTGACATCAAAACTTAGGACCATTGAATAGACAGAGGGGAGATTAAAAGAACATATTTGCAACATATAAAACTAATAAATAATTTAAAAAGAGAATATACAAATAATTGCAAATCTCCAAGAAAAAGATGGAAAGCTGGACAGGAAAAATGAACAAAAGGCTTGAAAGGTAGCTCACAGAACAAGTATCCAAATGTCTGACAAACATATGTAGACTTGTTCAAACTCACTATTAATTAAACAATTGCAAATTATAACAATGAGATACAATTTTATATTCATCAAAATGTTGAAAATCCAAACATGGGATGATTCCAGTTATTGGCAAGGATGTGGATAGACAGGAACTTCCATGCTCTGCTGGCAGTGAATACACCAACAGTCATTCCGTTGAGCCATCTGGCAAGATTTAACAAAATTATGTATCCATGTTTTCTATGACACAGAAATCTCGGGCTTTGCATGTATTCCAAAAAACTACTTGCACAAATCAATGTAGTGATATTTATAGTGAAGCTCATCTTAGAACTTTCTGTGGTATACAAAACATAGGCATCCTAGGCATCCATCACCAGAGAACCAGTCAGTAAACGTGGATATGGACCATAAGGCAGCAGTAGGACACAGTGAGGCATATAGATGGCTGGAAAATACAGCATTACCAAAGGGAGAAATTGAGCAGAGTCCACACACACACACACACACACACACACACACACGCGCGTGCATGCGCAAACATGCACAGATGCCCATGTTTGCACACACAGATACACATACACAAAGTTATTTACATTGTTTGAATGAGTTGGAATGATGTTTTAAACCAGATTTGTATGTTTAACAGTAAATATTAGTAAATATCTATGGAATCAACTGTGTGTGTGATTATGTGTGTGTACATATGTGGGTATGTAAATATGTGTGTGTGTGAATGTGTGTATGACACATATTTTTAAAGGCATAGTTAAGGTTATCATCTGTTTTAGTCAGTTCAGGCTGCTATAACAGAATACTCTAGAATAGGAGGTTATATAAACAACAGAAATTTATTTCTCACAGTTCTGGAGGCTGGAAGTCCAAGGTCAGGGTGGCAGCATGTTTGGTTTCTGGTGAGAGCCCTGTTTTGGATTACAAATTGCCAGTTTCTCTTTGTATTCTCATATAGTAGAAAGAGAGCAAGCTGTCTGAGGTCCTTATATAATAATCTGATTAATCCCACTCATGAGGGCTCCACCCTGAGGACCTAATTACCTCCCAAAGTTTCTATCTCCCAATACCATCACACTGGGGATTAGGATCCCAATGTATGAATTTGGAGAGGGGACACAAACATTAATGCTACTGCATCATCCCAGTATATACAGATTTTCAATAGTTTATCCCCATGATTCAATTACAAAATGGTGGATTTAAATTTTTCGACATTCAAAATATTTAGAAAAGGAAGCTTGAAATATTTCCTTATTTACAACTTAGTGATTTCCTATTTCTCATGTTTATTTTGTGAGGACTATTGAAAAAATGCAGGAAACTGCTTCACAGCCAAGTAGTGACAGTATCAATTATCCTTCACATGAGTTAAATTCTTTTCTTTGCCTTCTGCGAATTTGCAGATTAAAGCCGGAGTCAGAGAGTGTTCTGAGAACACATAAGGGACAGTAAAATGAATTTTTGCCCTTAGAATTTTTGATGGAAAAGAAAAGGAAATTTAATCAGCCACTTTACATTTACATTATTGATTACCACCAGGATTTTGACTGTCATGGGTAAATGTCAGGGACACTAATTAGATTATTTCACAATTTGTGTGGAAATTAACAGCAGGTATTATTGCATACAAAGTGTAATCTTGAAGAGAAGCTTTTTATTCGTTTAAGTCTTTTCTTTCCTCACAAGGCTGCTTTCTTTCCCTATACCTTTCATATCCGTAGGATGATGGATCAAACTGTGCATCCTGCAGAATATAGATTGGTGCTGGGATGTTCTGTAAATTTAAGTATGCAGACAGTGTGATTCTTATCCATGATATACCAAGGGTCTGCATCGCCACATGGAAAGATTAATTACAACTCACATCAATTTTGGCCTCTAGATGTCATGTAAAGAACATAACATCAGAGAGGAGGCTGCAGGATTTTGACGATGGCCGTCTGAAACACTGTATGAGCAGGAGGGGGAGAAGAGAAAGGGTTCTTGTATCCTTCTACAGGGTGCGCATTCTTTTACTAAGCAGGCAAAGTCAGATAGGCTAAAATCATGTCTGGGAAGTGCTATCAGGGCAGGCTCACTCACTTCAATGAGTCAACTCAGGGTGAAAATAAGAGAGATGAAGACTTAGAAGAGGTGTGCTCCCTACGACCAGTCTCTAGGATTGAAAGTGATACTATTGGTAGCATTAAGAGTATTCGAGACGGTGTAGCAATGAATACTCTATTGCATATCTAAGAGGAAAAATGAGAAAGAAACAAGAACTGACATTTATGGGCATTTTAATGATCCTTCTTTGAAAGGAGAATAAATAGGAGAGGTCTTGGTTTGAATGAATCTTAATTAAATTATTACATATGTTTAATTACAGTATTTTAGTGTGAATCCAGACAAACAATATGGGCTTCAAATTTTGTGCAGGCTGCTTCACAGCAGGAAAATAAAATGTGTTTCAACCTGTTTTGCAAAAAGGGTCAAAAAGGAAACTAGATGAATCACAGAAAAAAAAAATCCATCACAAAAATTGTATAACGTGGATTAAAAAAGGAGACCGCATCTGTTCGTTCCCATGTTTCTTACAATCTTCAGTTAATTCATCACAGCGTAGATCCCTGGATACTTAAGGACAATGGGGAATGTCCACAAGCCCTTCCCTTATTTCCATTTGCAGCCCTAGAGTTCAGTGGGCTGCAAACAACAGCCATTTAAATGCCTTCCTGGGAGAATAGATATGCTGCGAGTAGACAAGCTGGCTGTAAAACGAGCAAGAAAACACAAAGCAGACACTGAGGACAGGGAAATCATGCAGAAGAACCAAAAGGAAGGAAGAGAAGCAGAATATAAGAAAATGAGAGTCTGCTTAAACCGATGTATGATAATAAGCTCAGACAACTGGAAAAACTTCACAATCGAAACTGAAACAGCACATCTGATTTTAGAAGCAGAACAGTGGAATAATGAACAGTGTTGAACCTTTTGGTTGTTAAAACTAGGTTCAGATTCATCCCCAGGAAAACTCTAGTGATTGAAAAAGTACTGGATTCCCCTGGAGTAGCTAAAGTTGAATTTCTTCTTTTTCCCTGGAGCGGCCAAAAAAGGGAAAGAAGCTCAGAGTAATTGCTGAACTCAGTCTCATAATTATAGGTCTTGCTAGTGCACCTGAGTTAAGCAACTTTTTTAACCAAAGAAAAGTTCACTGATGTGTACAACAAAAAACATTATTACTTCTAAAGTCAAATTACATTTTTTACTCTAAAAGAAATACCACAGCATTTTCAAATCATCGTATTGGGTTGTCGGAGAAATCATGACGCATGTTTGCAACAGATGGCACTAGTTCATTTTTGGAAGTACTAGAGTCATTTGCATCTATGTTATTGCTATGGCATTTGACAGCTGACAGTTCTAGCTTCATTCTAAACAAAAATTGAGCGATTTGGTTGAGTTTTGGAGATTTCACAACAAGTTGAAGATGGAAGAAGCAAACTGTGCAATTTTGCCATATTTTACTGTTTTACTTCCATAAAGGGAAGAACGCATGTCAAGCTTGTGAAAAATCGCACAAAGTTTATGGTGACAATGCTCTACAAGAATGTCAGTGCCAACCATGGTTCATGAAATTCCGTGCTGGTGATTTTGATCTCAATGACGCTCCTAGGTCAGGGAGGCACACCAAGGTTGATGACGACAAAATAAAGGCATTGATGGTCAAACCCACATTACACAACACGAGAGATTGCAGAAACATTGAACATCCATCATTCAAGCATTCATGACCACCTGAAGAAGCTGGGATACGTAAGTAAGCTCAATATTTGGGTTCCGCATGAACTCAAAGAAGTTCATTTGACGGTGCGTATAAACATCTGCAATATGCTCATTAAACGTGAGGAAAATGATCCTTTTTTGAAGTGACTGATAACTGGTGATGAGAAATGAATTCTTTACAACAATGTGGTGCACAAACAGTCTTGGTCCTGATGTGATGATTCACCTCAAACGACCTCGAAAGCAGACATTCATCAGAGGAAGGTTATGCTCTCAGTGTGGTAGGATTTTAAAGCTGTCATGTTTTTCAAGCTCCTACCAAGGAACCAAACACTCAATTTGAATGTGTACTGTCGGCAATTGGACAGTTTGAACAAATCCATCATACAGTAACATCTAGAGCTTGTTAATGGTAAAGAAGTTGTGTTCCATCGCGGCAACACAAGACTACACACAAGTTTGATCACCAGTCAAAAATCATTGGAGCTTGGATGGGATGTGTTGCCACATCCACCATACTTGCCTGACATTGTGCAGTCAGACTTCCACTTGTTTTGCTCTCTTCAAACTCCTTGCGTGGTATAACGTTCAATTCAGATGAGGCTATAAATCAGCACCTTGTTCAGTTTTTCTCAAATAAAGACAGGTCCTTCTATGAACTAGGAATTATGAAGCTCACTGAAAGATGGCAAAAGGTTATCAAACAAAACGGGCAATATATCATTGACTGATCTTTGTTCTTTATATAAATAAATGTCCTTTGAAAAACGTAGACAAAATACGTCATGACTTTTCTGACAACCCAATATTACTCTCAAGTCTTTTGTTAGCCATAGGCCTACCATTCTTGATGATCTCTTTCACTGCTGATTATTTTGACTATTTCCTACAGAAGAAACAACTGCAAAAGAGATCACTAGGCCCAAATCAAAAAGCGTTAGAAGCTGGAACCTGTGTGCCTGCAGTTCCAAGACAAATGGGGGAAAGTTTCTCTTTGAAAATGGCATCTGTCACCCAGCTCATGACCAAAATTTACCCCAACATGTGACTCAAGTGTATATGAAAACATCAACACAGAAAAGAAAGGTCACAATAGCATACACCATAATTCTTCAATATATTTCTAGAATCTATAGGAATTTACACTAGCAAAGAGCTGGTAGAGCCTGACATAGTCTGTCCATTTAGTAAGTCTATCTGCAAGAAGTCCAGGCTAGCCACCTAGAGTTTTGCTTCATTGAAGGCAGAACTCTGTGTGTACCTTCCTCCCTGCCACTGGATCAGCAACTCAAGCCCTGGAAGGATTCTCAGTGAACCAGCAAACTGCACACATAGCCCCACATCTCCTTAAAGAATATCAGTGTGCTTCTATTAAGGCTCCTCCACTTGTGTGCCCCTCAACTCTTTCTGTGACACCATCAGTATTTGCATTAGAGTATTGGGTTCATTCTCATTCTGTCCTTTGTTCTTATTTGTCATTCATCACTAGAAGCACATAATTCCTATGTAAAACCTCATACCAAGTATCCTTTTTCAAGCATGAGAATCACTGAGAAAAAAAGAATACTAAATAGGAGGGAGGGAGAGAGGGAGGGAGGGAGGAATGAAATAGAAAGTCAAAAGATAAGTTCAAATTCTTAGGTGCTCAAAGGACAGAGAGACAGAGGAAGTGTTTGAGGAACAGAATAACAAGACCTAGGATCAATAAATCAAAACACACTCTCTTTTCCCATGTTCGTGTTCTATTTCAATCTGTACTTGCTTGGAGGAAAATAAGCCATTTTCTGTTCTCTCTAGTTAATTTTGTGTTCACTGGAGTATGTAAGTATGCTTCTTAACACTTATAAATAATAGTGGATGTGCTGAACACTGGGAGAGAAATGGCTTAAAGTAAGGAAAGTGACACTATACCCTTTCTTATCAATAATTCTGTTTTTACAAATTTTTTTAAACCATAAGCCAAAACCTATTGAGAAATTGTGTAATATCTGATAACAATACATACTCTAAATCAGTGTTTGCTCTGCAATTTCCCCCATATCATGTGATAAACAACCAAAAGATACAATATCTATCACTCTTAGAATAGTCAAGTTTTACCCATTTCTCCTCTTTTTTTTAATTTCTTAAAACCAAGAATTGTAGTCTCTAACAGTACCTTTTTTTTTTGCCATAGTACTCTGAGGTGTTTTTCAATAAATATAATTACTGATTTTTTTCTTAACTAAGAAATGAGAGGAAAAGAAGGTTTTCATAGTGTTAAGACTAGCTATTAAACAGAATTTCTTTTTCCTTAACAACACATGCCAGACAAGCACACACAATACTTTACAGGCATTCGTCCAATTCTTATACCAAATACATTCAAGGAATCATTGCAACACAGGTCTAGAAAGAATATCAAATGATAAATTCTTCCCCTCACAGCTGATAAATTCCAAAGATGAATAAATTAGGACTCCATTTTCCTCTGTGTCCCCTCCCTGAGAAGAGTCATACAATAATTCCTACTAATAGACATTATTATTGTGAGTTTATCATTTTATGTGAGTATGTACACACATACTGATGTTCTTTGTATAAGTATTAAACCAGTTTCTAGAACACTTCTTCATAGCAGATTTTACTCATCTTTCTAAAGAATAATATTTTCAAGAGTGCTAAATAGCTCAATTTCTTGTCTCAAAGCAATAGTGATTATGTCATCATTCCTACTGCTTAATCCAAATTCAAGATACTGCTATTTCAACCTCTTCTCTGTCATTCTATCATCACCACATACACATAACATTACTTGCTACTATCTAGTTTCATAAACTTAGAAAATAATAGTAAGCTCCCACTGGCCATCTCATTTCTAGAATAGGTTCAGTGCCTATAGTTTTCCTGTTAAAATTCTTTTCCTAACCAAATAAACCCCCACACTGCCCATTAAATCCCAAATACCTCCTGTGGGTATTGCATGTTGATTCTTTTGCTGGATGTTGATGGATATGTGTGTTAGGAATACAAATAACCCACTTCTAGATGAGCATCATTAAAAAGTAAACAATTTTCTATATCAAAATTAGTATTCTGTGTGGATCCCTGTTCTAGACAGGGCAACTCCAGCTTCTCTAATATATAAAATCCCAAATCTCAGTGGCTTAACATAATAGCAGTTTCTTTCTCTCTCATGTAACAGTCCAATGTTGGAGTTCTTTGTAGAATACAGATTTCCATATGGGATTTCAAGGACTCCAACTCCTTCTATATGGTGGGTCCATCTTCCTATAGACAACAATGGACCAGGACTCCTGAAACTTCCCAAGGCCCTTTCAGTGGATCGACTAGTTTTATAATGACACTAAAATGTTATTTGTCCCAAATGAACAGTTGCATTTTCCAAAACTATATGGTATGGGAAATCACAGCCACTTGAATGTGGAAGATATTTAGATTATATGGAAAGATATTTAGATTCTGTGGCAGAGCATGCCTTGGTTGAGTTTCCTCCATTTCTTATTCTTATAACTTCTCTCAAGTAGGTTTTCAGTCATCATCTGTTAACATATCCCTCTTCCAAGAGCATGATAAGCAAATCCAACAAATATGAATATTGAATAATGAGTAAACATTAATAAGAACATAAAAGAGTTTAATGTATCAGACTGTACAGGGATCGTCATGGCAAGTTGTGCAGGTTATACATTGAATAAAGCTGATAGCTGCAGATATTGGAGGCTGAAGTCCAGCCAGCTCCCCTTAATAAACCTGGAACTTGACTGTTTCCCTCCCCAAAAGAGGAAGTTTTATTTATTAAAAATGCCTAAATTCACCTGATGGGGTGCT
Source organism: Hipposideros armiger (assembly GCF_001890085.2). Lineage (NCBI taxonomy): Eukaryota > Metazoa > Chordata > Mammalia > Chiroptera > Hipposideridae > Hipposideros > Hipposideros armiger. Next base: position 504,853 of record NW_017732379.1, on the reverse strand, counting down.
TTTTTAATCATTTACACACAGATGCCATACAGGCCATTAGCAGCTGTCTACTCTATGAAGAAAAATGTTTAGTATGTCTTTATTGTCATACCCTTGGTACTTTCATTAGTCTCTGATGCATAATAAAAACTCAATAGGTATTTGTTGAATGAATCCACAAAAGTATTAAACCATGGATCAATGTGTAACTAGAAAGATGCTTATAATGGCATAGTTTAGTACCCTGTCCTTGACTCTGAGCCAGTCAACATTTTTATTAATTCCTGAGATATAGAAAGAAAAATTATGCTGATTAAATTTTCAGGTGACTCAAATCTGAGAGGATTAACTAATACAATTGATGACATTATCAAGATTCAGAAAGAAAAACAACAACAACAACAACAACAAAAACGGCAGGGTAAATGATGGGCTCAAACTAACACAAACCAATTTAACCAAAATAAATCTCCTACAAGTGGGCTCAAAGAAACAATTTTATAATTATATGCTTAGAAATGCTTGACAAATAGTAGTTTATATTTTAAAAAATGCCTAAAAATTTTTGCTGACTAAAATTATGACAGACCTTAATAATATAATTCAGTGTCAAAATGGTCAATTATTAATGCAAAAAGTGTCCAAACTTAAAGATACAGTAGATTAACCAAGTGCTGGACTTGTCATTCAACATCTTAAGTCTTATGTCAGTTTGGGATGTTGTATTTTTAAAAGCTTGTATTGATACAGGTAGATTTTGTTTCTTCCTGAGGAATGTTTACTTACAGAGAGAATGAAGGTTAAAAATATCTAGGACTCACTTGGTATTTATCTTCAGATATTTCAAGTGTGTTCCAGTCTTCCAAAAGGAGTCTGGCCTTACATTGAATTTCTCTAGATAGCAGGACTAGAATTTATATTGGGAACGTACAGGAAATTATATAACATCTGAATATAAGAAAAGGTGTCCAACAATTAAAGCTGTCAAAACCAAAATGAGCTCCATTTAAGTCATTGTGCTTTCCCTTCTTGACAATATTCACAGAGATTTCAGATGATAGTACTATGTCTCAGAATAATTGTTCCCTTTATCAGGGAACATAGATAATTTCAAAGGTCCCTTACTTGGCCAAGATTCTATGCTATATTGTGATTCTAATTCTAGTATGAAGTAGTAATAATAATTAGTAGGAAAAAAGGAACTTAGTCTCTTTGTCCATTTATTGCTCCAGCAAAATATTTATGGATTAATTCATGTAAACCATTGAGAATCTGCCACCCCTGCCATCTCATCTAAATGTCAGATGCTACAAATATATATACACAGTTGTCCTCACTGATCTCTTTCTCTCTTTCTCCTGGGATATTCAAATTACTTTGTCAACAGTTGAGGTGGGCCCCTAGACCACCCATCAGTTACTTCTTTCCCTGACTTTCTCACTCTCTCCAATTCTTAAAATCAAAAAATTATTAGCATAGTCATTGTCATTCTGTCTATAAAGAAGGTGTCATATCAACAAGGATATCCAAAAGTCACATACCCAGTAACATTATTACTCGGGAAAGAAAGAACCTTTGTTTACCCAGTAACACTACTGAAATATGTTGTGCAGAAAACTTACCAATAAAACATGGTACTTTTTAATGTCATTTTAAATCATTACACTGCCCTAAAGACAATTTGAAAAATTAGTAAATGGCAGTTAAACCCAACTTATCATATTTGTTTCCTATTCTAAAGGCTATTTTGTTTATGTTTTTGCTTTTTTTTTTTTTTTAGTTAGTTTTTTTCACTCAAGGCCCAAAGTACTGGTTTTTCTAAAAGGTGAAATAACACAATGAAATGATGGGAAAAAAAGTAGACTGAAAATATCCATTTTGTATAAGCAATATACCTTCATGCATATATTATCAAATTTGCTGGGGGAAAAACCAGAAACAGCAAATTTTTGTTTTCAAATTTTGCGCAATTCAATGAAAATAACAACTGTTTTAAAATGCTGAATTCAAAGAAACTGGATGCCACAAAGTAGAACTGCAGGACAGAACAAATCCCATGTGCAAAATACCAAGCCAAAGTAAGAAGCCACAGTTGTAACAAATATTACATTCAGCAAGGGGTAGTCATACATATCAGGCACTACATGTATCTGATGATGAAGGCTAATCTGAGCCTAACGATTCATTCAATATGGATCCTTTTGGACCAAAATATAAATCATAAAATCAGCCTCACAATGAAATACAGCAACCAGGTGTAGACTCCCACTGCTGCTCTTGATGTTACTTTATGCAGAATTTGAAATGGAAATATGAGAAGCAGATGGAAGAAGCGTTCTAATCTACAGTAGGTTGATAGTATTGAGGAGCAGTTCACTAATTTCTTATTGTCAACCATGAATCACCCCATAGCATCTTTCTCTCCTTTATGCAAATAGATTTACACTCAGTGTGACATTGTGAAAGTACTATGACTCTATGTCCCCCAAGCCTTAGCATACTGCATATTTGGTTAAATTCTCTTGCTTTTCCAACAAGAAATTCTAAAGATGTGTATACTCAAAAATGATTATAACTGACAAAATATTTTTGAAAAATTTGTGTTATGTTCTAAAGGCATTGGATGTTCTATTTAGTTCATTGGTAAGAAACAGGCAAAGCTTATTCACATAACATAGAAAGACAGAGCTAAGACTAAATATATTAATCTTATAAATACTTAAGTCATTTATTTAAAGAAAAGCAAAACATAACACCTGTTTCACCTAAACTAAAGACATTCAAAGAGATTTTTTTCAAGTAGACAAAAATATACCTGCCTAATGTAATACAATTGTTATGAAGACCAATTTAACAATATCTACTGAAATTACAGATTCATCTGCCTTTGACCTAACAATCTCATCTCTAGGAATTTATCCCAAAGATATACTAGCAACAACATAAAAAGAAATATGTACAAGGTTACTTATCGAAGGATTGTTTTATATCAGCAAAAAGTGTAAGTAGCCCAAATATCCATCAATATGAACTTGTTTAATAAGTCATGGTATACTCCACAAAGTGGAATACTCTGCTACTATAAAAATAAATGAGGACATTTTTATATACTGCTCAGGAGTAATCTCTTAGATTTATCATTAGTTGAAGAAAAAACATAAAGTAAGTATGTTATATCACCGTTTAGCTGTGAAAGAATAGGATGTGAATATATATGTTTATATTTGACAATGCAGTGAGAAAACAAGGTGTTCTTTAATGTTTACTTATAGGTAGAGCGAAGGTATAGGCTCAAGGACAAAGGTACAGAAACTAGGTATCTTTGACCACACTGATATTCATCTGTTTTTATAAAAATCCTGAAAATAGAAAAGAATATGACAAACAAAAATAAACAAATAAACAAAATTGTGTAACCTATTGGTGTCATAAGCACTTAGAGTAGCTATTTCAAAAGTCTTTAATAGTAATTTAATTAATTAAAAAAAATTTACACTAATTTCCATAATCATATTGTTGATAAAAATTGTCATTGTCAATGGAGACTATTTTTATATTTTGTGGGATAGAGCAGATGAGCAGTTATATGATATCCTCATTCTATCATTACTAGAATTGTTGAGAATCGGTATGCTCTGTGTGGCAGAAAGATTTCAATTAAAGTTAGAATTGCTTAAATAAAAATTCAGTAGCTTTGAATAGTATTTGAAAGTATCAGTTGAATTCATGATATATTTTACCTTAAAAAATGTAATCTTACCTGCACTCACTGATAAGGCCTAAAATTAATGACGTACAGTCACATAGAAGTTAAAAGGGCTCCTTGGAAAATTGTCTATTCTAAGTATGGAGCTGAATACATACAACATGAGCCACAAAGCTCATAACTCAAAAGCATGAAAGACATTAAAGACTACTCCAGTCATACTAAAAGGAGTCACAAGTTAATTTGACTGGGCTCTCATTGGCCACAAGAGTGGACAAGAAGAATAATCATTGTAATGGATAAGGCACATCAAGTATATTTAAACTAAAGAATTCGTAATTTTAGTAAAAGCCAAAAAAACAAAACACAAAACAAAACAAAAAAAACCCAAAAATAAAAACCTATTTGATCACCATTGAAATACACTAATTAACTCACTATAGCGGTCCCTGCTATATCTGCTAGGTGGTTAGTTCCAGCTCTGACATTCATGGATGATAAAATAATGTAGTATTTGTGTAAACTTACCCACATCCTCCCATATACTTTAAATCACCTCTAGATTATGTATAACACCTAATACAATGTAAATGCCATGTAAATAGTTGTTATACTGTTTAGGGAATAATGACAAGAAAAAAAAGTCTGTATGTATTCTGTATAAACACAACCACCATAGAGCTAACTATACTACATAGTACAAGTTAGCAACAATGTAACATTTTTCTGAATATTTTTTATCCTCAGTTGGGTGAATGCACCAATTTAGAGAAACAACTATATTTTAAATACTGGTAAAAGAAAAAATAAACATGTGTCTTCTACTAAAAGGACATATCACATCAATGAAAATTTAACAAAGTTTAACAAAAATATCATACCTGAATCTGACCAAGCTTTTAAATTGAGCTACCAAAGAACACAGCATATGAGGCTAAGATTTAATCAGCTAAATCCAAATTGTGGGAAACTCTAAAGAAAATTGACGATGTTTTTCTAACAAACAAACATCAAAGAAAACAAAAGAAAGATGGAGAAAAACCTCTATGCTAAGAAAGATAAGACATTTTAAATCAAATGTACGGTGAAAACCTTATTTGGATACCTAGTGAATCAAACTATTAAAGAACTATATTCATGAGACAGTTGTAAATGAGAACACTGCTATTTTATGTATTAAGAATTTTTATTGTCATATTTAGCTGTAAAAATGGTAATGTATTTCTTAGGAATCTTAAAATATTAGAGATGCATATTAAAATGCAGATGAAATTCTCTAATGTTGGGGATTATTTCAATATAACACAGTAGATCTTAGGGCCGGCTGAGTGGCTCAGTTGGTTATGAGCTCACTCAAGAGTGTGAGCTCTGAGCAACAGGGTCACCGGTTCGATTCACAGCCAGAGCTGAGCTGCTGCTGAGCTGCCAACAGGTGGCAGGATGGCTCAGCTAAAAAACAAAAAACAAAACCCACAGTAGATCTTAGTGGGTAAGGGTATTAGGTCAAGTTCCTCAAAAGCAGACCTGGAGGCAAGAATTCATGGGCCCATTTTGTTAACTGAGTATACTCGCCACCCAGACAGAGCAGAAGGAAGGTGGGGGAGTATGGGTGGAATTTCATGAAATGTCCTCTAAAACATAGCTTTAACATGATCCTGTAGGGAAAATCAGTAATATGAATTAAACCTTAGAGATTTATGGACCTAATACATAGGAGTTACATTTCTATGCCTCACATCTGTCATTAATTGTTCAAAGGCCATCCAGGGACTAGTAAATTCCCAGGCATTACTGTCTTGGAGATGAGTGTGAGGAGGCAGAAGCACACAAATAAGGAATTGGGGAGCAATTCTGTGTTACTAGGACTGTATGTAAAACAAGATTGGTCAAATTGATAATTTTGGAGTTTGGGTGATGGGTGGTGGATACATGGATATTCACTGTATTATTCTGTGCACTTCAGAATCTGTTTAAGTCCCCCCCCCAAAAAAAGGTTTAAAAGATGAAACTTTTTTTAGAATAAAAAAATGCATAAATAAATAGACGGATTGCAAAGTATTCTCCTGGTGTTTATTGGTTTATGGCAGCATAACTTTAATCTCTGCTTCCGTTTTCACATGGCCTTCTCCCCTATGTCTTCATGCCTGTGTAACCCAAATCTCTCCCTCTCCTTTCTCTTATAAAGATAATAGTCATTGGATTTAATGCTCACCCTAAATTAGGAATGATCTCATTTCAAGATCCTTAACTTAATTACATATGCAAAGACTCTATTTCCAAATAACGCCACACTCACAGTTCGGAGTTGAGTGTTTGGACTTGGCCATATAGTATATATTTTTTTTTGGTGGGGGGGTTGGTTTCACCAATAAATCCACTACATGGTGTGTAAGGAAAGGGGCGAGACTTAAATGAACTTGGCATAACAAGAAAGGGACAGAGTCTTCAGGAATTCTCTCTCTCTGCTCTAGCTCTAGGGCAATGTGCATTGGTTACCAAGTTGCTGCTTAACCCCCTATCATCTGCTACATGGTCTGTTTACCATGACCTGCCAGGTTGACTTCATGGAAGCTGCCTCTAGGCTAGGAGGAGATAGCCTACTAATCAGCTTTTCCTGGAACCCGAAAAGGCAGCACAGGATAGTGGCTGCACACTATTTAATGTATCATCTCCTATTTGGACATAAGCCCGAAGAGAAGAAAATGGGGACACTCTTCTAGCTTCTTAACTGTCCCCATTGCCTTTCTTCTTCTAAATGGTTATCCTTAGGGATATGAAAATTGCTGGCATATCATTTATTTTTCCTGTATCTTATCCTCTTAGCACAAAATAGAAAATTGTAGACACAGAGGATATCTCTTCACGCCAAGAGAGCTCTCTGAACTAAGTCAGCCCGACTAACTGTTGAAATATTAAAGGAGAAGTCAATAAGAAAATTTAGAAAATCATTTTCCAAGCTAACTTGCCTGGTTTAAAATCCTACTATGTTTTATGGCCAGATCCTTTTGGGGGAATGTAAGACTTTAAAGATCTTTCTGGGGATCTCTCTATTTATTTCTGTAGCATTACCAATAACTTCCCATCTACCTAAACAATGCCCAGGAGATGGATACTGGGCTAACTATGTTAAAAGTCACATACTCAATATTTTACCCTATCAAAAAATAAAATAAGAGCCACAAGATGAGAGGGGCCATTAGAAGATGATAATTAATGAGAAAAAAACACAGAAATAAAAATGAAGTGGAGCCAAAGGGCTCGTCCTGGATCTTTGTGAGACCAGCCGATTGCAAGCTCCTGACAGTTTCTCTTCCCCAGCCTTCATTCCCAAGCCCTCTCCTCCCTGCTTTCTCTTCCTCCTGTTCCCACCAGCACTCCCCAGCATGCTTTTCTTCATCAGTACTTCAGCAGGACACATTCCCTCTAAAAGGCCTCTTCCCTGCAGGTCATCCCAGCCTTCCCACCACCGCGTTTCCTCAGCTGCTCAGCACTAATGCTGACATCTCTTGTCTGGAGCCTGTTTTTTTCCCTGCACACTCAGCAAGTAGCTGATTTTCTTCAGCTACAGTCTAATAGCATTATCTCAAAGCCCCAGTGTGACTGACGCTTAAAAGAGCATCCGCTGCAGAACTCTCTGCATATACGGGTGGGAGGAATCTGAAACCCGTACATGGAGCAGTCCCTCACATGCCTTTCTTCAACTAAATTAAAAAAGTTTCACTGGCGTAGGTGGAATGAAGGAGGGGTGGGACGCTTTTCTTAAACTAAGTCTGTGTACATGCCTGAACAGCTTTGTGGCATGTGTTCAGCTTTCATTAGAAGGTTTCTGCACAGCATCGAGACCTAACCTCGGCCTCCAGCAGGCCTGCTCACTGCGCCTCATCCTGTAAAATCAGGGACTGCTCCAGTGCACATATGCACAGCTGCTGCCTTTACAAAATGGGTAGAAATGGCACAAAGGGCCAAAGCGTTCCCTTTGTTTAAGGCTGGGTCAACTTCATGTTACATGTTTTTAGTTTTTTTATTATTTTCTTTAAGATTTCAAAAGCATGATATTAGTTCCCCTTCTTGTACTACATCTGCTAGATTTGCAAACATCCATGGTATAAGTAGCTTAGGGCTAGAGGATGTTTGGGGAGGAAGAACATATGTGTGCTTTGATTTCTCCTGAATTCCTTCCTTTTTATACTGTACAGGTAACTTATGTGAAAAAACATCTACTCATCACTCAAAAAGCACAAAAGTGAGTTTGGACAAAACAAAAGATGGCAGAAAGGGAAAAAGAACCCACCCAAGAAGGCAGTAGAGTTCTATGTGTTGGCTACCTTATCTACCACAGGAGCCAGGGGTGAGTAAATAAACTTCCTTCAGATTAGTGAGGGTATAACCCTTCTCTTTAGTCAAACTCAGAAGCTTGGTTTCCTCTTTTGTTTTCTTTTTTTTTTTTTTTCCCCTCTCCAAGTTTGTTTGTTGTTTATTTCCCACTTGGGAAAATAGAGCTTCTGCTGAGGCTGGTGAGTTAAATGTTCTATCCTGAGTTTAATTTTAATCACATGGCATTTTAGCTCTGCAAATGCAACAAAATTTGGATTTCAATCTTTGTAAAATATCCCTTTACTGCTATTCAAATTTAATTATTGTAAGAACAGTACCACTATATTAAAATATAATCACCTTACTCCTTTTGGCTTCATGACTATGTTCATAAAGTGCTTAATATTCATGTAACATGCTACCTTACCCTGTAATATCACTATATTTATGGAAAGAAATTGTAATCCTCTTTACTGGCTCAGGTTAATTCCAATAAAATATTAAATCCATTTTCTAATCTAAATGAGTTCATTAGGAGAGGCATGGTACTGAGAATACCAAACTCTCTACAGAGTTCAGCTTCATTACATTTCCGCACTGTGCGTTTCCAGAGCTGTTGTACTACATTTATGAGGATTTATCTGTACTGTTCCAAAAACATTCATCCTAATTCTCCTCCTTCTGTGCATGCTAATCATGAATATGTTAAGTGGAAATACTAAGCTTGTAGCCAATCTCATCCCCAGATGGGTTCAAGTTATGATTACAGAAGCAAATTTGCCATAAGCACTCTTAGAGCAGTGCCAGTGAGCAGGAAATGAAGGTTTAGAGCTATGCTAAAAAAAAATAAAAAAAAAAAGTTTAAAAATTTGCCACAGAGTAGGAATGTCATAGATTCTAGAGGAAAAAAAGGAGCAGGGGATATTTCCAGTTTGCAATGTCTCAGAGAGAGCTTCCAGAATATATAAATAGATCTGGCCAGACAAATTTAAAATAAATACAGGGATTAAATCATTAGCTTTAACGGCTTGGAGTCTCCGAAAGTCCATAATCCAAAGTTGAACTCCACATTATTCAGCTCATTACTTCTAGCAAAGCTTTACTCCATTAAACTCTCCATTTGAAAGAAATAATGGACCTCTTAGAAAAGGAAGATGAGACCAATCTGGGATGTTCAGGTAGTGAATAATTAGACAATCCCCAACTGTTTGCCCATGGAATGCTTTGACCTGTTTTTCACATCTACCTAGCAGTTCTTTTCTTTCCCTTGCAGGCAAAAGAAAAAATAATAGGTCATTTGGTTTTTATATCTCATAGGGTGAACCCATTAAAAATCATTCAGTCACCTCCAATAATTTAGCATTTGCAGTGACCTGTTAGTAAGAAGACCGTTGCAATTTATATTTCAGATACTTAGTTAATAAAAACAAAAGATTTCTGACACAGAATGTGATGGATAGCTACCTATTTTTAGTAGAAGACAGAATACAGATGAGCAAGAAGCAAGTTATTTGAGTGCTAGTTATTAAAGCTACATACAGGTCCTTGCTAATCCATACACTGTTGGGAATAAATTGTGTCTAAAGTAAAATCCAGCAGCCACTGGTTGTCACTGTTGTACCACAAAACAGCATTGCAGGTAATATTCTTTCAAAGGCAGTCTTCAAAGAATAAAGTTTGATATGAGGTGTTTGACTATTTGGTTTATCACTTAAGCAGAGCACAGAAAAACATACCAAGGCCCCATGGATTTCAGATTAAGTACTAGGCATTTTGATGTGGGAGTTGAACCAAAAAATATTTCTATATGAATCACACAAAGATGTGAAATAAAGAACTGATTATATACGTAAACAAATGCCCTTTGTATTTAGTCATATACTCCAATGCTAGATCTGTTAATTAGAGCATGCATTCTTTATGACGTTTAAACTAAATATTATTATGTTAATGCCCAGTGTGTATAATTGATCACTTCAGGGCTTAGACACGTTATGCAAATGAAATGTTTCTTAATGGTCACACTTACATTTTTAACCAGTACATGAGTAGACAGCCTTGACATAATCTTCCCTTCTCCCAAATCTGATCAAAACTGGCAAGACAAGAAATCAATGGGGTTCTGAATATAAAATTCCCAAATATTCTGCTGTGTTTGAAATTAATTAAGTACTGTGATGCAGAAGGCTCAAATCAATAAACATCAATGATGGTAGTGTTAAAGGTGGGAAGAGTTGGCAAGACATCAGCATGGCATTCATGGTTATAAGATGATTATCTACTCAATGAAATTAAAGGTTAAAATTAGACCAGCTGTGCTTTGGGAAAGTGCAGAGGCAGGTCTGAAAGTCAAGAATGATGATTGTGTTCCTGCATACAACATTTCAAATTTGGGAAATTATACTTTTTAAATGAATAAGAGGATAGCACTTCAATTTCAAGTTTAAAAATAAGATACTTTCCAAACTGTGTTCATGATCAGCGAAAAACTGGGCACTGGTGTTTTCCAATGATAGTAGTAAGAGTTGAGAAACGGGTTGGGAGGCTATGTTATCAATAGTGTTTTCACTTATTTGAAGATATATTGCTGGACTCGGGGGTCTACCTTCATATGATTTCTCAAGATAAATTACTATTGTTTTTCAAGGTCATTCTTCCCTGCTTTATCTCTTTAGTATCGCTTCTTCTCCCCTCCCTCCTTCCCTTTCTCCTTCCCTGTCTTCCTCCCTTCCTTCCTTACTTTCTTATTTTTTCCCCCTTGCTTTCTGACCTTTCTTCCTTAAGCTTAGACATGTTATAATCTAGAAGCAATGAGGAAAAATACATAATCAGGAAAGAGGAGATAATTAATGTTTCTTATATTGCTAATAACAAGTATAAATATTTGTTCCATTTTAATATTTTTTCTAATTAAACAAGAAGATATATAGAAACCATGTCAATTACACCTCTTGCATGGATTACATTTTCATTAAGATGTAAGCACTTTACATACATTGATTTTTGTCTTTATGTGGTAAATGCAAATAATCTCTTGTAAGTGGTTACCATAGTGACAGAAACAATGTCACAAAAAAGATGTTTATGTCCCCCAAATCAAAAGATGTTTAGTCCCCAAAACTATGTAAAGAAGGCCTATCAATAGTGTTGTCTATTCATATAAACCTCCTAGTGTGTCCCTTAAACCGAGTGTTCTTTCAAGTGGGAGAAAGCACAGCCACGGAATCAGTACAGTGCTTGTGGAAAATGACGTTTCTTGGCCTTTATACAAGACCTACAGAATCAGAACCTCTCTGTCAAGCCTTTAAATCCACATTTTCAGCAAACTTCCCATATTATTAGGAACATAAACTTTAGAGTCACTCTTTCTGTCTCATTAAAGAAGAGAAGAAATATGATCATTATAAACTTTATAATTACACCATTTTTGTGATCAATAGAATCAAAGAACAAAGATTATATACTGTAATATAGATGAACAGCCCTGAATAGAAGAGGGCATTATTTTTATTCCCTAATATGAAAATTATATGTTTGTAATCAAATACATCATAAACCATATAAACACTAATTCAATAAGGAAAGTCTTTTGAAAATATATGTGGTAGAAAGTGTTCTATTAAATACACACTGGGTGGCCAAAAAACAAAATAACACAAACCAAAAAAAAAAAATGCACACATCTCTTCTGTACTGTGACAGCTCTGGTATCATTGCCCTCTTTAGTGATTTTTCATTGGGTATCCGCAGGTGGTTAGTAAATTATTTGAGGGAAGTTTATTTGTGTTCAAATCCTTTGATCTTTAAAATACTACACCATTGCATTTATGTAGTAAATACAGACTGACCATTTGATGAATTAGGGAAATAATTTATTAATCACACACTGCATACTTCTCTAAGACATAGATATGTTCTTGAAACATTTAGGGTAAAGCACCTATTTGTAAGTGAAATAATTTTCAATTTAGTGCTTAAAGTAATATGGCCCCAACTGCAGTCTGGAGCCATATGCCCTCTCTAGTCTCTGAAATAGATACAATGATGCATACATGGCCTGAACCAAATGAGAAGGAAAATACAAGACTAGGAAACACAGAAGCATCAAAGTGCAGTACAAACATCACCAGCCTAAAATGTAAGGCTGTGGCAGCATCTAGTTTTTCCTTCTTCCTTTTAGAGCCAGAAGCAACCAGGTTTTAGCAGTGCCTGGGCTTCTCAGCTAGAGACTACAATTCCTAAACTGCCCTGAGGCTATGTATGGGCATGTGACTGAGTCCTCATCCAAGGAATGTGAAGTTACACACACCACTTCCATAAAAGGAAATGACTTTCTTTCAGTTTCTCATTCCTTTTTCTAGGAGATTAAAATGTAAGCATGGTGGTTACCCAGTCTCCATCTTGATGGATTATAACACCCTAGGGAAGGCAGAAGAATGAGATAGAAGAAATGTTAGTTTCTACTTTAGATGGGTGAGAAGAAAGTAAAATTGTAGCTTGTCTGTGGCACTGTACTTTTAGCCCACTGTCTTAGCCTATAACTGAACTAATTCAGCAGCACACAAAACTAGTGTCATGACCATGTTCAATACCTTAATTCACTCAGTTTTCTTCATCCTAAATTAACTGATCATATTGCTGACGAACAGAAATTAGGTAAAGTTTAACTGGTGCAGTAGGTGGAATTCCAGAATAAGGAATCACAGGATGGCAGTCACAATCTTGGGAGAGAATCGATATGAGTGTTATTACTGTTGATGAAGAGAATTTGGGGTTAGGGAGTATGCTCTAGTCTCAAGAAAAGGTAAAGGTTTAATCTTCTAAAATGAAAAAGAAAAAATCCTTAATTTTTGGTTTTTTTTTTTCCCTTCAAACGCCAGAGGATAGCAGAGTCAATCTCACTTATTAATTTCATGTAGGACGGGAAATGCATTTTTAGGAACACTAAGAATATATCCTGTATAGTGAGTCAAATAATTTATATTTCAATATAACTTACAGGAGAGTAATAGTTATTGTGTAGTGCTGTATCCTTCCTGCACTTCTCATATACTACACTTTTCTTTTTGATGGAAAGGTAGAGAGTTGCAAGTAGTGAGAGCTCATAATTACACAGAGCCTTGAAGCTGTCCTGTTTTGTCACAGCTCACAATGAGCTGGCATAGTATTGTCAAGATTAAGAATTTCTGTAGTGCTCCACTTGTGTGAAATTTTGGGGGTTGTGTTTTTCAAAAAAAAAAAATATATATATATATAATATATATTTCAATATGTATATATTTCAATATATATTATATTTATACATATATAATATATATATATGTAATATACATAAATCTTGTGAATATTGAACATCATGGATAAAGCTTAAGGATCCCTGCTATAGCAAAACATAACCAGATCGCCTGGATGTAACTCTTGTATATGACATTAACTAGATGTTTGACTTTGAGAAAGACATTCAAATTGTCCATGCATCAGTTTCTTCATTTATAAGAATCTATATAAAATGAGAAGAATTAAACAAGGTAATAAAGGGAAAGATTTTAGAACGACACCTGTAAAAACTTAGATTTTTGTCATGCTTAGATATCATAGCCAGAAAGCACCTAGAAGTAAGAACTTTAAAAAGTAATTGCTTAACAAAATTAGACAGTGACTAGAGCATGAACAAAATCAAAAGTAAAAAGCTCCACTTCAAAGTAATTTAAGGTATTTGTGACTTCCCATTTTAGTTAATTTAATATAATGTTTTAACAGATATTTTTAAAGAGATGCATGCCTAATTCCAATATCTGAAATAGTTATATTTTTTAAACTTAGGCTTTAAACTATATACAGTAATACTGTGAGTTTCAATTAATGAATAGTCCATTCAACTTAGATGTTTTAGGTATCTCATTTGTGTATGCTACTTCTCCCTTTTTGTAAATCAAAGTAGTCATGATGTTAAAAGTACAAAAGAAGCCACCACCTCTTACTATTTTTAAAATCTGTGCTCTTTTGAGTAGTCGATACACATAAACAAAACAGGGTAGATAAATGTTTGGAAATTGATTTTCTAAAGACAGAACTAGCTAGAATAGAATTATAAAGGAGGCTGCTTTATAAAAGTGGGGAAAGGTTCTCTGACTTCACCCCACTTTCCTATGTGCCACCCTCGTGGAGGCTGTGCTCTTCCAGTAAAGACAGCCCAGCCATTCTCTGATCTGCCTCCGGTGGTTGCTAATCACTCAGATATGTCAGGATTCTCCTGGAATCTTTGTCAAACTCTCAGCTCCTGAGCTAAATTATTTCCCTCAAGGATGCTGGGAGAGTTTATATGTCATAGTGCACCAACACCTCACTCTGGCTGTGCATCCTGTCTCTTTACCTCTACTAAAAATGCCTGAGTCTTATGTCTCCAGAAATTATCTCTGTGCAGTAAAAATGTCTGAGTCTTATGTCCCAAGAAACTGTCTCTATGCAGTAAAATTGCCAGAGTTATTTCCCAAGAAGTTGTCTCTATCTTTTTAAGGTGTTCTTAAACCCAATAAATCAATTATTAAATAAAGGAGAAAGTGATGGTTCCTCCCTTTTCTTCATCTATAGATAATATGTACTTGCTTTAAGCAAACTTTTTGATGATAATGAGAACAGAGCAGAGACTATAACATTGAGATTTTCAGGCGTGATGATGGGGGGAAAAGACTCAGTAGACAGTCTTCTAGAAATTTACTAAAAATAAATTCATGTGGTTTGTTCTTATCCATCAAATGCACATTTTTAAAACTATGGCCTATATAAGGTTACTCAATCAATGAAAGTTCACATTTCTAAAACTGACTCTTAACTATTGAATCAAAATTACATTTTTATTAACTAAAATAAGTATGCCTTACAGTTTTGATCTGTCAACATTACATTTTACCTATCCAGTATTCTAACAGTTACTCAATCAATTTGTCACAACCTGTTTTCTATTCTGTGTTTCATGCATGTGCAGCAATGAGACTTATTGAACATTTGAACTCCTCTTCCTCTTGGATAGCAAAAACAAAAACAAA